>NW_006791862.1:1638631-1642155 GCF_000442215.2 Lipotes vexillifer | reverse complement strand
GGGCCTCTCACTGTTGTGGCCTCTCCCGCTGCGGAGCACAGGCTCCGGATGCTTGGGCTCAGCGGCCATGGCTCACGGGCCCAGCTGCTCCGCGGCACGTGGGATCCTCCCGGACCGGGGCACGAACCCGCGTCCCCAGCATCGGCAGGCGGACCCTCAACCACTTCACCACCAGGGAAGTCCCCGAGTTTTTGTTTTGGGGAATAAGCCTAGATTATTTTGGGTTGGTTTTGTTTTGTTTTTGATTTTTGTTTCTGTTTTTTTTCTTTTCCATTATTATTTATCATGGGATATTGAATATAGTTATCTGTGCTATACAGTAGGATGTTGTTGTTTATCAATCCTATTATATATATAATAGTTTACATCTGCTAATCCCAAACTCCCAGTCCTTCCCTCTGCCCTCCCCCTCCCCCTCCCCCTTGGCAACCACAAATCTGTTCTCTATGTCTGAGAGTCTGTTTCTGTTTTGTAGATAGGTTCATTTGTGCCATATTTTATATTCAACATGTAAGTGATATATGGTATTTGTTTTTGTCTTTCTGACTGACTTCACTTAGTATGATAATCTCTAGTTCCATCCATGTTGCTGCAGATGGCATTATTTCATTATTTTTTATGGCTGAGTAGTATTCCATTGTGTATATATACCTCATCTTCTTTATCCATTCATCTTTTGATGCATATTTAGGTTGTTTCCATGTTTTTAGCCTAAATTATTTTGTATGCTAATTTGATATTAACACTAAACTGTTCACTCATCCTGGTAATTTTGGATTGGCTGCGGAAGCAGCCACGTCAATTCAAAATCCCTTGGGGTAAGGCAGGCTTTCATCCCTATCTTTATCTCCCAAAGAGTTCTCTGGTTTTGGGGCTGTCTTGTATTGCCCTTGCAATAGCTGCCTTCAGTTTTCTGTAAAAATTTTACTTTAGGGGACTTCCCTGGTGGTGCAGTGGTTAAGAATCCGCCTGCCAATGCAGGGGACATGGGTTCGAGCCATGGTCCGGGAAGATCCCATGTGCCGCGGAGCAACTAACCCCGTGCACCACAACTACTGAGCCTGCACTCTAGAGCCCGCGAGCCACAACTACTGAAGCCCGTGTGCCTAGAGCCCATGCTCTGCAACAAAGAGAAGACACCGTAATGAGAAGCCTGCACACCGCGTCGAAGAGTGGCCCCCACTCGCCGCAACTAGAGAAAGCCTGCGCGCAGCCACGAAGAACCAACGCAGCCAACAGCATATTTATTTATTTATTTGCTGTTGGCTGCGTTGGGTCTTCGTGGCTGCACGCGGGCTTTCTCTAGTTGCGGCGAGTGGGGGCCACTCTTTGTCGCGGTGCGCAGGCCTCTCACTGTCGTGGCCTGTCTTATTGTGGAGCACAGTCTCCAGGTGCGCAGGCTCAGTAGTTGTGGCTCATGGGCCTAGTTGCTCTGTGACGTGGGATCTTCCCAGACCAGGGCTCGAACCCGTGTCCCCTGCATGGCAGGCGGATCCTCAACCACTGCGCCACCAGGGAAGCCCCAAATAAATATTTTTTAAAGAAAGAAAATTTTTCTTTAGTCTCTGAAAGCCCTTGCTTCTAAAGTATCACCAGGAGTTTCACCCCTGTATGTAGTAAAGATATTAAAACTTACACAAGTGTGTTATTAATATTTTACTTACTTTTATTGTATGTTTAATTTTTATTTACAGTATTTTATTTTATTATTTATTTATTTTTAAAAATTATTTATTTGTTTGTTTCTTTTATTTTTGGTTGTGTTGTGTCTTCATTGCTGCGCGCAGTCTTTCTCTAGTTGTGGTGAGCAGGGGTTACTCTTCATTGCGGTGCACAGGCTTCTCATTGCAGTGACTTCTCTTGTTGCAGAGCACAGGCTCTAGGCACACAGGCTTCAGTAGTTGTGGCACGTGGGCTCAGTAGTTGTGGCTTGCGGGCTCTAGAGCGCAGGCTCAGTAGTTGTGGCACATGGGCTTACTTGCTCCACGGCATGTGGGATCTTCCCAGGCCAGGGCTCGAACCCGTGTCCCTTGCATTGGCAGGCAGATTCTTAACCACTGCACCACCAGGGAAGCCCTATTTACAGTAATTTATATTCATGGACATTTTTGGTGTTTATCAAGTCACATATCTCTTCCTTTATGATTTTTGCCTGTGGTATATAATGCTTAGAAAGGCAGTGTTCCCAGGTAGCTTTTAACACTACTATGATTTAATTGTTTAATATTTAAAGCTTTGATAAATCTGGAATTTATTTTTGTTCTATTTTATCAGGAGGTACCTTTGTTTTCCCATTTTTATGCACTCTTTATTAACTAATTTTTTGTTTCAGTGATTTTTAAAATGCTTCCTTTATCATATGTTAATTTTTTTATGTACTAATATCTGCTTTTGAAATTTGCGTTTTGTTCCATTGATTGGTCTACATACCTGTACAATATTGTTTATGTTTTTACATAATATTTTTATTGTCTGTTTCATATCTTTTGGGAGATAATTTACCTACTTATAAAATAAACTTGTTTTTTCTTATTTTCCTTAAGGTACTGGTAGCTAAAAGAAGTTGCTAGTCCTTTAATAGTCTCATTACCCAGTGGGTGCAGAATTTATTTATTAAAAAAATTTTTTTTATTGGAGCATAATTGCTTTACAATGTTGTGTTAGTTTTTGCTGTACAACAATGTGAATCAGCTATATGTATACATATATCCCCTCCCTCTTGAACCTCCCTCCCACCCCAACGCCCCCCACCCTGTCCCACCCCTCTAGGTCATCACAGAGCACCGAGCTGAGCTCCCTGTGCTGTACAGCAGCTTCCCACTGGCTATCTATTTTATAGATTGTAGTGAATATATGTTGGTGCTACTCTCTCAGTTTGTCCCACCCTCCCCTTCCCCCACGACCCGGGTCCACAAGCCCGTTCTCTATGTATGAATCTCTTTTCCTGCTCAGAATTTAATATTAAAACACATGTAATAATGAACTAAAATAAGTCAAATTTAAAAAAATTTGGTATGACAATCATTACCAAAGAACGTAGAGCCTCAGTTTTCTTTCTTCTAAGCTCTGCTCCATAAAATGTGTGACTCTATGAAGGGATTAATCTTCTATTATTTCTTCCTTTTTTTTTTTTTGCCCATGCTGTGTGGCATGAGGGATCTTAGTTCCCTGACCAGGGATCCAACCCATGCCCCCTGCCTTGGGAGCATGGAGTCTTAACCACTGGACTGCCAGGGAAGTCCCTCTTCTATTATTTCTATAAAAATGTTTTAAACGGCCCATTTTATACTCTTTCTTACTTCCTGTTATAATACCGTCTAAAAGCTTTGTACTGTAAGTTATTAGGAACATGGGTGTAAGGATAGACTGCTTGGAGCCAGATTGTTGCCTTGCTACTTTTTTTTTTTTGAGGGTACATGGGCCTCTCACTGTTGTGGCCTCTTCCGTTGCGGAGCACAGGCTCCGGACACGCAGGCTCAGTAGCCATGGCTCACGGGCCTAGCCGCTCCGTGGCACGTGGGATC
>NW_006791862.1:1581188-1637812 GCF_000442215.2 Lipotes vexillifer | reverse complement strand
TCCCCCTTGAACCTCCCTCCCACCCCAACGCCCCCCACCCTGTCCCACCCCTCTAGGTCATCACAGAGCACCGAGCTGAGCTCCCTGTGCTGTACAGCAGCTTCCCACTGGCTATCTATTTTATAGATTGTAGTGAATATATGTTGGTGCTACTCTCTCAGTTTGTCCCACCCTCCCCTTCCCCCACGACCCGGGTCCACAAGCCCGTTCTCTATGTATGAATCTCTTTTCCTGCTCAGAATTTAATATTAAAACACATGTAATAATGAACTAAAATAAGTCAAATTTAAAAAAATTTGGTATGACAATCATTACCAAAGAACGTAGAGCCTCAGTTTTCTTTCTTCTAAGCTCTGCTCCATAAAATGTGTGACTCTATGAAGGGATTAATCTTCTATTATTTCTTCCTTTTTTTTTTTTTGCCCATGCTGTGTGGCATGAGGGATCTTAGTTCCCTGACCAGGGATCCAACCCATGCCCCCTGCCTTGGGAGCATGGAGTCTTAACCACTGGACTGCCAGGGAAGTCCCTCTTCTATTATTTCTATAAAAATGTTTTAAACGGCCCATTTTATACTCTTTCTTACTTCCTGTTATAATACCGTCTAAAAGCTTTGTACTGTAAGTTATTAGGAACATGGGTGTAAGGATAGACTGCTTGGAGCCAGATTGTTGCCTTGCTACTTTTTTTTTTTTGAGGGTACATGGGCCTCTCACTGTTGTGGCCTCTTCCGTTGCGGAGCACAGGCTCCGGACACGCAGGCTCAGTAGCCATGGCTCACGGGCCTAGCCGCTCCGTGGCACGTGGGATCCTTCCGGACCGGGGCACGAACCCACGTCCCCTGCATCGGCAGGCGGACTCTCAACCACTGCGCCACCAGGGAAGCCCTTTTTTTTTTTTTAAATTGAAGTATAATTGATGTACAATGTTGTGCCAATCTCTGCTGTACAGTAAAGTGACTCAGTTATACACATAGAGACATTCTTTTTTTATATTCTTTTCCATTATGATTTATTACAGGATATTGAATATCATTCCTTGTGATAAACAGTAGGACCTTGTTTATCCATTCTCTATGTAATAGTTTGCCTCTACCAACCACAAACTCCCAGTCCATCCCCCTCCTTCCCCCTGTCCTCCTTGGCAACCACAAGTCTGTTCTCTATATCTATGAGTCTGTTTCTGTTTTGTAGATAGGTTCATTTGTGCCATATTTTAGATTCCACCTATAAGTGATACCATATGGTATTTGTCTTTCTCTTTCTGACTTCCTTCACTTAGTATAATAATCTCTAGTTGCATCCATGTTGCTGCAAATGCCTTGCCACTTCTTAATTGTGTGATTTAGACCAGGTTATTTAACTTTATATGCCTCAGTTTCCTCATCTGTGGAAGGACAGAGTGAGGTGCTTATGAAAAGCACTTAGAACAGTGCCTAGCACATACATATTAGATCTCTGTAAGGATTAAATGCTCTTGTTCTTCTGGATTGGTATTCAAAAATCCCATTCATAAAATGTAGAAATTTTCATTTTTTGGGATAAGCCTAGTAAGAATTTTCTTTTTCTGAATTATAGTTGCTGTACAGGAAAGGATGATTTGAAACAGTTAAATCACTACTCTCTCCCCAGAATTTAAATGCGGATCCCTTTTTAGCTAGAAAAATTTAACAGCTGAGAGGAAAAAAAAAAAACCCTGTGTTTGTTAATAGGCATACTTATATTTAAAATTGTAACTAAGTTACTACTTTCCTAAATTTTAGTTTCAAATCCATTTCTTAGGAAATTATCAGTATTAAAGGGATACTATGAGTTGTAGAACATATAAAGTTTAGTTTAATTGTCTTTATTTGACTAGTAAGTGTAGGCAAAAAAAGTTGTACAACTTTCCATTTCTTCTATCTTACAAAAGAAATTCTAAGCCTTAAGTTTGCTAATGATGAGTTACTTTGGTAAGAAACTAAGGTTTTTTGGCCCTGTACTGTTTTTGGAGTATGTGTATGTATATATTTTGATAAGTGCATTTGTTTTTCTCCCCCAAATCAGAAATGTATCACATTGTTAAGCCCCCAAATAGGATGTGATTATAAATTCTCAGCTTTATTTTCCCTGAGTTATTCTTCATTGGTTAACTGTGAAGGTATATGTGATGGAAGGGAATTTTATCATATACATTCCCAGAAGCTTTTTTTTTTTTTGGCCACACTGTGTGGCTTGCGGGATCCTAGTTCCCTGACCAGGGATGGAACCTGTGCCCCCTGCAGTGGAAGCGTGGAGTCCCAGCTACTGGACTGCCAGGGAAGTCCCTGTTTTTCTAACCTCAGAAAACATAATCATCTCCAAAAATAGCAAATCTTTCCTTATGAAAGTTTATGGTTAAGATGAATATCCAATCACTGTTTGAAGATAACATTTCTGCCTCCCCTTCCTGAGCACGTGGCGCTCCCTGTCCCCTCTCCCTTCCAGCAGTCATTATTGATTTGTATTCCTATATCTACCTAATCTGACCTGGCCTCCATTATGATTAGTGATTTATGCCCAAGAGTTTGCTAAATGAGTTTGTAGTATGTTTTCCCTGTGCAAAGTTAACTGGTCCATTTGGCAGATGAATTCAGGATCATGTCCTCTTTCTGAAACCCATGTTTTTGTCAAATGAGCTAAGTGTTAAGTGCTTACTAATGTAAAGTGAGTTGATACAATAAAATTCCTGCCTTCTAAGGCACTGTATTTATATAGCTATATAAATTTAGTAACATTTGGTGAAGTTGAGGCAGGGGAAAGAGGGGCAGTGGTATTTCTTTTAAACTGTGTACATGTATTATTTGGGATAAACATTTAACACATTTATTAAAATACTATTTTAAATGGAAGTTTTAAAAAATCAGGCAGATCTTGAGTTGCAGTGTCAGGGACAGTGCTTCCGCACACAGCCCGGCCCGCTGAGCTGAGGTGTCAGCGCAGCCATTTCTCACTAGGCACTCTGATCTGAAGTGCCGGGTGTGAGGCCTCTGCATGAAGCACTCTGTGAACAAGTGAAACTAGACAAAGCACAAAGGAAAAGAAAAAGAAAAAAAGCAAGCTCTGCAAATCCTCTGAAAAAAATGCCTCTGCACCTCTAGCTCTTGCGGAGGTTGGTGTCTTCAGTGGAGTCTCCTATTTCAGGGGGACCTTCAAGATGGCAGAGGAGTGGGACGTAGAGATCACCTTCCTCCCCACAAATACATTAAAAATACATCTACACGTGGACCAACTATAGAACACATACTGAATGCTGGCAGAAGACATCACATGTCCCCAAAGGCAAGAAAATCCCCATATACCTTGCAGTGTGGCTGACAGGGTCTTGGTGCTCCGGCCTGGTGTCAGGCCTGCGCCTCCAAGGTGGGAGAGCCGAGTTCAGAACATTGGACCACCAGAGACCTCCCGCCCCACGTAATAGCAATCGGTGAGAGCTCTCCCAGAGATCTCCATCTCAACACTAAGACCCAGCTCCACCCAACAGCCAGCAAGCTCCAGTGCTGGACACCCCATGCCAAACAAACAGGAACACAACCCCACCCGTTAGCAGAGAGGCTGCCTAAAATCATACTAAGTTCACAGACACCCGAAAACACATGGCCAGACGCGGCCCTGCCCACCAGAACACAGGCACCAGTCCCCTCCACCAGAAAGCCTACACAAGCCACTGAACCAACCTCACCCACTGGGGGCAGACACCAAAAGCAACAGGAACTGCAAACCTGCAGCCCACGAAGAGGAGACCCCAAACAAAGTAAGTTAAACAAAATGAGAACACAGAGAAATAGGCAGCAAATGAAGGAGTAAGGTAAAAACCCCCCAGACCAAATGAAGAAGAAATAGGCAGTCTACCTGAAAAAGAATTCACAGTAATGAGAGTAAAGATGATCTAAAATCTTGGAAATAGAATGGAGAAAATACAAGAAACGTTTAACAAGGACTTAGAAGAACTAAAGAGCAAACAAACAGTGATGAACAGCACAATAAATAAATTAAAAATACTCTAGAAGGAGTCAATAGCAGAATAATTGAGGCAGAAGAATGGATAAGTGACCTGGAAGATAAAAGAGTGGAACTAACTACCGCAGAGCAGAATAAAGAAAAAAGAATGAAAAGAATTGAGGACAGTCTTAGAGACCTCTGGGACAATATTAAACGCACCAACATTTGAATTATAGGTGTCTCAGAAGAAGAAGAGAAAAAGAAAGGGTCTGAGAAAATATTTGAAGAGATTATAGTCGAAAACTTCCCTAACAAGGGAAAGGAAATTATCAAGTACAGGAAGTGCAGAGAGAACACAAAGAAAAAAATATTAAAAGCAGCAAGGGAAAAGCAACAATTAACATACAAGGGAGTCCCCATAAGGTTAACAGCTGATCTTTCAGCAGAAATTCTGCAACCCAGAAGGGAGTGGCAGGACATATTTAAAGTGATGAAAGGGGGCTTCCCTGGTGGCACAGTGGTAATGAATCTGCCTACCAGTGCAGTGGACACAGATTCAATCCCTGGTCCAGGAAGATCCCACATGCCACAGAGCAGGTAAGCCTTGCACCAAAACTCAGCCTGTGCTCTAGAGCCTGCGAGCCACAACTACTGAGCCTGCGTGCCACAACTACTGAGCCTGCATGCCACAACTACTGAAGCCCACACACCTAGAGCCTGTGCTCCGCAACAAGAGAAGCCACTGCAATGAGAAGCCTATGCACCGCAACGAAGAATAGCCCCTGCTCGCCACAACTAAAGAAAGCCTGTGCACCACAGTGAAGACCCAGGGGCTTCCCTGGTAGCACAGTGGTTGAGAATCCGCCTGCCAGTGCAGGGGACACGGGTTTGAGCCCTGGTCCAGGAAGATCCCACATGCCATGGAGCAACTAAGCCCGTGCACCACAACTACTGAGCCTGTGCTCTAGAGCCCGTGAGCCACAACTACTGAGCCCACGTGCGACAGCTACTGTAGCCCGTGCGCCTAGAGCCTGTGCTCCGCAACAAGAGAAGCCACTGCAGTGAAAAGCCCGTGTGCTGCAAAGAAGAGTAGCCCCATTGCGCAGCAACGAAGACCCAACACAGCCAAAAATAAATAAGCAAATATATAAACTTATTTAAAACAAAAAACAACTGTGAAGACCCAAACACAGCCAAAAATAAATAAGTAAATATCAAAAAAAAAAAAAAAAAAGGAAAAAACCTACAACCAAGATTACTCTACCCAGCAAGGACCACGTTCAGATTCGACGGAGAAATTAAAACCTTTACAAACAAGCAAAAATTAAGAGAATTCAACACCACCAAACAAGCTTTACAATAAATGCTAAAGGAACTTCTCTAGGCAGGAAACACAAGAGAAGGAAAAGACTTACAATAACAAACCTAGAACAATTAAGAAAATGGTGATAGGAACATACATATGGATAATTACCTTAAATATAAATGGATTAAATGCTCCAACCGAAGGACATAGACTAGCTGAATGGATACAAAAACAAGACCCGTACATAATGCTGTCTACAAGAGACCCACTTCAGACCTTGGGACACATACAGACTGAAAGTGAGGGGCTCGAAAAAGATATTCCATGCAAATGGAAGTCAAAAGAAAGCTGGAGTAGCAATTTTCATATCAGACAAGTAGACTTTAACATAAAGACTATTACAAGAGACAAGGAATCTACATTAATGATCAAGGGATCAATCCAAGAAGAAGATATAACAATTGTAAATATTACACACCTAACATAGGAAGACCTCAGTACATAAGGCAAATGCTAACAGCCATAAAAAGGGAAGTTGACAGTAACACAATAATAATAGAGGACTTTAACACTCCACTTTCACCAATGGACAGATCATCCAAAATGAAATAAATAAGGAGACACAAGCTTTAAATGACACATTAGACAAGATGGACTTAATTGATATTTAGAGGACATACCATCCAAAAACAACAGAATACACTTTCTTCTCAAGTGCTCATGGAACATTCTCCAGGATAGATCATATCATGAGTCACAAATCAAGCCTTGGTAAATTTAAGAAAATTGAAATCATATCAAGTATCTTTTCCGACCACAACGCTGTGAGACTAGATATCAATCACAGGAAAAAAAAACTGTAAAAAATACAAACACATGGAGGCTAAACAATATACTACTAAATAACCAAGAGATCACTGAGGAAATCAAAAAATACCTAGAAACAGATGACAATGAACACACGACGACCCAAAACCTATGGGATGCAGCAAAAGCAGTTCTAAGAGGGAAGTTTATAGCAATACAATCCTACCTCAAGAAACAAGAAACATCCCAAATAAACAACCTAACCTTGCACCTAAAGCAATTAGAGAAAGAACAAAAAAACCCCAAAGTTAGCAGAAGGAAAGAAATCATAAAGATCAGATCAGACATAAATGAAAAAGAAATGAAGGAAACAGTGGCAAAGATCAATAAAAGTAAAAGCTGGTTCTTTGAGAAGATAAACAAAATTGATAAACTGTTAGTCAGACTCATTAAGAAAGAAAGGGAGAAGACTCAGATCAATAGAATTAGAAATGAAAAAGGAGAAGTAACAACTGACACTGCAGAAATACAAAGGATCGTGAGAGATTACTACAAGCAACACTATGCGAATAAAATGGACAACCTGGAAGAAATGGACAAATTGTTAGAAAACCACAATCTCCCAAGACTGAACCAGGAACAAACAGAAAATAAAAACAGACCAATCACAAGCACTGAAATTGAAACTGATTAAAAATCTTCCAACAAACAAAAGCCCAGGACCAGATGGCTTCACAGGTGAATTCTATCAAACACTTAGAGAAGAGCTAACACCTATCCTTTTCAAACACTTCCAAAATATAGCAGAGGGAGGAACACTCCCAAACTCATTCTATGAGGCCACCATCACCCTGATACCAAAACCAGACAAAGATGTTACAAAAAAAGAAAACTACAGGCCAATATCACTGATGAACATAGATGCAAAAATCCTCAACAAAATACTAGCCAACAGAATCCAACCGCACATTAAAAGGATCATACACCATGATCAAGTGGGGTTTATCCCAGGAATGCAAGGATTCTTCAACATACCAAATCAATCAATGTGATACACCATATTAACAAACTGAAGGATAAAAATCATATGATAATCTCAATAGAAGCAGAAAAAGCTTTTGACAGAATTCAGCACCCATTTATGATAAAAACTCTCCAGAAAGTGGGCATAGAAGGAACCTACCTCAACATAATAAAGGCCATATATGACAAACCCGCAGCCAACATTGTTCTCAGTGGTGAAAAACTGAAACCATTTCCTCTAAGATCAGGAAGAAGACAAGGATGTCCACTCTCACCACTGTTATTCAACATAGTTTTGGAAGTTTTAGCCATGGCAATCAGAGAAGTAAAAGAAATAAAAGGAATCCAAATTGGAAAAGAAGTAAAACTGTCACTGTGTGCAGATGACATGATACTATACATAGAGAATCCTAAAGATGCTACCAGAACACTACTAGAGCTAATCAACAAATTTGGTAAAGTAGCAGGATACAAAATTATTTCACACATCTCTTGCCTTCCTATACACTAACGACGAAAAATCTGAAAGAAATTAGGGAAACACTCCCATTTATCATTGCAACAAAAAGAATAAAATACCTAGGAATAAACCTATCTAAGAAGACAAAAGACCTGTATGCAGAAAACTACAAGACACTGATAAAAGAAATTAAAGGCGATATAAACAGATAGAGAGATATACCATGTTCTCGGATTGGAAGAATCAGCATTGTGAAAATGACTATACTACCCAAAGTGATCTACAGATTCAGTGCAATCCCTATCAAACTACCAATGGCATTTTTCACAGAACTAGAGCAAAAAACTTCACAATTTGTATGAAAACACAAAAGACCCCAAATAGTCAAAGCAATCTTGAGGGAAAAAAAAACGGAGCTGGAGGAATCAGGCTCCCGGACTTCAGACTATACTACAAAGCTACAGTAATCAAGACAGTATGGTACTGCAACAAAACGGAAATACAGATCAATGAACAGGATAGAAAGCCCAGAGATAAATCCATGCACATATGGGTCTTATTGTTGATAAAGGAGGCAAGAACATACAATGGAGAAAAGACAGCCTCTTCAATAAGTGATGCTGGGAAAACTGGACAGTTACATGTAAAAGAATGAAATTAGAACACTTCCTAACACCATACACAGAAATAAACTCAAAATGGATTACAGTCCTAAATGTAAGGCCAGACACTATAAAACTCTTAGAGGAAAACATAGGCAGAACACTCTATGACATAAATCACAGCAAGGTCCTTTTTGACCCACGTGTTAGAGAAATGGAAATAAAAACAAAAATAAACAAATGGGACCTAATGAAACTTAAAAGCTTTTGCACAGCAAAGGAAACCATAAACAAGACAAAAAGACAACCCTCAGAATGGGAGAAAATATTTCCAAACAAAGCAACTGACAAAGGATTAATCTCTAAAATGTACAAGCAGCTCAATATCAAAAAAACAAACAACCCAATCCAGAAATGGGCAGAAAACCTAAATAGACATTCCTGCATAGAAGATATACAGATTGCCAACAAACACATGAAAGGATGCTCAACATCACTAATCATTAGAGAGATGCAAATCAAAACTACAGTGAGGTATCACCTCACAGGGGTCAGAATGGCCGTCATGAAAAGATCTACAAGCAATAAATGCTGGCAAGGGTGTGGAGAAAAGGGAGCCCTCTTGCACTGTTGGTAGGAATGTAAATTGATACAGTCACGGAGAACAGTATGAAGGTTCTTTAAAAACCTAAAAGTAGAACTACCATATGACCCAGCAATCCCACTACTGGGCATGTACCCTGAGAAAACCATAATTCAAAAAGAGACATGTACCACAATGTTCATTGCAGCACTATTTAGAATAGCCTGGACATGGAAGCAACCTAAGTGTCCATCAACAGATGAATGGATAAAGAAGATGTGGCACATATATACAATGGAATATTACTCAGCCATAAAAAGAAACGAAATTGAACTAGTTTTAGTGAGTTGGAAGGACTTAGAGTCTGTCATATGGAGTGAAGTAATTCAAAAAGAGAAAAGCAAATACTGTATGCTAACATGTATATATGGAATCTAAAAAAAAAAAAAAAGGTTCTGATGAACCTAGGGGCAGGACAGGAATAAAGATGCAGACATAGCCAATGGAGTTGAGGACACGGGGAGGGGGGAGGGTAACCTGGGACGAAGTGAGAGAGTAGCATTGACATATATACACTACCAAATGTGAAATAGATAGCTAGTGGGAAGCAGCTGCATCGCACAGGGAGATCAGCTTGGTGCTTTGTGACCACCTAGAGGGGTGAGACAAGGAGGGTGGGAAGGAGATGCAAGAGGGAGGGGATATGGTGATATATGTATACATATAGCTGATTCACTTTTGTTACACAGCAGAAACTAACAGGACATTGTAAAGCAATTACACTCCAATAAAGATGTTAAAGAAAAAAAAAAAGTCAGGCAAAAGGAGTAAATGATTGTGACATGATCAGAAATCCTGCCATGCTGGATTACTTTAGATATAATTTACTGTTAGTCTGCTTGTGAAGTTTCATGCCTGGAACTGAACTGAGGTTTTTGTGGTCTGAAGAGCCCTTAGTGAGGCATAGTGACCAGTTCTGGCTTCTGGATGTTATCTTTGCTATCATTTTGATAATTTTACTTTACCCAATTTTGTTTAAGAAAAAAAGAAGTTAAAAAAAAAAAGTTTCGGACTTCCCTGGTGGCGCAGTGGTTGAGAGTCTGCCTGCCAATGCAGGGAACACGGGTTCGAGCCCTGGTCTGGGAGGATCCCACATGCCATGGAGCAACTAGGCCCGTGAGTCACAGCTACTGAGCCTGCACGTCTGGAGCCTGTGCTCTGCAACAAGAGAGGCCGTGACAGTGAGAGGCCCGCGCAGCATGATGAAGAGTGGCCCCCGCTTGCCAGAACTAGAGAAAGCCCTCGCACAGAAACGAAGACCCAGCACAGCCAGAAATAAATAAATTAATTTAAAAAAAAGTTTAGTTTTTTGAATATAATTGTTCTTTTTTAATCAATTTATTTGTTTATTTTTTGGCTGCATTGGGTCTTCGTTGCTGTGGGTGGGCTTTTGCTAGTTGCGGCGAGCGGCGGCTATTCTTTGTTGTGGTGCATGGGCTTTTCATTGCGGTGGCTTCTCTTTGTCGTGGAGCATGGGCTCTAGGCACTCTGACTTTAGTGGTTGTGGCATGCGGGCTCAGTAGTTGTGGCGCATGGGCTTAGTTGCTCCGCAGCATGTGAGATATTCCCAGACCAGGGATCAAACCGTGTCCTCTGCATTGGCAGGAGGATTCTTAACCCCTGTTCCACCAGGGAAGTCCTGAGTATAACTGTTTTTAGTGTTTAATAAATAAAGTAATTATATAGCACTTTTTAGTACTTAGCATGTACCATATACTGTTATACAAATATTAATTTCTAAATATTATATACAACTATTAAAGTGTTCTCTATGAATTATACAGATTTGTTAAGTTAGCGTTACATTTCCTTTAGCATAAGCATCTTCCCTGATATTACTGTGTAATCTTAACTTTGAGTAATAGTCATAAATTCATCAAATATTAACTCCATCAAATTATATTCATAAGTAAAGTAGAAATTGAAATTAAATTAAAAATTTTAAATGTTATCTTTTTTTGTTTGTTTTTAATTTCAGCTGTACCAACAGGGACGCTTATGTCAACTGGGCAGTGAATTTTGTGAATTGGAAGTTTTTGCTAAAGTATTGAGAGCTTTGGATAAAAGGTAAACTCATTTTGTAACAATTGTGGTAAACTATACATATCTGAATTTTACCGTTGTGACCATATTTTAAATGTACAGTTCAGTAGCAGTAAGTACATTCGTATTGTTTTGAAACCATCAGTACCGCTCTTGCTTTTTGTGTTCAAGAAAGACTGAATTCCTCTACCCCGTTCTGGCTATTATGTAGTAGGAGTTATATGTGGATGTAGGTGACATGGCCTTTGATTGTCCTTGCTGTTCTCTTTAGCATTCTTCCCTAAATTTGCTTGAAATGCCATTTCTTTTTCCTAACCTACATTTCTGGGAAAATAAGAATATAGTTTTACAAAATATTGTTAATCTCTAATATGAATGTTGCCAAGTTAAGTAAATACTTGTTAGAATGCGTAGTATATGTCAAGTACTATTCTAGATGCTGGGGTTACAGCAGTGAATAAGTTTTACAAGGTCTCTTCCTCATGGAGTTTGTATTTTAGAAAGAGAAGAGAAAATAATCAACAAGTAACATGTTAACAAATTAACATGATTTCATTGTTTAGGGATACCTTTGGATGTGACCTGTGTAATAAGCCTAAGAGAAATTTCTTGGTTAGTTGACTAATTAAAAATTAATCTGTTAAAAAATAATAGATGAGAGCTTCATTTTGGGACAAGAAGGCCATAGAAAAACTTAAAAAAAAAAATCTTTACTCTTGAAAATGGTTAGCTTTCTAGGATTTGAATTTCTCTGTGCAGTTCTAAAGATGGCCACTATAAAGATTTAGTGGACTACCTCTCTTTCATCTCTCAGGTTATCTTTTTACCAAGTCCAGATCCCTTGGTAAGTGTTTAATATATTTGTGAAACTAAACGCATGTAGTTTGACTTTTTTTCCCCCTTTATGCAAAGCAGTGACTTGGTTATTTACAATTTTGTTTAAAGCAGTTTTTTTATTGAGATAATTCACATACCATAAATTCATCATTTTAAACTGTACAATTCATTAGTTTTTAGTATATTCACAAAGTTTTGCAACTATCACCACTATCTAATTCTAGAATACTTTGATCATCCCCAAAAGAAACCCTGTACCCATTAACAGTCACTCCCTATTTCCCCTTACCCCTGGTCTCTAGCCTACCCTTAATCTACTCTCTGTTTCTGAGTTTATCTGCTCTAGACATTTCATATAAATGGAACTATACAGTATGTGGTCTTTCATGACTGGATTTTACCTATAATGTTTTCAAGGTTCATTCATGGCTGTTGTTTGTATCAGTTTTCCATTGTGTGGATGTACTATGTTTTGGTTATCTAGTCATCTGTTGATGAACATTTGGGTTGTCTCTACCTTTTGGCCATTATGAATAATGCTGCTATGAATGCTCATGGACAAGATTCTGTGTGGATGTATGTTTTCAGTTCTCTTGTATGTATATATAATGAGGATAAACCTACGTTTTAACTTTTTGAGTAACTCCTAAATTGTTTCCCACAGCAGCTGCACCATTTTTATTGGGTTGGCCAAAAATGTGCCTTTGGTTTTTAAGTAAAAGTAAAAGACACATTTTTCATTTTCACCAAAAACTTTATTAAACAACATATTCACCATTTTGTTCCACTATCTTCTGCCATTTTTCAGGCAACTTCATAATTCCATATTCTCAAAACTTTTTATCTTTTTGAGCAAAGAACTGTTCCAGGTACCGTTTACTGTCTCCCAGGGATTTGAAAGTTTTTCCATTAAGAGAATTTTGTAAAGACTGAAATAAATGGAAATCCGAAGGTGCATCGTCTGTTGAATACAGCGGATGAATCAGAACTTCCCGGCCTAGCTGTAACAGTTTTTGCCTGGTCATCAAAGAGACATGCGGTCTTGCATTATCCTGATGGAAGATTATGTGTTTTCTGTTGACTAGTTCTGGACGCTTTTCGTTGAGTGCTGCTTTCAGTTGGTCTAACTGGGAGCAGTACTTGGTGGAATTAATTGTTTGGTTTTCCGGAAGGAGCTCATAATAGAGGACTCGCTTCCAATCCCACCATATACACAACATCACCTTCTTTGGATGAAGACTGGCCTTTGGTTTGGTTGGTGGTGGTTCATTTCGCTTGCCCCATGATCTATTCCGTTCCACGTTATTGTACAGTATCCACTTTTCATCACCCGTCACAATTTGTTTTAAAAACAGAACGTTTTCATTACATTTAAGTAGAGAATCCATGCAGAAATACAGTCAAGAAGGTTTTTTTTCCTTAACTTATGTGGAACCCAAACATCAAAGCAATGAATATAACCAAGCTGGTACAAATGATTTTCAACGCTTGATTTGGATGTTTTGAGTATGTTAGCCATCTCCCGCACCATATAACGTTGATTGTTCTCAGTCAATGTCTCGATTTGATTGCTTTCAGCTTCAACTGGTCTACCTAACTGTGGAGCCTTGTCCAGTGAGAAATCTCCAGCACGAAACTTCGCAAACCACTTTTGACACATTTGATCAATCACAGCACCTTCTCCATATACTGCACAAATATTTTTTTGTGTTTCAGTTGTGTTGTTACTTTTCTTGAAATAAAGCATAATATGCTGAAAATGTTGCTTTTTCTCTTCCATCTTCAATATTAAAATGGCTACACAAAAATTCACCAATTTTGATAAGTATTTTTTTAAATGCACGCTGATATGACAGCTGTCACATACAGTCTAACAAAATTGTTTTGAATGAAGCTAAAGACAACTAAGTGCTGCTAGAGCCATCTTACGGAAAAAACCAAATGAACCTTTTGGCCAACCCAATATGTCCCTATTACCAATGTATGAGGGTTCCAGTTTTTCCATATCCTTGCCATCAACTGTTTTTTAAAAAGTAGTATTATAGCCATCCTAGATAGTGTGAAGTCGTATCTCATTGTGAGTTTGATTTGCATTTCCCTAATCACTAATGATATTGAGCATCTTTTCTTGTGCTTATTGGCCTTTGTATATTTTCTTTGGAGGAATCTCTGTTCAAATCTATTGCCCATTTTTTAATTGGGTCATTGTTGAATTACAAGACAATTTGGTTTTTAAGATTGATGTTAGAAGTTGTTTTCATCCTTCACTGTCATCAGTTTACATATAGAGAATCACTCAGTGATCCACTGAGTAAAAGATACTAGGCTAAATTGTGAATTATTATGACCTCATAATTCATAAGGCAAACAGTTGATTTTTATCTTATTCCATCTTTGGAAATAATGGTACTGTTATTTCAGAAGAGCAAGTTAGCACTTTCTTTATCTTTTTCTTTTTAGATTGCAAGTTTTATTTCTGAATCCCCATTGAAATAAATATGTTAGTCTGGGCTTCCCTGGTGGCGCAGTGGTTGAGAGTCCGCCTGCCGATGCAGGGGACACAGGTTCGTGCCTCGGTCCGGGAAGATCACACATGCCGCGGAGCGGCTGGGCCCGTGAGCCATGGCTGCTGAGCCTGCGCGTTGGGAGCCTGTGCTCTGCAGTGGGAGAGGCCACAATAGTGAGAGGCCCGCGTACAGCAAAAAAAAAAAAAGTTAATCTTTGAAAAATATTTGGTTATATGCCACTAAAATTGTGCCTAGAGCCCCCAGTGACAGTCATGCCCCATTCTGGAAAACACTACCATAGGGAATTACTGGAGGTACCCTGGGGAGGTAGGATGAGGCCACTGTTTGTTGAGCAAGGGTCA
Source organism: Lipotes vexillifer (assembly GCF_000442215.2). Classification (NCBI taxonomy): domain Eukaryota; kingdom Metazoa; phylum Chordata; class Mammalia; order Artiodactyla; family Lipotidae; genus Lipotes; species Lipotes vexillifer. The sequence continues at coordinate 1,623,263 of NW_006791862.1, read as the reverse complement.
TCTGTGTCCCAAGTAAGCTGCTTGCTGCTGTTCATAATTCTCTGAGCCCCAGACCTACCAGCATATTTGATCTTATCTTTCCTGGCTGGCAACACTTTGGTGGCTCCCTATTCTCTTCTAGATAGAAGAGTAAATGCCTTAACATAACCTACAAGGTCCTTGGGGATCCTGGGATAGGCCTACCATGGCCCCATCAGGCTGGTGAAGAGAGGGAGACAGGAGACAGGGAGGATCTCCTGGCGGAAGTGACACTTGAGCTGAAGTCTAACCGATTTATGGGAGAGAACTAGGTGATGGTGGTGAAAAGCTTTTTTAGGTAGAAGGAACAGCATGTGCAAATTTCCTGAGGCAGGAAGGAACAATGTGCATGAAAGTTAGCACTTTCTAAAAGGACAAAATATGTTACCTTTATAAAAACAAAAATGACCTTTTCCTTCTGTTTCAGACATTTGCTTCATCATTGTTTCCAGGCTTTGATGGATCATGGTGTGAAAGTTGCTTCAGTCTTAGCCTACTCATTCAGTAGACGGTGCTCTTACATAGCGGAATCAGATGCTGCAGTAAAGGAAAAAGCCATTCAGGTTGGCTTTGTTTTAGGTAAGTAATGGTAAAACAGAGGGGTGTTTTGTCCTGTAACATGACTCAGAACTAAGCCTGCTGGCATTAAAGGATTCTCACAGGACATTCCCAAAGTCAACGTGGGAGGTTATGAGAAGAACTAGATATGATATATTGAACATTAACTTTGTGCTAAGTACTATACTATGTATCTAAATGCTGTCTTTCGAGAAAATCCTCATGACATTCCAGTGATGTGAAGGTATTAATAGAGTTTTAGAAATGAGGGAATGGACTCAGAAAAGTTGAGTAACTTGCTCAAGTCACATAGTAATGGAGCTAAGTTTAGAATCCTGTGGCGCTGTGATTCCAAACCACTTACCTTTCTACCATGTCAAGCTGCTACCGACCTCTTTCACCAGCTTACTGTGTGTTGTGATGTGGGACTTAATCCTTTTGGGACCTCAGTTTTCCCATCTCTAAAATGAGGGTAAATCTCCATTTCCTCATGGGTATGAGAATACTAAAAACATAAATGGAAAAGGATTCTGAAAAGGCTTTGTATGCTACACACATAGAAAAATATCATTTAATGTTTGCATAACATTTTAGTATGGCTTTTACAAATCTACATAGATAAGTATGTCTCAGGCAATTATTTATTCAAGTTATTGCTACCTTTTTACTTTGTTTTTGGAAAAATTTTTATTTTGAAATGATTGTAGATTTACAGACAATATCAAAACCAGGAAATTGATACTGGTTTAATACTGTTACCTAGACTATAGACCTTATTTAACTTTCATTGGTTTTTACATATACTCATTTGTGTGTGTGTGTTTTATTTAAATGTAGTTGACATACAGTATTACGTTGGTTTCAGGTGTACTGCATAGTGATTTGGAATTTACATACTTTATGAAATGATTGCCACGACAAGTATAGTCCCTGTACAAAGTTATTACAATATTATTGACCATGTTCCTTAGGCTGTATATTACATTCCCATGGCTTATTTATTTTCTAACTGGAGGCTCAGACCTCTTAATCCCCTTCACCTATTTCACCCCACACCCCACCTCCTTTCTCTGGCAACCAACTGTTTGGTCTCTGTATCTACGAGTCTATTTTCATTTTGGTTTTTTTGTTTGTTTTGATTTTTAGAGTCTACGTATAAGTGAGATCATATGGTATTTGTCTTTCTCTGTCTGACTTATTTCACTTAGCACGATACCCTCTAGATCCATCTGTGTTTTCACAAGATTTCTTTTTTTTTTTATGTTTAATTTTTGTGGTTGGGTAATATTCCACTGTTGTGTGTATAAATATATCTCACACCTTCTTTATCCGTTCATTCATCTGTTGATGGACATTTAGGTTGCTTACATATCTTGGCTATTATAAATAATGCTTCACTGAACACTGAGGTGCATGTATCTTTTTTGAGTTAGTGTTTTTGCCGTTTTTGGATAAATACTCAGAAGTGAAATTGCTATATCATGTGGCAGTTCTATTTTTGAGCAACCTCCACACGGTTCTCCATAGTGGCTGTGCCAATTTACAGCCCCACCGGCAGTGCAGGAGGGTTAGCTTGTCTCCACATCCTTGCGAACACTCGTTGTTTGTTGTTTTCTGGTGATGACAGCCATCCTGACAGGTGTGAGGTGGTATCTCATTGTGGTTTTGATTTGCATTTCCCTGATGATTAGTGATGTGGAGCATCTTTTCATGTATCTGTTGGCCATCTGTATGTCTTTTTTGGAAAAATGTCTATTCAGATCCTCTGCCCGTTTTTTTATTTTATAAATTTGTTTATTTATTTATTTTTGGCTGCGTGGGTCTTTGTTGCTGCACGCAGGCTTTCTCTAGTTGCGGGGAGTGGGGGGCTACTCTTTGTTGCGGTGCGCGGGCTTCTCATTGTGGTGGCTCCTTTTGTTGCAGAGCACGGGCTCTAGGCACGAGGGTTTCAGTAGTTGCAGCACACGGGCTTAGTCGCAATTCAGCATGTAGGATCTTCCCGGACCAGGGCTCGAACCCGTGTCCCGTGCATTGGCAGGTGGATTCTTAACCGCTGTGCCACCAGGGAAGCCCTACCTTTCATTTTTAACTTCTCACATTAATATGTGTGTGTGTGTGTGTGTGTGTGTGTGTGTGTGTGTGCGCGCGCGCGCGCGCATGTTTTCTCTCTCTCTCTCTTTGGCACGTGCACATTTACTTTCTTTGCCAAGTTTTCATGATCATTTCTTTCAGTATTAGGAAAAAAATTTTTCTTTGTAGTGGTCATAGAGAGTTTGCTTGGAGGAACTTAAGAACATTCTTTTCCGAAAACAACCCTCAGCATTTATCCTTTGATAGTCCTGTGGAATATAAATTGCAACAAAGAATTGTGACTAAAGAATGTCTCTTAATAGAGTGTTCATGACCTAGATGAATGTTAATATTGACATCCATTTAGTCCTAGGTAGTCATGTAAAAATCTATGTGGGAGATATTTAGTATCAAGGAAGATGAAAGGCAGGAAGGCTTGTGTTCACTGAGGTCCTCTGTTTTCTCTTCACTTGTACCAGTCTGGCCACTGTAAGGAGCCAGATTGAACAAGTATCTTGGAGTTAGAACCAAGTCCTAACAGATTCAGTTATATTATCAGTCTTGATCCTAAAATTACCAAAACAGTGAAAACACTTCATACCAGAAGTATACATGATGGAAACTTTTAAAAAATAACAGCTTTATTGAGATATAATTCACATACAATACAGTGCACCCGTTTAAAGTATATAATTTAAAGGTCTTTAGTATTTTCACAGCGTTCAGTCCCTGGTCAGGGAACTAAGATCCCACAGGCTGCATGGCGTGGCCAAAAGAAAAAAAAAAAAGAAGCTTGAGGAGGTACCTCGCAGAGCTGGGATGCTGCTTGGCTGGTACAGGTGCCTCAGAGTTCTGAGAAGGGAGCTCGTGGGTCTAGAATCTCGACCTCTAGTAGGGACACCTGACTGGCTGGTACTAGTGTCTGTCTGATGGGGTACTGTGAATCAGGTTCTGTAAGTGTTGGAAAACGGCAGCTGGAATTGGCTTACTGAGATGAATTGCCACTGCCAGAGTAAAGAAACATTACCCTGGGACACTGCTGTTAGCAGGGGTGTTGCTGGCAGAAACTGGAAGCTATCAGGGAGTGTCTCTTACTTCTCCAGTCTTACAGTCTTTCTCTCTAGTGCCTTCTTTGGTAGAGACTACTAGGGAGCCAGCTGGCAGAGGAGAAATGTGGTTATAGAGTCCTAGCCCAGCGTCATAGAAGGGTTGGTTTGAAGCTGAGAGGTAATAGCCTAATAACCCAGCACAGTGCACAATATGTTGAGATAATGAGCAGGAGGTTGCTTCATATGAATATTATAATCTCATTATTCCAGTCATTCTGTGAGGACCCTAAAATGTCATATTTGGGGGGATAAAAAGTGTTCTAAAGCACACTTCTCTCCAGTTAAAATACTTGTTTCATTTCATATAGCTTTAATTAAACATGAAACACCAGTCTGAGCAAAATATATTTTTTCTTGACCCAGATACTATTGACGCTATTAAGATTAGTTGACACTATCAAAAAATGTATTAAACTATTAGGAGGGGGTCAGGAGCCTCTAAAAAGATGGACAGTATCCTAAGGAAATGATGCCCACATGCCCCATGTATTACGACTGTTGGAGGACAGCAGTTTAATTTTTTGCTAAAAAAAAATTAAGATGAGCAAGCACTACTGTCTCTTTTATCTGTGTATCCTCTATGATATGCTCTTATGCTAAGAAGATTAAGTTTATTCAGATGTCTTTATCCTCTTTGGGTTTCGGTATGGAGAGATTGGAAAGTTATGTTTACCCTGCATGATTAAAATGTTAGACAAATCACTAAATATAGAGGCTAATTAGCTGGAAAATGTCAACTCTTAGGCGATGAAGTACATTTGGAGGGCTAAAACTTTTTTTAAAATTTATTTATTTTATTTATTTTTGGCTGCATTGGGTCTTCATTGATGTGCTGGCTTTCTCTAGTTGGGGCGAGCGGGGGCTACCCTTCGTTGCTGTGCATGGGCTTCTCATTGCGGTGGCTTCTCTTGTTTCAGAGCACCGGCTCTAGGTGCGCGGGCTTAGTAGCTGTGGCGAGTGGGCTCAGTAGTTGTGGCTTGCGGGCTCTAGAGTGCAGGCTCAGTAGTTGTGGCACACGGGCTTAGTTGCTCCGAGGCATGTGGGATCTTCCCGGACCAGGGATCGAACCCATGTCCCCTGCGTTGGCAGGCGGATTCTTAACCACTGCTCCACCAGGGAAGCCCAAGGCTAAAACTCTTGACTCCTGGGACTTCCCTGGTGGCACAGCAGTTAAGAATCCACCTGCCAGTGCAGGGGACATGAGTTTGATCCCTGGTCGGGGAAGATCCCACATGCCGCCGAGCAACTAAGCCTTGTGTGCCACAGCTACTGAGCCCGTGTGCCACAACTAATGAAGCCCGCGCACCTAGAGCCTGTGCTCCACAGCAAGAGAAGCCACCACAACAAGAAGCCCACGCACCTCAACGAAGAGTAACCCCTGCTCGCTGCAACTAGAGAAAGCCCTCATGCAGCAATGAAGACCCAATGCAGCTGAAAGTAAAAAACAAAACAAAACAAAAACTCTTTACTCCTTATTCAGGGTCTCAACTTTGATCTAATTTCCCTAGTTTGATCCTTTTTTTTTTTTTTTTAATTTCACAATTAGTATCTTTGTTTCAGACTAAACAGAGGTTTTTTTCATTTTAGGTAATAATCATTGTAAGCATGTCATTTTAGCTTTCATGTGATTTATTAAATTATCTAAAGTTTTTGGTTTTTCTTGTCCCTTAGGTGGCTTTCTTTCAGATGCAGGCTGGTACAGTGATGCTGAGAAAGTTTTCCTGTCTTGCCTTCAGTTGTGTACTCTACATGATGAGATGCTTCATTGGTTTCGTGCAGTAGAATGTTGTGTGAGGTAAGTTGGAACAATCCTTTAATTACATGCTGTAATGGTATTAGTGGCTTTTTAAAAAAAATTTATTTGTTTATTTATTTTAGGCTGTGTTGGGTCTTTGTTGCTGCGTGCAGGCTTTCTCTAGTGCAGTGAGTGGGGGCTCCTCTTCGTTGTGGTGTGTGGGCTTCTCCTTGCGGCGGCTTCTCTTGCTGTGGAGCACGGGCTTCAGTAGTTGTGGCGTGCGAGCTCAGTTGTGGCACATGGGTTTAGTTGCTCCGTGGCATGTGGGATCTTCCTGGACCAGGGATCAAACCATTGTCCCCTGCATTGGCAGGCAGATTTTTGACCACTGTGCCACGAGGGAAGTCCCATCTTGGGTTTTGTGTGTGTGTGTGTGTGTGTATGTGTGTCTGTGTGTGTCTGTGTGTGTTTTGTTTTTACTGTGCGCCGTTTACATTTCTGGAATTGTACATAACTTGATTAATATTTTACTTCTAAATAACCTTTTTTTTTAAAAAAACTTCATTTATTATTTATTTGGCTGCATGGGGTCTTAGTTGCGGCACACGGGAATCTTTGTTGCTGCTTGCGGGATCTTTGTTGAGGTGTGTGGGATCTTTAGTTGTGGCATGTGGGATCTTTTGTTTTTAGCTGCGGCATGTGGGATCTAGTTCCCTGACCGGGGATCGAACCTGGGCCCCCTGCATTGGGAGCGTGGAGTCTTAACCACTGGACCACCAGGGAAGTCCCTAATCTTTCTTTTTTTTTTTTTTTGATGTGGACCATTTTTTTAAAAGTCTTTATTGAATTTGTTACAGTATTGCTTCTGTTTTATGTTTTGGATTTTTGGCTGCGAGGCCCCTGGGATCTTAGCTCCCTGACCAGGGATTGAACCCACACCCCTGCATTGGAAGGTGAAGTCTTAACCACTGGACAGCCAGGGAAGTCCCCCTAACCTTTCTTTAAAATACATTTTTTAACAGACGTACTTAAATGAAAGGCAAGCAAATCCAGAAGCAACTCTTTGATTTTACTGTCTTTATTATTTTTGTATATGTAACATTTAGTTTTAGTCATTTTCGTGTAGGTTTTCTCTCTGTCCCCCCCATTTGATTTGACATTTCTTAAAAAGAATTTTTATATGAAACTAAAGGGAAATCGAAATAAAGTTTAAAAAATAACAAAATAATTCTTTGTCCTAAGTCGGGTCAGTGTGTCCTAGAGTCTGGTCAGTTTACTGAATTGATAGTCTTCTATATTTTTGAATAAGGGGTCATATTTTTTTTGTACCTTAGAGATGAGTTAACTAAATCTGCACCTCTTCAGAGCTAGAATACAGGTTCTTCTATATAAAACCATTGTTGATTTATGCTACCATTGACTAAAGCTCTCTCTGCTCAATCTTTTGAGGCTATTACCCCGTTTTATACAGGGCTTACCTGTGTTAGACAAACATTCAAATCCTGAAGTTAATTTTATTATGTGTAAACTTAATTATAAATAATATTTTAGGAGCTTAGGATAATTTCCCACAGATATTTATGATAAATTATAGTAATACTTGTGTGCAGAAACTATAAAAGGATTGGTATTGGGCCTGTAATTTGTAGTACTGATAATCTGTGTCATCTTTCCTCCCCACTTCTGCCTATCCTAGGAATAGAAGACTAGACTATCTCATAGGGATTTTAGGGGCTAGCTAAATGTTTCTTTGTGTATGAACTAGTTAATTTAGAACAGAAAACCCATTTTGTATGATTTCATTGTAGATTGTTCTTTCACTGCAAGCAGTCTTTTGACCAAAAGGTAAAACATTTTCTTCTTGTAAGTGCTCGCTTTTTATGCACAAAGTCAGAAGATTTATTCCACCCAGATAACATTTCTCCTATCTGTCTGATTTTAAGGCTCTTATATCAATTTTGCATTAATATAACCAAAAGATTTAGTTTTCTCAAAGGACCAGGGCTCCTCTTCTTTTTCCTATCTTGTCATCTTTAGCATGTAGCTCACGTCATTATGTTTGCAAATGCTACGGGCAAGGAGAAGGGCAAAGGGCTCGTGCCCGCTGAGTCTGCTTCCTTTTCCTTTCTTTTCTTTTCTTTTTTTTTTTTTTTTCCAGTCAGAAAGAATAGCTTTCCCAAAGGCCTAGCCTTATCTTCTTTACTTATTACCTCTCTTTGAAACTGGGAAACTGGGACACATTCTTCACATCCTCCAACCAGTATAAGGTGGTCTAGAGAGCAAAACATTTTTAACTGTGCATTTTGCTGCCCCAGATGAACTCATGGGTCTACATTAAGGAAGGAGGAGAGGGGAATGTTGGACAGGTAACTGTAAATACTGTGAGTGCTCGCGCTGTTTTCAGAACAAGCACATGTGAATGGGAAAATACCTGTGCCAAGAAACAAAGCTATTTATACCAGCTTACTGCCTGTATACCTAGACATCTTGTTCTTAAGAATTTTAAATTTCAAAATAAAATTTGCTTCTACACAGCTTTGCTTGCTGAATTCTTGGCCATTACAGACGTTAAGATAATTTTTATTATTACAGTAGTATTTTTTGAAGAAATATTAAATTATTCTTACTTAGCTTTTAACTGATTTGGGAGAGGATTATTTTGGAGAACAGATACTAATGAAATCCTTTAGCCAATCCCAGGAGCTTTGAGCCTAATGTAACAGTGTGTTTTTAACTTTAATAGCACAAAACCATTTTCTAATCTGCGGCTGGCATGGAAGCAGTATATGTCAGAGACTCTTCTTGTTAAACCTGGTACCATTTCTCAGTCTTTGTTTTTTATTCCATGAAGACTCTGCCTAGTTTTGTTTACTTTACTTGCTTTCTATTTAATAGCTTTGTTTGTTCTGCTCATGTGCGTGTCTATTACCAAACAAATTGAAAACATACAGAAAACTATGAAGAAGAAAATAAATATTATCTGTAACCCTGCTGCCTAGAAATAACCACAATTATTATTTTGGTTATTTTGGGAATTTTAAGTGAAAAATGGAACTTCCTGAACTGGAGGGAAAAGACTTGAGTCTAGATTGAAAAAGAACCTTGAGCCCGAAGCAGGTGAATTTCTTGAAATCCAAGGATAAATAGGAGTTAGAAGCTAACAGAGAAGAGCAGTATCTCAATTACTGAGAAAATACTACACTTTACAAACTTTTAGGATAAAATTCAAAGTTTTCAAATTTGTAGATACCAAATATACCTCCAGGTACTTTATCTGAGGAAAATAGTCAAGGAATATCTCTGACCAAATAAAAGTTCAATAGTAACAAATCTCAAGACAGGGGAAGATGGTGTAGAAACAGTGGTAAGCAGTGAATATTGTAATATATAGTTAGACATAATGGAGTAGAAAGAATGAAGAACAAATTGTGAATTTGTAATATGTCTTATGTAAGGATTTTTTTTCAAACTGGAAATGAAAGGGAAATTTTAGAAATAACAAGACAGAAATTCTCAGTTACCACATACTATTAAATGTAAGACAAGTTTGTTTGTGTTTTTTCCACCTGAAAATTGAAAAAAGAGTTGCCTTAACAAAATCCCTCATGTTATGTGATGTTCTTTCAAGTCTCTTGTTTTGAACAACAAAGTACTGTTTGGGAAAGAAATGTTAGCCTGAAACTCAGCCAGTGCCAATACCAGGAAGCTCATAGAGGTCACCTGGCAGAATTTTCTTTTTACAGAAGTAATGGAATTTAACATAATTTAACACAAAATTTAGAATTATTCTAGGGGTCATAACCTTATAGTTGTGTTAGATATCTTTATTAACTGGCTTCTTGAATATTACTTTGAAATGTGATGCATTAAGTGGTTTGGTTGTGGGATTTATGGGTGTCTACTTATCTTAGGTGGAATGGGAAAGCCCAGCTGTCTTAATGCTTTGCAAATGGTTGCCGGTACCTTTGGATAACATTTCTAGGGACATGATACCAGACTCAAAAGTGCTGATTTTTCAAGCAAGTGAAAATGTTTTACTCTGAAAAACTGTTAGATGACTCAGAAGTAGTTTGGTGATGATGAAGATAAATGTTTTAAGATGCATGTGAATAGTTTGGGTAACATGTCATAAATTACAAGAAGGAGAATTAATTTTTGAAAATTTAGTTTAAATATGTATTTATAACATAACATAAAAATGATTTAAATATTACAAATTTCAAAATGTTATCATATATATATCCCTAAAACTTGATGTATTCAAGTTAGCAAAAAACCTTTTTGGATGGAAAATTGAGGCTCATGTTATTATGTTCAGGTTGCTTGCTGTTGGGTATATATTATATAATAGCCTATTTTAAAAATACACATTTGGGAAAATGTAGTAGTATAAGAAAGTATTATAAAGGTCTCATCTTGGTAAGGGGAATATGAATGCCTATCATTTAATGTTCAAACATTGTCAGTGCTAGGGAGGGGTATATAATAAATTGACTAGTGGAAAAATACGATAGACATTCCAAATTAGAATAGTGGGAATAGGGGTAAGAATGATTGGAAACTTGTCCAAGGTAGATAGATAAGCAAAGAGAATAGAGGAAATAACTAAGTATGATAAATGAAAAATGTGAAACAATTAGAACCAAATGTAACTACGACCATGTAAATGGGCTCAATTCCCCTATCTAGAAACAGCAACTGCCAAGAAGGTTAAAAAATGAAACCCAGGGACTTCCCTGGTGGTCCAGTGGTTAAGAATCTGCCTTCCAATGCAGGGGACGCGGGTTCTATCCCTGATCGGGGAACTAAGATCCCACATGCCACGGGGCAGCTAAGCCCGCGTTCCTCAGCTAGAGAGCCCGTGTGCTGCAAACTACAGAGCCCACATGCTCTGGAGCCCATGCACTGCAAACGAAAGATCCCACATGCTGCAAGGCAGATCCCACAACTAAGACCCGACGTAGCCAAAGATAAAAAAATTAAGCAATTCTTTAAAAAAAAAAAAAGTAAAATAAATAAAAAATGAAAAATGAAACCCAGCTATATATTATTAAAAGAAAATACCCCTAGACAATAATATTAATAATAAAAGCAGACAGAATTCAGGATAAAAACCATTAGTTGATAAAAAAGGGATATTGATAATGTACAATCCACAAAAAGGTCATAAACCCATGTATAGCAAATAAGATAGTAGCCCTCTACATAAACACAGCGCCCTAAAAATACAAAGAATTTGATTAAAAAGATAATCAATACAAAGTCTAGTACCTCCAGGATGGGTTAATTCAGAATTCATAGAGGTTATCAGGGAACTAGGTTTTTTCCACCTTCTGGCTCCTCTATCCCCAGTGATTGTAAGACTGCTGCTGTGGTTTGAGGTATCACATGCAGATTCCACATTGTCCAGCAGAAGAAAGACCATATTTTATCTCTAATGACAAAGGAGCCTTTCTCAGAAACCACCTAGCTGACGTACCCTTGAGTCTCATTAACCAGAGCTAGGTCATTTGTTGACCTCTGAATCAATCAGTGGCAATCTGAATGGGATCACCATGTTAGGATTGGCTTAAACTAATCATGATTTACTTATGAATCCTATGAGAAAGGGGTCAGTACCTAACAAAATCAGGGTTCTGCCAACAAGCATGAGATGGGAAAGATGACTTGGTTAGGGAGCCAGCAGTATCTGCTACATCTCACAGTGCTTTGCTTCCCCACTTAAAATTAAAACCACACCAGACAGGTATTTCTTAGAAATACACAAGTTACCTAAACTGACCCAAGAAAAAAATTAAAATTCTGAACAAACCTATAACAAAGAGATTGAATCAGTAATCAAAAACCTTCCAAAAAAGAAAAGTCCAAGACCAGAAGACTTCAGTAGTGAATTGTACCAAACATTAAAAGAAGATAGGGACTTCCCTGGTGGTCCAGTGGTTAAGAATCTGCCTTCCAATGCAGGGGACACGGGTTCGATCCCTGGTCAAGGAACTAAGATCCCACGTGCTTTGGGGCAGCTAAGCCTGAGCACAGCTAGAGAGAAACCCGTGCGCTGCAACGAAGAGCCCTTTTGCCGCAACGAAAGATCCGCCGCCACAATGAAGATTGTGCGTGCTGCAACTAAGACCCGATGCAGCCAAATAAATAAATAAATATTTTTTAAAAAAATAAAAGAAGGGGCTTCCCTGGTGGCGCAGTGGTTGAGAGTCCGCCTGCCAGTGCAGGGGACACGGGTTCGTGCCCCGGTCCGGGAAGATCCCACATGCCGTGGAGCAGCTGGGCCCGTGAGCCATGGCCACTGAGCTTGCGCGCCCGTAACGGGAGAGGCCACAACAGTGAGAGGCCCGCATAATGCAAAAAAATAAAAAATAAAAAATAAAAAAAATAAAAAATAAAAGAAAATAAAAAATAAAAGAAGAATTAACACCAGTTCTCCTCAAAGTCTTAAAAAAAATCAAGAGGAAGGAACACTTCCTAACTTACTCTATGAGGCCAACATTAACGTATATCAAAACCAGAAAAGAGACATGAGAAGAAAAAAGAAAATTACAGACTAATATCTCCTATCAATATAAATGCAGAAAGTCTCAACAAAATACTAGCAAATCGGTTGCAATAGAATATAGAAGGATTATGCACCATTACTAAGTGGGATTTATCCCAGGAACGCAGAGGTGATTCAACCTAAGAAAATTAATGCAGTATACACCACATTAGTAGAATGAAGGGTGAAAAACATGATTATCTCAATTGACCCAAAAGACATTTGACAAAATCCAGCACTTTTTCATGATAGAAACATTCAGAAAACTAGGAATAGAGGAACCTTCCTTAATATGATAAAAGGCATTTATGAAAAACCCACAGCTAACATTATATTCACATCTTCCTCCCTGAGATCAAGAACATGACAAGGATGCCTGCTTTCACTACTACTATTCATCTTTGTCCTGAAAGTTCTAGCCAAAACAATTAGACAAAAATAAAATAAAATGCATCCGTGTTGGAAAGAAAGAAGTAAAACTATCTCTGTTCACAGGTGAATTGGAATTCGCCAATATTAAAAACTTTTGTACATCAGAGGACATTATCAAGAAAGTGAAAAGACAGCCTATGGAATAGGAGAAGTATCTGTAAATCGTATATCAAATAAGGGTCTAGTATTCAGAATATTTCAAGTACTACAATTCAACAACAATCAACCCAATTAAAAAATGGGTAAGGGATTTGAATAGACATTTCTCCAAAGAAGATACATAAATGGGCAATAAGCATCATTTGTCATTAGGGAAATGCAAATAAAAAACAATGAAATACCACTTCACATCTGCCAATTTGGCTGTAATGTAAGAAAGAAAAGAAAACGAAAGTGGGGGAGGGAAGGAAGGAAGGAGGAAAAAGGGAGGGGGGAGAGCAAAGAAGGAAGGGAGGGAAGGAAGAAACAAAATAAGTGTTAATAAGAATGGAGAAATTGGAATCCTCATGCGTTGTTAATGGGAATGTAAAATGGAGCAGCTGCTGTGGAATAGTTTGGTGGTTCTTTAAAAAGCTGAGCAAAAAAAATTACCATATGACCCAGCCGTTTCAGTCCTAGGTATATATATCGCAAAGAATTGAAAACTGGGACACAAACAGATACCTGTGTGTTAGTGTTCATTGCAGAATATTTCACATTAGCCAAAAGGCGGAAATGACCCAAGTATCCATTGACAAAAGAACCCTTAAACAACGTGGGTTTGAACAGCGAGCGCCCACTTAATACACGGATTTTTTTTTTTCCAGTACATATGTGCTACAGTACTACACGGTCTACTCTTAGTTGAATCCACAGATACAAAGGGCTGACTGTAAAGTTATATGTGGATTTTTTTTTTACTGCCCTGGAGGGTCAGTGTCCCTAACCGCGCCCCCGCCCCGCCACGTTGTTCAAGGGTCAACTGTATATACAGTGGAATATTATTCAGCCAGTTTTGATGTCTGCTACAACATAGGTGAATTTTGAAAGTAATATTCTAAGTGAAATAAGACAGATATATAAAGACAAATACTGTATGATTTTACTTAAATACCTAGAATAGACAAATTGATAGAAACGAGAAATAGATTGAAGGTTACGAGGAGCTGGGGGGTGTAAGGAGAGAATGGGAAGCTATTGTATATTATAGTGTGTGTTTGGGGTGATGAAAAGTTATGGAAATGCATGGTGGTGATGGTTGTAAACGTGGTAAATATAATTAATACCACCAAGCTGTACATTTTAAAATGGTTAATATGACAAATTTCATGTTATATATTTCACTACAATTTTTTTAAAAGCCCACCAGTCTTTTTTTAAATTACCCAACCCTCCCCTTTCAGTTTATCATTTATTTCTAAAATTCTTAAGTAGTTCATAGAAAAATATGCTTGCATAAGCAGGAGAGAAGTTTTTTCCTTTGGGTTTACTTTTAAGATTTTATTTTTGTCATGTCTATCTAATGAGGATCTAACTAGTCATCTTGCTCAATCTTATAGTAAATATATTTATAAACTGGTGACCTCTAGATTTGTATATTTTCCACTCCAAACAATGAATAACTTAACTAATTAAATAGTAATTGCTTTTTTAAATTTATTTTTAAAATTTACTTATTTATTTATTTTTGGCTGCATTGGGTCTTTGTTGCTGCGCACGGGCTTTCTCTAGTTGTGGCGAGCGTGGGATACTCTTTGTCGCAGTGCGCAGGCATCTCATTCAGGTGGCTTTTGTTGCGGAGCACGGGCTCTAGGCGACGGGCTTCAATAGTTGTAGCTCATGGACTTTAGATCGCAGGCTCAGTAGCTTTGGCACATGGGCTTAGTTGCTCCACGGCATGTGGGATCTTCCCGGACCAGGGGTCGAACCCATGTCCCCTGCAATGGCAGGTGGATTCTTAACCACTGCACCACCAGGGAGGTCCCATAGTAATTGCTTTTGATAATAGCTATTGATCAAGTAGCTATGATTTTACATTGTCATAAAAATAAAATACTATGGGGCTAGAGGCATATGGGAGATCTCTGTATCTTCTCAGTTTTGCTGTGAATCTAAAACTGCTCTAGAAAATAAAATCTATCTTTAAAAACTATTAAAATGAAATACTGTGCTTACATGGTAGTGCCACATTTGGAGAGCCTTGAGAACCTGCCTTTTTATTAGGCTGAACATTGAGGCAAAATTAGATCGTCAGTTGGACCAAAAGTTTTTTGGAGCCTGCATCCTGCTCATTGTCAGCCCAGATGGACACACAGACCCTGAAGAGTCTCCATATGTTGAATTTGCCCTTTTATTTCAATAGATCATCAGTGGAGACTGGAGAAAATATCAAGCTGTGCTTTTCTGGCATAAAATATGTAGTCTGCTACCCCCACCAATTACTAAATAATTTCCAGAAACTAATTTTTAGGCAGAATACCTGTAGTGAAGTTTGCTGGAAATGCAGTTCTTAGTATTGTAGAAATGATTGGTGAGCACTGTTCTTCTCATTCTCTAAATTTAACTTTTTTTCTCATTCAGCCATTTGGATAACTATCAAATCTGTATTTCTTATACCAATCCTTTTTTTCCTCAAGGGTTTTTTTTCTGGGCTGTTGTAATATCTTCTGTCCTGGTTGCCTTGCTTCCGCTCTTGGCTTTACTATAATCCATTCTCCACACTGCAACCACAGCAGTCTTTGTAGAGTTGCACTGTTCATTATGGTAGCCATTAACCATGTGTGACTATTTAAATTAACATTATGGGACTTCCCTGGTGGCGCAGTGGTTAACAATACGCTGCCAATGCAGGGGACACTGGTTCGAGCCCTGGTCCGGGAAGATCCCACATGCCACGGAGCAACTAAACCCATGCGCCACAACTACTGAGCCCATGTGCCACAGCTACTGAAGCCCACGCACCTAGAGCCCATGCTCCACAACAAGAGAAGCCACTGTAATGAGAAGCCCGTGCACCGCAACAAAGAGTAGATCCCACTTGCCACAATTAAAGAAAGCCCGCACACAGCAACGAAGACACAATGCAACCAAAAATAAATAAATAAATAAATTTTAAAAATTAAAAAAAAAAATTAATTAACGTTAAAAATTTGAAGTCAGTCCTCAGTCACACTAGGCAGATTTCAGATACTCAGTAGCCGCTTGTGGCTACCAAATTGAGCAGAGCAGGTATAGAACATTTCAGGAAGTTCTGTTAGATAGCGTTGTTCTACAACACAAATCAAGTAATCTCACTTTTGCAACCAAAATGACTTACCATGGCCAGTAAGACCCTATAAAAATCTTTCTTTTCTCTACTTTCTCATCTCTCTTTATCTAATCTGTTATTCAAAATACTCCAGACACATTGGCCTTCTTACTGTTCTTTGATTATGCCAGAACGTTTTTCCCTTTCTCAGGGCCTTTGCACTCATTATTCCTTCTTTTTGGAACATGCTTCCCCCATGATTGCCTCTTCATCATTAAGTGTCAACTCAAATGTTACCTTTGCAAGAGAATTCTTCCCTGTCTACCCTAAGCCCTTCCTTTAAGAAGGCTTTGATCATATCACCCCATTTTTATCATCTTCATAGCATTTATCTTTGTCTTACTTAATTGGTGTGTGTCTGCCTAATACACTTTTCCCCACTAGAATGAAGCTTTTTTTTTCTTCCAGCTTTATTGAGATATAATTGACATATAGCACTGTGTAAGTTTAAGGTGTACAACAAAATGATTTGACTTAGATACATTGTGAAATGATTATCACAAGTTTAGTGAGCATCTGTCATCTCATATAGATACAAAATTAAAGAAATAGAAAAAATTTTTTTCCTTGTGAGGAAAATTCTTAAGATTTACTCTTACCAACTTTCATATATAACATACAGTAGTGTTAATTTATCATGTTATAAATTATATCCCTAGTACTTATTTATCTTATAACTGGAAGTTTGTACTTTTTGTCTGCCTTCATCCGATTCCCCCTCCCCCCACCTCTTACCTTTGTTAATCACAAATCTGATCTCTTTTTCAGTGAGTTTGTTGTTGATGTATAATTGACCTACAACTCTATGTTAGTTCCTGTTACACAACATAGTGATTCGATATTTCTATACAACTCAAATGATCACCAGATAAGTCTAGTTACAATGTGTCACCATACAAAGATATTACAGTTATTGACTGTATTCCCCGTACTGCACATTTCATACCTGTGACTCATTTATTTTGCAGCTGGAAGTTTGTACCTCTTAATCTCCCTCACCTATTTCTTTCCCTCCCCCCTTCCCCTCTGGTAACCACCTGTTCATTCTCTTTGTCTGTAACTCTGTTTCTGTTTTGTTATGTTCATTTGTTTTGTTTTTTAGATTCCACCTATAAGTGAAGTCATACAGTATTTGTCTTTCTCTGTCTGACTTATTTCACTTAGCATAATACCCTCTGGTTCCATCCATGTTGATTCCCTACCCCCTTCCCCTCTGGTAACCACCTGTTCATTCTCTTTGTCTGTAACTCTGTTTCTGTTTTGTTATGTTCATTTGTTTTGTTTTTTAGATTCCACCTATAAGTGAAGTCATACAGTATTTGTCTTTCTCTGTCTGACTTATTTCACTTAGCATAATACCCTCTGGTTCCATCCATGTTGTCATAGATGGCAAGGTTTCATTCTTTTTTGTGGCTAATATTCCATTGTATGTATATATCACATCTTCTTTATCCATTATCTATTGATGGGCACTTAGGTAGCTTCCATATTTTGGCTGTTGTAAATAATGCTGCAATGAGCATAGGGGTGCATATATCTTTTCTAATTGGTGTTTTTGTTTTCTTTGGGTAAATACCCAGGATCTTTGCCCATTTTTTAATCAGGTTGTTTGTTTTGTTGATGTTGAGTTTTATGGGTTCTTTGTATATTTTGGATACTAACCCCTTACCAGATGTATTGTTTGCAAGTATTCTCTCCCATTCAGTAGGTGGCCTTTGGGTTTTTTGATAGTTTTCCTTGCTGTGCAAAAGCTTTGTAGTTTGATGTGGTCCCATTTGTTTACTTTTGATTTTGTTTCCCTTGCCTGAGGAGATATATCCAAAAAAAAAAAAAATTACTAAGACTGATGTCAGAGAGCTTACTACCTATGTTTTCTTCTAGAAGTTTTGTGGTTTCAAGAATTAACACTTAAGCCTTTAATCCATTTTGAATTTATTTTTTATGGTATAAGCAAGTAGTCCAGTTTGATTCTTTTGCATGTAGCTGTCCAGTTTTCTCAACACCATTTATTGAAGAGGCTGTCTTTCCCCCATTGTATAGTGCCTCCGTTATTAGAATGAAGCTTCTTATGGTCATGGATTCTCTCTCTCCTGTTTACCACTATATCCCTTGCACCTAGAGAAATAGAAATGACTGGCACATATAGGTGTTCAGTCAATACTGGACTATGAGAGTCTCTGAAAACTTTATCATCTGAAATATATATTTCTTTTTACTATAATATTTTACTAGATTTCACTTTTTTTTCATAGTGACAGGGATCATTGCAGACTGCTTGGTCATTAGATCAGCAATTTGACTGTCAAGTGATATTGTCTCTTTATTCTGTATGAGTATACTTACTTTAGCATGAAAAGTTGCCTGTATACAAAACATATTTTTTCTACTTTTATATTTCTGCTTTAAAATATAAATCTAATCAACTCACCATTCTAGAGTTGCCTGATAATTATTTCTTCTTTAAGTTGAAATTTTGTAATATGAAAGATACTCCATTCAGATTTTTTTGGCCACACTGGGTCTTCGTTGTGGTGTGCAGATTCTTCTTCATTGTGGTATGCGGGCTTCTCTGGTTGTGGCGTGTGGGCTCAGTAGTTGTGCAGGCTCTCTGGTTGTGGTACTCGGGCTCCAGAGTGCTCAGGCTCAGTAGTTGTGGCGTGCGGGCTTAGTTACCCTGCGGCATGTGGGGTCTTAGTTCCCCGACCAGGGATCGAGCCCACGTCCCCTGCATTGGAAGTCTGATTCTTAATCACTGGGCCACCAGGGAAGTCCCCAGAACTTTTTATTAACTTCAATACTGTCTTGTTTTATTTGAGGGTTTTAGTCTTTTCTAAAAGCAGGTAACTGTATTGTGAGTGTTGGGAGGATACACAGTGGCATTGTGTAATATTTGCCACCTTGTTGAATAGTACTGATAATTTAAAATTACTCTCTTTTAGAATAGACTGGTGGCTGCCAAGGCGGGAGGGGAGTGGGAGAGGGATGGATTGGGAGTTTGTGATTAGCAGATGCAAACTGGTATATATAGAATGGATAAACAACAGGTCTTACTATAGCACAGGGAACTATATTCAGTATCCTGTGATTAAACCATAATGGAAAAGAATATGAAAAAGAATGTATATATATATGTATATATGTATAACAGAGTCACTTTGCTGTACAGCAGTAATTAACACAACATTGTAAATCAGCTGGACTTCAATTTTTAAAAAAGTAAATTAAAAGTACTCTCTTTTTTCTCACTGTACAATGGAATGATAGACATCAGAAGATTGTTAAGTGTTTCTCATCTTGGGTCATTGATCTGTTAATATTTTTGGAATAGATATAAAAATTAGATTTTAAGTATCTGGGTTTTATTTAATACTCCTGAAGAATGCTTCCTAACCTCTTCATACTTGGTTTTCTTTTTTTAATACTTGGTTTTCTTTTAAATTACGTTTATATTTTGTTCCATCTCAGGGCTGAGCATTTTCAGAAAATTGTCACGATATATGGACATAACGTTTAGCATGATATATGGACATAATGTTTTAGCCAACATTATAATAGATACATAAATATATGTCCAGTCCTCACTCTGTTCTCCTGTCTTGTATGGTCTGTACAGATGTATAGTCTGTTGCTATCTTGACCTCATTCTGACCTAAAGCATTTTACTGCTCTTACATATCACTAGGTAGCATGGTTTTGGGACTTCCCTGGTGGTCCAGTGGGTAACATTCTGCACTTCCAGTTCAGGGTGTCCAGGTTCGATCCCTGGTTGGGGAACTAGATCCCACATGCATGCTGTAACTATGAGTTCACATGGCGCAACTAAGAGTCTGCATTCCGCAACTAAAGATCCCACATGCCACAACTAAGACCCAGTACAGCCTAAATAAATATTTAAAAAAAAAAAAAACTAGATAGCATGGTTTTACAGATACTTTGTGTAAAGAATTCTGTATTTTTCCACCATAGAGGATAAAGGTTATAAAAGAAAGAACTGGCAGTACCACTATTTTCAGTGAACTTATCTTACTGGAAAGATAAGTAAAAACAACTTTTATGAAGCAACATAAAATGAGTGGTAACTGATCAAGGGTTGCATGAATATACAAAAAAAAGGAATGGAAAGTAATGGTAGGTAATAGAATTTCATGTTGATTTTTATTGTCTTCATTGTTTTCCAAATTTTTTATAATGAAACTGCATTACTTTGGGATTTGGAACAAAAAGAATTAAGTGATAGATGTAGCACATGGTAAGTGCACAAATACACAAAATATTTAGAGAAGATAAGGACTCAAAGTTGGATGAGATAACCATAGGTAGCTTTCTGGAACGAGCATATACTTTTTTCTGTGCATTAGTCGGTCCCAGCTTCAGCCGGATGGTTGTTTTCCAGTGCTGCCTCATTTCTTCTGTCTCGCAACCTTAACTCATTTGGGTGCTACATAGTGATCAGTAAGAGGTTATCAGTTCTACCATGCTAGAAATAGCTATCAGAAATAGAGTAATGTTATTTGTGCTTCTGCAGATTGCTTCATGTGCGAAATGGAAACTGCAAATATCATTTGGGTGAAGAAACATTTAAGTTAGCTCAGACATACATGGATAAACTCTCAAAACATGGCCAGCAAGCAAACAGAGCTGCACTCTATGGAGAACTGTGTGCACTCCTATTTGCAAAAAGTCACTATGATGAGGTGAGTGTTTTGAAGAACATTTCACTGTGACCAGTAAGTATCTGTAAAACAAAAGATAAATCATATAATGTCATATTTGTTTTAATAGATCTCATTTTGACATATTAGGTTTACTTAAAGCAATATACATTTGTAATGGAATATTTTAAATTAGGCAAAAGGATTATTCTGTGAGATGGATTTTAAACATACATATACAGTTTAGAGCCTGTTTTTGTTTTTAATTTGACCAGATGTATCTCTGCATAAATTATTTTGAGGGCATGCTCTGTTAAATGAACCTTTAATAGGTGCTTTTTTATTGGATGTGTAGCTCTGGGTGAATTCTCATAACTTGAAGGCATTCGTTTCAGTGGGAACCTAGATTTTATTTATACTTTATTGCATTGTTTTGCTTCTGTCTCTGCATTATGAGAAGGATAGCCTCATTCTTGGCTTTATACTGTTAAATTAAGGCTTTGGTGCTAATGAATACATAGTTGAGAAGTGAGCTGTGTAAGCTTAACTCCTTTATTTATGGAAGAATATCATAATTACTTTATGCTGTCAGATAGCTGTCATTTAGCTTTCATATTTTAAAGTTATCCCTATCTCAATTTTTACCCTGTAATATAAATACGTGTATGTTCCATATTTAAAAGAAAGTCACCATTAGAAGTGAAACTGGAGAATTGTAGAATAATTGTGAAGTGATGTTTACAATCCCAGTGCTAGGATCATCCTGCTTTTAATATCTAAGAGGTATCATCAAGGAATGCATTTGTTGAATCGTATGGTGAGAGTATAAGTTTTTTAAGGAACTGCCAAACTGTCTGTACCAGTATACATCCCACCAGCGATGAATGAGAGCTCCTGTTGCTCCATATCCTTGCTAGCATTTGGTGTTGTCAGTGTTTTAGATTTTCGCCATTCTAATAGGCATGCCTCATTGTTTACATTAACTATTTTTGAAAGCTTAACAATTCATTATAAGATGAGTAAGTTCTGAGGATCTAAGGTACAGTGTGGTGACTATAGTTAATACTGTATTGTGTATTTGAAATGTGCTAAGAGTAGATCTTAAGTGTGCTCATCACACACAAAAAAGGTAACAGTGTGAGGTGATGGCTGTGTTAATTAGATTGTGATAATCATTTCACAGTGTATATGTATATCAAGTCATCATGAACACCTTAAATATATACAATGTTTATTTGTCAGTTATATGTCAATAAAGTTGGGGGGAAATTTTTTTAAGTCATTAAGAGTATGTGTTAAAATCTAAAATCCTTATCAGCATGCCTTCATTTTCTCAGGAGGTTTATGTAAGTTCTTCGGTTATTTTTGATGCTGAATTCCTGTGTCTGCTGAACTCGTTCTGTCAATGGATTATTTTGCCGCCCCTTTTATGCAGACTATTCCATAGCTTATTGACCCAGATATAGAATTTGGCCCCTTTCTATGATTTCCACACACCAAAAACAAAGAACCCCATTCACTGAGGGCCTTTGTGTGGATAGCCTTTACTAGAAATGAGAATGAAGTAAACAGCAACAGTTCAAGTAATAGAAATGCCTACCTTAAAAGTTCTTCTGGGAATTGCCTGGCGGTCCAGTGGTTAGGACTCAGTGCTTTCATTGCCGGGGCCCGGGTTCAGTCCCTGATTGGGGAGCTAAGATCCTGCAAGCCGCATGGTACACCCAAAAGAAAAAAAAAAATTCTTCAGGTGCCCTACCATCTTTTTATCTCTCTGCATATGTCCTCCTCATCTTGGCCATCTCTGTTTCCTCTTTCATTGTTTCTTTTCATCCTCGTTTTTCATACTGCCCTGCATCCTTCTTTCTGTTCTATAAAGTGAGTCATTTCTTGCCATTTTTTACTCATGTACTCAGCTCCAGACCCACCTTAATATGTCCAGACTCACCGATGTATTCAGTGGAAGAAAAGTACCTTTTATTCACCCGTTTCTTTCTTTTTTTTTTTAATATTTATTTTTATTTATTTACTTATTTTGGCTGCACTGGGTCTTCATTGCGGCACTCAGGATCCTCGCTGCGGCATGTTTAGTTGCGGCATGCGGGCTCATATTTGCCTCATGTGGGATCTAGTTCCCCATCCAGAGATCGAACCCAGGGCTCCTGCATTGGGAGGGCAGAGTCTTACCCACTGGACCACCAGGGAAGTCCCACCAGTTTCCACTTTCTTTACTGGGCAGTTACTATTTAATTGACAGTTATTTTCTTTCTGAACATTTGAATTGGTGTGTTGTACTGTGTCTTATTCATGATCTTTGCAGCTCACACATTCATGAGGAATATTTAAGTCTATAGATGTTTCTTGGATAATCTTGATAGTTTATAAATTTGTCGTTGTATCTACAGAAAAGTACGCAAATCTTGAGGATATATCAATAGTTTGATGAATTATCACCATATTCTGTTATTAGTCCATGTAGGCTAGGTTATGCTAAGGTAGTATCAACCTCCAAACAGCACTGACTTGGAATAATAAAAGTTTATTTCTTGCTCATGCTACATCCCATCTTATATCTCTGTGGCTCTGCTTAACATCCTATCTATACTTTGATCAAAACCCTGTGTTGTGGAGCAGCCTGTATCTAGAACATTACCAGCCTTGAGCAGAGGCAGAAACATTATGGGGAAGGGATTACTGGTTCTTAGAGCTTTCTCCCAGAAATGCCATGTTTCACCTCTGCTTATATTTTAATTAATATTTTGGCTAAAGGAACTCACATAACCATTCTCGTCTTTAATGTGGAAGGGAACTTTATCTTTCCCCGAGGAGGGGCAGTAAATATTTTAAAAGCAGTATTACTTACAACTTACCACAGATTTTACCTTATTATTCTGGAACAAAATCAGCTTATTTAGTATCTTACAAACAAATCAGGTTTTTTGGCCTAAATCTCATATATTTCCTTTTTGTATCAAAATGGCTTCTGAATAGCTACATCTTTTAGGTGGAATGGAAGAGGTGGAAGCTTACAGAGGAAAACAGATGTTTACTTTCTGATATTTTCAATTTGTTTTCCCCACATTTTTTGTGATCCCTTCATAATATTATTTTGTTTCTTTGAAGCAGTTCTTACTATCTAAAGTCATTTATTTTGCTTTTTTCCCCCACTAAGCACTAGGAGACGAAGGACATTTTCTGTTGTGCTCCCCAATAGATACCTATGTGCCAGCACATTGCCTAGTACTTAACCTCTCTGCACCTCATTTTCCTATAATAATAGTACATATCTCAAAGGGGTGTTGTGTCAATTAAATGTGTTAGTGCACATAAAGTGCTTAGAAGAGTAACTGGCACAAATTAAGCACTCAACTAAACAAGCAATTAAGATACAAAATAATAAGTGTTACAGTAGGGGAAGGAAAGTACAGGAAACCTAGTCTAGGGCTGAAACCTGAAGGACAACTTAGGTGGTTTAAGGGGTCGGAGGGCGGAGGGGAATGTATTTTAAGGCAGAGGGAACGGTATGTGCAAAGGCTTCTGGGCCACAAAGAACATGCCTCTGATTTCCTGAATATGTGTCACATATCCAAAGAAAAATGTAACAAGCTTACACTTTCAAGAAGACTCAGCCTCTGAGAGAAAATTTTAAGTGTAAATATTTAGTATGTGTTCTTATTCAAGTACTTGTAAGCTTGCAGGAAAAATTCATAATCACTTCGTTAAATATTGTCAATGTGATATATCACAGGTTTTGCTCTTCTGTAAATATTTTTTAGGCATACAAATGGTGCATTGAGGCAATGAAAGAAATCACAACAGGCTTACCAGTCAAAGTCGTGGTGGATGTTTTAAGACAAGCTTCTAAGGTGAATATAATGTTGAAATTATTAAATGGATTATAGTATTTAGTAAGCTTTAAATTTGTGTAAATTAACCTACTATTTAACAAATCAGGTATTGCATACTCATGGATAACAAAGTCTATTTTCTAAGTTTCTCTGCTCAGTTTTAGAAGTCTGGCTTCTTTCTTAAACCTCTACAGCAACCTGAATTCCTTATGTCATGGTTGTATGTATGGGCTTTCGTCACTTTTCTCCTAAAAAATAGCCTGGTATTAAATCTTTTAGTCACAGTATTGGCAGTGTCACAGTGTGATAGCTTTTTTTTCTTGACTTGGTAGGCAATACTTATTTGATTTTTACTCTAGTTTCTTCTTACTCTGTAAAAAAAAAATGCATTAAGTCTTTGAAGCCATTTAGTAATATTTTAAAATTGCTGCTTTGGTACACTGAGGCTTTGAAGCATTGATGCACTTTTCAGATATACTCTTTCTACCCAGAGGTTTTTCAGTTTTGAATATTCCATTTTGGTTGGTTTTACTTATGGAAATTTCAATTAGAAGAATTATTCTAAAATTATAGATTTAGAAGAGTTTAAGATATCTGCGAAATTTATGAAATAAGTCATTTTAGAGCAAGTAAACAGCATAAATATTCAGGTTATTATTAGAGCTAGAAGAGACATTAATATGTTTTTAATTAATTTAAAACATTGAATATACATTTAATATAAAGACAGCTTAATATATATGCAAGATTTACATTTCTGTATGCAAATAATATTTACAGTTAAAGACTACTGGCTGTCTCATGAATCAAAATATTTTAAGAAGTAATAGGAATACTTGGAATTCTGTGCATTTAAAAGTTATTAGATGGAAAACTACAAAATAGTTGTAAGCCACTGTAGAACGGGGATATAAATACCTTAGAAAATAATACGGCAAACCCTCCCCGCCTCTGTTTTAATAATATGTAAGGATGGGAATATACCAGCTTTTTAAGGTAACTTTGTTATAACAGGTTTCTTCTGGGCATGACTATCAAAATTTTAAGTTTTGTAGTTTCCCAGGATATGTACAGATCTGTTTATAATGGAATTTTCAAATACTTGGAAGGAAAGAAATTACAAATAGAGCCATTCTATTTATGTTTGAAGATGCTTTTTTTCAACCATTATAGTTTGACTATATCAATATAAGCCATACTTGTTTCAACATACTAATTAACTGTTTCAGAGTTATTTAACAATTTTTCACTTTATCTTTAGGCTTGTGTTGTAAAACGTGAATTTAAGAAGGCAGAACAGTTAATTAAGCATGCAGTATATTTGGCACGGTAGGTGATTGTTATTAAAAATACCATTTCAAATTGTTTCTTTCTACTTTATATATCCTAATAGTTTTGTATCTTTTTATAGGGATCATTTTGGATCCAAACACCCAAAATATTCTGATACACTGCTAGATTATGGGTTCTACTTACTCAATGTAGATAATATCTGTCAGTCTGTTGCAATTTATCAGGTATGTTAATAGTTACACTTTTTTTCTTTCAACCTAAATTGACTAGCTGACCTGTAATTTGTGATGTATAAACCACTATCTAAAAATAACTCTTTCTGAGCCCTTCCTCATATATGGTACTCCATTATTTTACTAAATAATACCTAGAAGGCTTAAAACTTAATGTTTTAGGAATTAAAGAGTATCATCCAGGAAAAAAGTTCGGGGGTTGTGGGTTAGTATTTAAGAGTAGTTTTCCATTTTTCATTTACTGAGATGATGGCTTGTCTTTGTTGTTGATTTAGCTCAAATCATTATAGCTGCCTTTGTAGTAGCAAGGAGGCTTGATAGCAATTATTTTAGGCCTTATCTCAGTCAGTCTCAGGAAAATGATGTGTTATGCCATCACTCCGGACAAGGTATCCTTGATTTTATAGTTTACTTCCGAAGAGGACATAGAGAAAAACACTAATGTAATTCCTAAGACATGTGAATGATTTTATTATTAAGCCATTGCCTTTTTTTTTTTTTCCCACTGCCGTGGCCTCTCCTGTTGCGGAGCACAGGCTCCGGACGCGCAGGCTCAGCGGCCAAGCCATTGCCTTTTAAGTCAAACTTACTCTTTAGAAAATCAGGCTGTAGGTGAATTTTATGTTCTGTTGTGATTTAAATACTGTAGGACTTTTTTCAAAACTGATGGGATTGAGTATATAGAATCTATATTTAAATTACTAGGATGCTTAATTTAACTGGGTGGTGTTTTAAGGATTCACAGTATTACCAGTTATTCTCATGACTCTTTCAGGCAGCCCTTGACATTCGGCAGTCAGTGTTTGGTGGCAAAAATATCCATGTAGCAACAGCCCATGAAGACTTGGCTTATTCTTCTTATGTTCACCAGTATAGCTCTGGGAAATTTGACAATGCACTGTAAGTTCCACTTTCCTTTTCAGTGGGGGATTAAATACTGTTGCTATATTTTGTTTTGTTTTTTCCTAATACAATACTTTTCAGTGTATCTTATGGATTAAATTTGAACTTGAATAAGATACCTAAAATGTTCTTGAAGTCATTTAAAATCATATCAATTTATAAGGTATTTGTTTAGATCTTATGTGGTTTAATGTTGAGACATAGATCTCCATATAGAATATGACTTATTTTTTAAGTGTCTCCTTCAGTAATTTTTCTTTGACTAATACAGTAGTGTCTGGTTAAATGACAGACTTAACCTAAAAACTTGCTCATAACATGCAGAAATACTGAATAATGTAACAATCATCTTTTTAAATGCATAACTGAGCTTGTAAGAGAGAGAAGAAATCCCCAAGGGCCAGTAATGGACTAAAATTCAAAAAGGGTAGGCATGAACTACAGTATGAGTGTTCTGGGGTGGAAAGGCTTAGAAGGCTTAGAAGTTTCTGAAACCTTGGTTGAACAGCAATCCTGGGTTTAAGAGACAAGGCATTTAGCCCATAGGAAGCTGTGGCTTAGAAGTGAAACCCTCACATGAAGCCAAGATCAAGGCTACACCCTCGGAGAGAGTAGACTAGGGGAAAAAACTGCCCACTGGCAAGAGAGGTGACATGGAAATTTGTCCAACTTAAGTTGGGCCCTCAGTTGAAAAAAAAGGAGCCTCACAGGGGAATTTACAATTTATAGATGTCTACGTTGTGTTTGGGCATCATGCATGCAGGAACCCCCAAACTGAGGAAAACATTAAGAAGCACTTTAGGACTGCTAGTTCTCCTGGGATGCTTTTCAGGAGAAAATGCAAAACTCTTGGAAATAATTAACCTTCCATCCAAGCCATACAGACTTCCCATAGATCTAGCTGTACCTGAGATGAACTCATCATAAAAAATATTTAAATAAGGAAACATTTCCCCCATGGGTGAGCCAGCAGACATAATGATCAAGATTAGAACACTAAAAATATCAGTTAACAGAACTTTATGGCTGATACTATAAAGTAAGGTTTCTTAAATGTTTAAAGATATAAAACGGGTTGGCAAACTATGGCCTGAAGGCAAAATAAAGGTTTATTGGAACATAGCAATGCTCATGCACTCATGTATTGTCTATGGTTGCTTTTATGCTATAACAGCAGAGTTGAGTAGCTGGGACAGAGTGTAGCCGCATAATCTGAGATATTTACTATATGGCCCTTTACAGAAAAAAATGTGCTGGCACTGATATAAAAGAAGGAATCAGTAATATTTTGGAGGGAAAATGAAGAAAAAAAGGCAGATTTGAAAATAAAACAACTGAGGGAACTATACTCAGTATTTTGTAATAACCTATAAGGGAAAAAGAATCTGAAAAAAAATCAATATATATGTATCTATAACTGAATCACTTGGCCTTAAACCTGAAACTAACACAACATTATAAATCAACTCTACTTCAATTAAAAAAATAAAACAACTGATACATCCTACAGCATGAATGAACCTTTAAGACGTTGTGCTAAGTGAAAGCAGCCAGTTACAAAGGACCACATATTGTATTATTTCATTTATATGAGCTGTCTAGATACAGGCAAATGAGTAGAAACAGAAAGTAAGTTGGTGGTTGCCTAGGGCTGGTGGAGTTGGAGGAAAACGAAGTGACTCCTAAAGGGCACAAGGTTTCTTTCTGAGGTGATGAAAATATTCTGAAATTAATTGTGATGGGTACATAACTCTGTAATATACTAAAAACCTTCAGTTGTACACTTTAAATGGGTGAATTGTGTTGGTATGAATTGTCTTAATAAGCACTTTTATTATAAAAAACATAATAGCTGGAAGTGGAAAATAGTCATTGACATTAAAACTCAGTAGACAAGTTAAACAGCAGATTAGACACAACTAAAGAGACAGTGAGCTGGAAGACAGATCTGAGAAAATTAGTGATTACCTGGAAGCTGGGAATAGAAGGCGTGGAGTTGTTTGAGATTATCTGGCAGATAAAATAGACAAACAGCTTGCTTTCTGTTTGACGAGATGGGCCATGAACAAATAACCAAACATGTCAGGTGAGAATACATGCTATGAAGGAGAATAAAGTAAGCTAAGAGTTTAAAGAGTGATGGTAGATTTTTTTAGGGACTTTTGTATAGGCTGGTCTGGAAAAACTTCAGTGAGGGTAAGCCATGTGGATATTCAGGGGACAGCCATTACAGAGAGACAGTAGAGCGAGTACAGGAGTCATAGGTGAGCACATGCTTTATGTGTTCAGAAAACTGCAGTTCCTGTGTGCCTGGAAGGAAAAGAGGGGATTGTTTCTGAGAATGGTAGGAGATGAGGTCAGAGAGGTAGCCCAGTGTAAGATCATATTATATTGAGCCTTATAGGCAGTGATAGCAACTTCACAGTTGATTCTGAGGGAGATGGGAATCCACTGGATGTTTAAAAGTTCAGTCTACAAAAGATTGGAACTTTAAAAAAAAAAAAAACTGGTCCTTTTCCACAGATAGTTTTAGAAATTCTCTCAGTATTATAAATTGTGATTTTTTTTAATGCTTAAATTATTTGTAACTTAAAAGAAAAGAAATGCCAGAGTATATCTATCTGTATTGCAGATTTCATGCAGAAAGAGCTATTGGTATCATTACCCACATCCTACCTGAAGATCATCTTCTTTTGGCTTCTTCAAAGAGGGTGAAAGGTACCCTTTGTAATCTAGTCTCATATATATATATATATATATATATATATACACACACATATATATATGTGTGTATATATATATATATGTATGTTGGTTTTTTTTAAGATTTCTTTCACTGTCAATTATAATAGATGTCTACTCTCTGATAACTTTAAAATCGATGGTATATGGTATAAAATAGGGGTATTTGTTTATTTCCTCAGGATTAGACTGCATATTACTAAAATAGCCAATTCACTGATTTAAAGTATTTGCCTACAACTCTAAGAATTTACAGTGGTTCATAATGAAAGGTTGTTCACGTCTCTCATATAACATTGTTAATAGGCCAGAGTACATTTCTTTTGCCTCTTTCTTTACCTTTTCCTACCTTCCTTCCTCTCTTTCCTTTCACTCATTCATTCATTCAGTCAGTCCTTTCTTTTGAGGAGAGGATGGAAGAAATCACAAATTATTACTGTGCAGTGACAAGGGTGGGAAACTGAAGATGGGTTTTTCTCAAACCTTCAGTTTTATCATGCAAGCTTCTGAAACTCAGTTTCATATCAGGTTACCCTTAATGTTGTAAGGCTCTTACCACATACCACTTTCTTCTTTTCTTATTAACTCTTCTGCAAATCACTACCAAGGCTTTCATTTTGCCAACATGATTGGGTCACCCATGTGGTAGTTCCATGCATGTTGGATAACTTTTACCTTAATTCTGGAACTGGGTTTTACCTCCCCTCTAGGTTTGCATTTTTAAAGTCATGCAAGTAATACCTGATTAATGTCAAAAATTAAAAGTTAGAAAAGAGAAAAAATTAAGTTACCTGAAATCTCATCGATCCAGAATCAACATTTGGTGAATATTCTTTTAAACTTTTCTTTCTTCAAACGCTGAAATGAGTGAATAATTTTTTTTAGTTCTATAATCTGCTTTGTTCAATTAATATATTATCAACATTTTCCCATTTCAGTACATGTAGGTATATATCTTTTTTTCTAATGTTCTTAACCTCACCTGTCTTATTGGACCTTTAAATTGTTTTTTAACCTTTTGTTCTTTAAAAATGCTACAGTGAACTAAATCTCTTTTTACTTTTGTGCCCATGGACAATTTTCCTAGAAATAAAATTGCCTGGTAAAAGAATATGTGTTTTTAAGACTTTAAATGGAATTTGAGGGTCTTGAATGGGACTTTGAAGTTAAATTATCTTCTTGACTGGTTTGATTGGTCAAGTGAGTTAGGAGGAAACCAGTTCTTTTAGTTGTATTTAGTTAAAGGTTATATAATTTACAAAGTGTGGTTTCAAAATTTTCAGCAGTGCTTAGGTACTCCTTGACAACTTTTTCACAACTTTAAAAAATTTGCCTCTTTATTCTTGTCTTCCTTGTATTTGCTTAAACAACAAATTCACATCAGCAAAGCATAACAGGTCTGGTAAAATAGAGAGTAATTCTACAAAATAATTTGTTGTATACCATTGTTTTTCTTAAATTTGAAATTCATTATACTGTGCAAAATAGAATGACCAAAAGTGTATTTTTTCATTAAAATGGAATACTTTCATCTTTACCAGTTCTGTGGCATGGGATATGGTTTATGGTTCTAAACCATAAGCATATATAAGTGTATACAACTAACATCTGTAAAATTTAGTTTTAAATTTTATGTTCTGATTAGCTTTGATACATAGTTTGGAAATGCACTAATTTTATTGCCTTCTTATTCAGCACTTATTTTAGAGGAGATTGCAATTGACTGTCATAATAAAGAAACTGAACAGAGGTTGCTTCAAGAAGCTCATGATTTGCACCTGTCTTCACTCCAGCTAGCTAAAAAAGCTTTTGGGGAATTTAATGTACAGACTGCAAAACACTATGGAAACCTTGGAAGACTTTATCAGTCAATGAGAAAATTTAAGGTTTGAAGCACATTTTACTATATTTTTCTCTCTGTAAATAATCTTAGGTAATAAAGTATAATCTTAAATAATAAGTAAATCTTAAATAATGCTTCTTTAGTAATCTTAAATAATAAGGTATACGTTTATTATACTCCTACATTATTTCACATAAGAATTGAGAAAATGGCTAGTATAAAACGACAGGGGCTTCCCTGGTGGTGCAGTGGTTAAGAATCCACCTGCCAATGCAGGGGACACGGGTTCGAGCCCTGGTCTGGGAAAATCCCACATGCCGCGGAGCAGCTAAGCCCGTGAGCCACAACTACTGAAGCCTGCGCGCCTAGAGCCCATGCTCCGTAACAGGAGCGGCCACTGCAATGAGAAGCCCGCACACTGCGACGAAGAGTAGCCCCCGCTCGTCTCAACTAGAGAAAGCCCGCACGCAGCAACGAAGCCCCACCGCAGCCAAAAGTCATAAATAAATAAAAATAAATTTTTTTTAAAAAGACAGTCAAAATATAAATAAAATTAAAAAATACAGACCCTAGAAAAATAAATATATCAAACCATAAAGACTAAAACAGTTATTATAGTTAGACTTAAAACATAGCTCTTAGCTAGTAGTTTAAGTACAGCACTTAGGAGAATGCCTGCCACATAATAGGTATGCAAGAAATATAAGATATTGCAAGTGTTATTAATTGTAGTGATAAAAATTTACTGAATTTAGTTCCCTTTTAGAGTTTTGGGTCATAGATTCTTATTATTGTCCATTACAGGGTCACAATAAGGAAGGGATGAGAGTTGCTGCTTAAGACATTCATTTTTATCTAAAAATCAGTTTACACATTCCTCAATTAACCTGAGTTTGGTTTGTTGGAATAAAAATTGTCAAAACTCAAAAAAATAAAATAAAGTGTACTTCTATGTAAAATAACATACTATAGTGTAGTTTCTTAACAAGGTTCAGTTAAATTTTAGAGTGTATTAACTGAAAGAAGAAATTCTGATTTTAGAATATTTTGATGTTAATTTCTTCTAACAATTTTTTATTACAAGGACAGGTTTTCTTTTGTCATTTTGGTATCGGACACTATTACTTTCATCAGCTTATGTGCACAGCTTCCCCAAACCAGTAAGGCTTCCTGTAGGCAACTTTTGGAAGAATATAGTGTGTTCTCTGATCAGATTACCTTATGCCCTCCATAAGACATCTTTGGCATTTAGAAGAATCTTACTCATGGGGTAAGAATTGTTGACATAAGAAAAAGTATAATCTAATGGTTAATAAACCTTAATTGTTTTTCAGGAAGCGGAAGAAATGCACATCAAAGCAATTCAGATTAAAGAGCAACTTCTTGGTCAAGAAGATTATGAAGTTGCCCTTTCAGTGGGACATCTGGCTTCTTTATATAATTATGACATGAATCAGTATGAAAATGCTGAGAAACTTTATTTGCGATCTATAGCAATTGGTATGTTACTTTAAATTTTTCTTAGTCAATTGGTTAGAGATCAACATGTCTTATATGTTGTATAGAGAGGTGTTATTATTAAGACTTAAATGAGTTTAGAGCTGCTAAGGATATCCAGGAACCACTCAAAAATCATCTGAAACATTTTGCTAAAGATTATTTATTGATGTTGAAGCTACTAGTAAGAAATATGACAGTAGAGTGTCAAGTAAAGGCAAAAGTAGTTATTTCAAAATATTTGTGTAAACACTACCCCCAGCCCGTCCTCTCCCTTCTTCTGATTTTAACATAGACCCAGTTTACCTGTTTTTTAACTTGATATAAATGAAATCATACAATGTATATTTTTATATGCCTGGTTTCTTTTGGTGAACATCAGTTGTGAGATACATCTGTGTTGTTCATATCACTGTTGCTTGTTAATTTCCAGTGCTGTGTAATATTGTATTGGATTAGTATATCATTATTTAATCCATTATACTGTTAATGGATATTTGGAACATTTGAATTGTTTTCAGTTCAGCCCTATTACAAAATAAGATACTGTGGTCATCATCTGAATGTTGTGCCTATTAAAACTCTTCCCCATTTTTATATTGACTTGTCTGTCATTTTCTTATTGATTTATAGAAGTTCTTCATATACTTTGGATGTATCTGTTGGTTAAATGTGTTGCAGATAACTCTCACTCTACTGCTTCTTCCTTCCTTCCTCCCTCCCTCCCTCCCTTTCTTTCTTTTTTGATTGGTTGTACCGGGACTTAGTTGCGGCAGGCGGACTCCTTAGTTGTGATGTGCGAACTCTGTCTTTTTAAAAAAATTTTATTTATTTATTTATTTTTGGCTGCATTGGGTCTTTGTTGCTGCGCGCAGGCTTTCTCTAGTTGTGGCGAGTGGGGGCTACTCTTCGTTGCGGTGCACGGGCTTCTCATCGAGGTGGCTTCTCTTGTTGCAGAGCATGGGCTGTAGGCACATGGGCTTCAGTAGTTGTGGCTCGCGGGCTCTAGAGCGCAGGCTCAGTAGTTGTGCATGGGCTAAGATGCTCCATGGCATGTGGGATCTTCCCGGATCAGGGCTTGAACCCGTGTCCCCTACATTGGCAGGCGGATTCTTAACCAAAGCACCACCAGGGAAGTCCACGTGCGAACTCTTCATTGCAGCATGCATGTGGGATATAGTTCCCTAACCAGGGATCAAACCCGGGCCCCCTGCATTGGGAGCATGGAGTCTTAACCCACTGCGCCACCAGGAAGGTCCCTACTTCTTATTTCTTAATGGTGCCTTTCAAAGACCAGAAATTCTTAGATTTTAATGTAATCAAATATTGCTCTTTTCTTTTATGGTTAACACTTTATATTTTCTGTTTAGGAAATCTTTTCCTACCCCAAAGTCATGGAGATACTCTTTTGGAAGATTATCTTCTGGAAACTTTATTTTACCATTCACATTTAGATCCACAGTCCTGAAACTGATTTTTGTTTATGTTGTAAGGTAGCAATCAAATCCCCCACCCCGCGCCTTTTTTTCCCTCCGTATGGATATACAGTTGACCAGGACCATTTTTTCAAAGAACTGTCCTTTCCCCTCTGCTGTGCTACCTTTGCCAATAAATCATATATCCATGTGTGTGAGATTGCTCATTGTCCATAATATATTACCTTGCTCAGTCCTGGAAGTCCCATATTTTCTGTGTATCTTTTTGCACAAATGTTCAGATACATAAATATTTTATTGTCCCTTTTATACATAAAAGGTGGCAAACTCTTGGTACTTTTTTGTACTTTGTTTTTTTTTTTAACTCAACATATACCCTATAAATGACTCCATGTCAGTTCATAAAGAGCTGGGAGCTCCCTCCTCTGTTTATAGCTGCATAGTATGCCTTGAATGGATGTTCCATAGTTGAGTGGATGTTCCATAGTTGAATGAAACAAATCTTCATTTGTTTCTAATATTTCGCACTTATAAACAATGCTGTAATAAATAGCCTTGTGCATATGTATTTTTCTACTGTTGAAGGTGCTGCCATTCTTTAGATCTCTTTTAAGTCTTAGAGGTAGATTATGGTTAGGATTATGTTGGTGAATGCTGATAAAAGAATTGAATCTATTCCTTTTAAGGGAATAAAACGAAGCCACCTTATTTTAAAGATCTGAGCTTGTGTTGTGGAAACTACTTGTTATTTCATTATTCATTCGAGTTTCCTTTCTTTTTCTGTTTACTTTCAGGGAAGAAACTTTTTGGTGAAGGCTACAGTGGACTAGAATATGATTACCGAGGTCTCATTAAACTTTACAACTCCGTTGGAAATTACGAGAAAGTGTTTGAATATCACAATGTTCTGTCTAACTGGAACCGGCTGCGAGATCGGCAGTATTCAGTGACCGATGCTCTTGAAGATGTCAACACCAGCCCCCAGTCCACTGAAGAAGTGGTGCAGTCCTTCCTGATTTCTCAGAATGTTGAGGGACCGAGCTGCTGAGGGAGGACCTCAGTTAACTAATTTACCTTTTCCCAGATTCCAGGGAATTCATACTGTGAAATCAAAATCATGTTGTTTTTTCGGGGCTGGAATTTGCATTGAAACACTGGTCCAGTCCATTGACCCTATTTGGGTGATCCCTATCTTGCAGAGTGTCCGTAGGAATAAGCATATATTAAGTTATATTCAGCATGTACCGCATGTGTAAGTAATCTGGCCCATATTTTCAACCTAGTAGAACAAACAATAGGAATTTTTTTTTCTTTTTAAAAAACAATTCATTTTGCAGAAAGCCTGAAAGAAAAAAAGAACCCCTAAATAAAACTATTTAAGAGTTTAAAAGAGTTGCATTCTTATTATGTAAGGATGATTTTAACAACTTTTTAACATATAATTCTTCCTTGAGGAGGTATTCAATACTGTATTGTAAAGAAATTTTATGGGGAAAATCTTTATATGCAGTATAGAAAAGTTAACACAAGTACTAATAGAAGAGGGACATCCAGACTTAGGTTTGGCTACCTTACCCAGAGAAGTGGATACAACCACTCCAGAGCTCTATTACAAGGGAAGGACTGTCAGATTCATCTGAACTGGACCAGTGTTGATCTGTAAGTAACAGGAAAGCTGATAAACCAGCAGTTTTAACTCTTTGGTTGTTTTGGTTTTGTTGTGTTTTTTGGGGTACAAAAATGCAAGATGCTCTGATAGCGTTTGCTAACAGGACCAGGAGGATCGGAAAAGGACCAGCCTAATGTAGAAAGGGGTTATTTGGACCAGAAGCTTTAGATTATATTTTAGCCCCTGCCTATACTTTTATCAGTAGAATGATTTCATTTAGATGTATAATGAAACGTGATCATGCAAAAATTATATTCATGTAATAGACACCAAACTAGGGAAATTTGGCAATTTCAGTGGCATATTTTAGTCAAGGTACACAGATGGCAATGCCATAAGCAAGTCTATAAATATCTGCTGCAGCCATCTCCCTCATTTTAAATGTTACCCTAATAAGCAACACAGTTAGCAAGTATATTGGCTAAGAGTCATGAAATAGCTCATGTCCAGATGGGAATTACAGGTTACTGTGTGGTTTATGGGGATTAATGGAAAAATGAATTCCGAAAAACAGCAAGTCTTCTTAGAAATCCTTCATGTTTATGGTAAATAATAGTGCAACTAGGTCATTTTATTTGAAATTCAAGAGTCAAGTGGAAATATTCCCCTAATGATTTATCTATTTCACTAACTTGTCTTTCTGTTTATTGGGTTGATTTTTTTTTTTTAAGCCAGTCAGGTTATTTAATGTTGAGGTAATATTCAAATTTGAGAAGTTGTGACATGTAGCAATCCAAGAAACAAGAAAGGTCTTTTGCTGTTACCTCAGTTCTTATTATAGTGGCCTATTTGGTGCCTCTATAGTTAAGAATCAGGGTTTTCCCCCCTATTTTCAGGGGTTCATGACTTGGCTGTTAGAGATGTTGCTCCTGGCTAATGCTGGGAGTGGTCTGTGGGTGAGTGGATGTGTGCTGAATTTTGGTTTTCTTTTAACAGGCACGTTGGGGTGGGAGGGGGAAAAAATCTAAACTGTCCACCACATTGACTACAGAAAAAGTAATTGGAGATTTCAGATAAACTTGATTTTAAACACTTTTTTGGACTTCCTAAATACAACCTTGTTTAAAACTGTTATTTGCCGTCTTGTTAGTTATGAGCCGGTGTTTTTAAGTCCCCAAGTGGGCATTGACTAGGGGAGGTACCTAAAGAGATGAAGCAAGCCCAGACCCTAAGATTATAGCTATGTGATTTTGAAACCTGGGTTTAATCCTCAAATTGAATTATTTTTAATTTTGAAAAGAGTACATTGGCACACCTGCACCTCCCCCTTCCAGTTTATTACAATCTAATGCCAAGAGGCACCTCTTTATTAATTACCAAATAGTCTGTGTGACCAAGGACTAACATTTTTAAGTTACTCAGCTCTATCCTCATGGGCCTATATATTTAATACCTCCAAAGATACTTTAAGGATAGGCTTTGTATACTTTTGTTGGTTATTTAGAGTCCTGTGGTATGTTTGTGGTATAGGAATGTCATGGTAAATTGTTTTTCAATAAATATTTTGAAACTTATGTTTTCATATGAAGTTTTTTTTTGAATCTATATTTTTGGTTTTGTGCACGTATAGCATTTCCTGGGATAAAATCAAGCAAATGACTTAAGGCCTCATCTTCTCTAATTCAGTTTGAACTCAGCTTAAGCTCACTCAGTGATAAAGCAACACGATATTTAGAAGCCTAGGATCACAGGGTGATAATATTAAACGGCTGCCAGTTTTTCTTAAAAAAAAAAAAAGTCATTATTGGTAGTTCCGCCTTATTGCCACTGCTTTAATGTAGTTTTCTGTAAATTCATATACTTTGACTTAATGCAGACACTCTAGGTTGAGAAGAGAGATCGCCAGTTTCTGTTAGTGATATAACTTAATGTGCTATTATTGCTGGTTTTAATGAAGAATAATACCCTAATAATTTTTAAGTGTGGGATTTATCCTTTCAGTAGGGATGTTTAGGATAAGTTAGGGAGGTAAATATCATCATGATTTTGGGGGTTAGAAAAAATCTCAAAGAAAAGAATAAAATTACCTCACAATAGCCAGTTGCTTGAACAAACTTTTTATATATGGTGGGGTTGTGTGTAAGAAATCCTAGACCAACTTAAAAGATTTTTCTGGAAGTTCAGCAAAGTAATAATAAATAAGGGGCCTTTGGTCTCATCCTTTCCTGGCTTTCATTTTTTCTCTCTCACCCAGTCTTTTTCCTAAAGTTTGGTGCTACTCAAGTTGGGTGCATCAGGGAGCCCTGTAACATTCGTGAGCCACACAGGTGGTCGGTCACTCCTACATTCAGTTTAGGAGAGCCAGTTGGGTTTTTTAGACCATAATTTTTATGGGTCCCCAAAGCTGACTTTGCCCGAAGCATTAAGACCCTTATTATCATCAAATTTTGTCTCTGTTCAGCAAAAAATGAACTCATTATTGCTTTGGGGTAATCCCCACACAGGTGTGCTTTCACTTGTGAAAATGAAAGATTTGACAAAGACCTTTGTTCTTAGCCTGTTAGAGAAGGGTTCATAATATTGTGAAAACTAGGTCCAGCGGCTGCAATCATAAATAATGAGAGTGCCATTTGGCTGCGCCTTATAGTGCAGACAGAATGCTGAACAGTAAACACATGCCTAGAACATGATTGAAGCTTTTGGCCATACTTTACAGGTTGAAAGAATGGTTTGCTGAGTAGCAGGTAGAGGCTTTCACCGCTATCCAAAAGTAGAGCGTTTCCATGAAACCTCTTTAAGCCGAAACAGGTGAACAGCAGAGAGGCAGTTACCTTAGGACATGTCTTGCTAATGGATGCACAAAATAAATTGAGATAAAGCACAGAAACTCACACAGTTGTGGCTTGAAGCTGAGATACTGAGCGTAG
Organism: Lipotes vexillifer; assembly: GCF_000442215.2. Taxonomy (NCBI): domain Eukaryota; kingdom Metazoa; phylum Chordata; class Mammalia; order Artiodactyla; family Lipotidae; genus Lipotes; species Lipotes vexillifer. Next base: position 1,584,528 of record NW_006791862.1, on the reverse strand, counting down.
TTCTAGGGGAGGAGCTTGGCAGTGCCACTGTCGCTCAGGGTGCCACTGCCTCTATAACAGCTGTCTGCAAAACAAGCGCTGCATGCTATTTTTGCTTTTCACCTTTTTTCGTAAGAGTGAAGATCCTTTTGGATTTTTTTCGGTTAGCAAAAACAGGTGCTAATGTAGGTCTTTCATAAAAGCAAAGTAGCATAAAGTGAACTTTCAGAAAGCAGAGGAAACCTGTATTAACTGCTACTCAGTTTTGTTGGGTTTTTTCCCCCTGAATTTGTAGCCTTGCTGCTTCCAAACTGTTCTTTTTCTGGATGGCAAAGTTACTACTGGAAAAATACTTATTTTTAAGTAAAAATGTTTTTAAGAGTTTTATTTTTGCTTTAAGAATTAACATGTGTATTTCACCTGTTGGCTTTGGAGGACCTCAGTTCTTGCTAGAAAATTCCTTTTTTTATCTGACATTTGAATTAATCTCCAGCTTGAACATTAGTAGTTGTATTGTCCACAGATCTCAGGAACGTTTTAGGCAGAAAACTGGTTTTACCCTGTTGGTGATCTGAAGGAGTGTGCTTTGGCATTTTTTAAAATAATGCTATTCTTTAATTACAGTCCTAGGCATCTATAGCATGAGTGGCCTTAGTGAGTTTTTTGAAGTGCACATTTTTTTTTCAAAAGTAAAATTTAAGATTAAAAATATATGCTATATATAGGTATCTAGAAAACTTGGTTTGTGGTGCACAAGTGTTGGATCACTAAATAACTTTGCAGGTACCATTTGTGTAACATTACTCATTTCTGTAGTTTTATGGGAAGATATGTTGCCATGGTAACTAAAACTTTTCAATTTAATTCCACTTTTATGATGTGAATGAATGCTATGTTTTATTAAATATTACCAGGTCAGTACTATTTTTATACTTTACTAAGCAACAGGGGATTTTAGTTTAATAGACTCAAAAATCTCTTAATGAAACAAAAGCAAATCACTGTCAATTCTTTACATGAAAATCCCCACTAATAGTGCCACAGTAATTTCTATAGAAATACCTAAGGTCATTGATAGATTTTTTTAAAGGCAGTTAATTCTTCATTGTGTCAGAATGACCTTTCATGTCATCCTTATCACAAACTTGTAGTGCCCACCATTATTTGTAACCATTAAACCATACTAAGTATGTTTGTAATCAGCCTTGTGATATATTCTGTACTTGTATTGCTAAAAATGAATTATTGACTTAATAAATATAGTGTTCCTGCATTCGTAGTGTATCTGTTTCCAATTTAGTTGTGCTCACTTTTGGTTGGGACTTGGGATTGTTGAAACATCACAGACTTTTTATTAGAGAACAGTGTGAGAGAAACTGTTGGAACTAGAACAACAGTGTTCTTGTTCAACAAAAGTGAGCTGTGTGGCAGAGAAGACACATGGTAACAGCATCTGGAGATGGTGCTTGTGAAAGTACTTTGGAAGCGATAAGCACTGCATTAATGCAGGGGACTTTCTGATCTTTACAGAATTAATCACACCACTCTTTTCCCTAGTCTTCTAACTCTAAAAGGCTGAGAATGGGTGATGAGACCTGGTGAAGTTCTGCTGGTGACAATGGAGAAAACCCTGGGTGTGGGTTAGGGTTCAAGCCCTGCGTCTCAACAGTAGGAATTTGAGATATGTCATTATAAGCCTCTGTGTTTTATTTCCTCCTATGAATGGCGGGGTCACATTAGGTCTTTTTAAAAATCCACCATGAAACAGCATGAATCTAAAGCACTCAGGAAATGAAACGAGATTTTAAAAGATTACAAAGAAAATTGATCAACATTTAGACAAAATCCCACCTGCACTTGGAATAGTCAGCACTGACTTCGTCACCTGCCACCTTTGGTGATAATGAACTTTTTTTTTGGTCTGCGCTGAGCGGCTTGCAGGATCTTAGTTCCCCGACCAGAGATTGAAACCAGCCCTCCACAGTGAAAGCATGGAGTCCTAACCGCTGGACCACCAGGGAATTCCCTGGTGATACTGAATTTAAATTCTTTTCCTTTTACATCTCCATGACTTTGAACATGCTATTTCCTCTGTTGTATGGAATGCCATTTCTTGCATAAAATCTCCTTCATCGAGCTGAAAGGACAAGGGAAGCTTTCCCTTAAAGCTTGAGTTGCCACTTCTTGGTACTTACGCAACATTTTATTTAAAGCTTTGTTAAAGCCATTGTCATGATCATATGTACACCCACGTTCATAGCAGCATTATTCGCAATAGCCAAAAGGTGGAAGTAACGCAAATGTCCATCAATGGATGAACGCATAAAAAATGGATAAAAATGTGGTACATACATACAATGGAATATTCTTCAGCCTTAAACAGGAAGGAAATTCTGATGCATGCTACAACATGGATGAACTTTGAGGGCATTATGCTAACTGATACAAGCCAGTCACAAAAGGGAGAGGAGAGCGAGTAAATACTGGATGGTTCCACTTACATGAACCATCTAGAGGAGTCAGAAAGTAGAAGAGTGGTTGTCAAGGCTGGAGGGAAGGAGAATGGGGAGAGGCTGCTTAATGGGTGTAATAGAGCTTCAGTTTTGCAAGATGAGAGTTCTGGAGATCAGTTGCACAACAATGAATATAATTAACAGTACTGTGCACTTAAAAATAGTTAAGATGGTTAAGTTTTATGAGTTCCCACAATTTAAAAAAATTTCTGGACAACTGCATAAGTTAATAGTTAATAGTTAAGCCAGACAGGATATATAAAGTTTGAATAGTTAATAGTTAAGCCAGACAGGCTATATAAAGTTTGAAAAGAATGTGATCACTTCCAGACAGTACCTTATTTTTTTTTAAAGGAGGGTTTTTTAAATATATATATATATTTATTTGTTTGTTTATTTATTTATTTATTTATTTATGGCTGCATTGGGTCTTAGTTGCGGTGCGCGGGCTTCTCATTGCGGTGGCTTCTCTTGTTGCAGAGCACGGGCTCTAGGCGCGTGGGCTTCAGTAGCTGTGGCTCGCGGGCTCTAGAGTGCAGGCTTAGTAGTTGTGGTGCACGGGCTTAGTTGCTCCGCGGCATGTGGGATCTTCCTGGACCAGGACTCTAACTCGTGTCCCCTGCATTGGCAGGCAGATTCTTAACCACTGCACCACAGGGAAGTCCTGGATTATTTTAAACCAAATCCAAGACTCATATTGTTTTGTCTAGAAATATTTTACTGTTTATCTTTAAAATATAAAGACTTTAAAAATATATAGGGCTTCCCTGGGGGCGCAGTGGTTGAGAGTCTGCCTGCCGATGCAGCGGACGCGGGTTCGTGCCCTGGTTCGGGAAGATCCCACATGC
>NW_006791862.1:1565565-1581145 GCF_000442215.2 Lipotes vexillifer | reverse complement strand
AATCTATAACTCCAGGGACTTCCCTGGTGGTCCAGTGGTTAAGACTCCATGCTTCCACTGTAGCGGGCAGGGGTTCAAACTCTGGTCGGGGAACTAAGATCCCTCATGCCACGCAGCATGGCCAAAAAAAGTTAAAAACCTTAAAAAAAAAAAAAAATATATATATATATATCTCCAAAATACTATTACCGCACTTAAGAAATATTAACTTATCCTTTTATATCATCAGATTTGTCAGCCCATGTTCAATTTCCCTGAATGTTTCAGAAACGTTTTTGTAGAACTCGTTTGTTCCAATCAGGGTGCAAACATGGTCCTCTTATGTCCTTTGGTCATAGTTCTTCAATCTCTTTTAATTTTTAGATTTTCTCTTCCTCTTTTTTCCCCCCTTTGAAGTTTATATATTAAAGTAACTGGTTTGTTTGTTCTGTGAATTCATCTTCAAGAGTTTGCTGATTCTGTCCCCATGGTATCATTTAATGTGCTCCTCAGTCCCTTGTGTTTCCTATGAGCTGGTAATAGAGCTAGAAATCTGATCAGATTCAGTTTCAAATTTTTTGCAAACATACTGCTTAGCTGGAGGCCCATAATGTCTGGTTACAGTATTTTGCTTTATGATGTCAAGATTAATCTGTGAATTCAGATGTTGTCTTCTGTTTAACTTGACTATTAAGTTTTTAATATCAATAATTATTTTTCATTTTAAAATTTTCATTTGGTTCTTTTTAGAATCTGTATACTCTTTTCCTATCATATCCTGTTTTGTTATTGTATATCATTTTCTCCTTTTTCATTAAAACCCAACTCTACATGAACAGATCAATAGACCAGAACAGAAAGTTCAGAAATAGACCCAAATAAGTCAGGAACTTAATATATGATAAGGGTGACATTTCAAAACAGTGTAGAAAAGGTGGATTTTTCCCTTATATGTTATATCCTATAAATACATTCCCACATGCTCAAGGATAACCATTTAGCCACCTGAAAAAATATATATATTGGAATCCTATTACACAACTTAAAATAAATTTCAGATCGACCACATCAAAATAAATTTCAGATAGACCAAAGACTTAAATGTAAAAACTGAAATCCTAGTGCTAGAAGAAGGAAAGATAGAATTTTAAATATTCTCTGAGTGAGGAAGACCTTTCGAAGTCATAAAGAAACATTAAAAGAAAAGACTGATAATTTAACTATATAAAAATAGGAAATGTCTGCCTGCACAAAGGAAAAAAAATTGTAAAGTCAAAACCCAGGAGTACTGGATGTGGAGTCAGGAGACCTGGAAAGTCCATCTCTCAATTCAGCTGTGGTAGCCCCTAAGCCCCTCCTTTCTTCTCTGTAATGGGGTGGAATCTCCCTCACAAGTTTGACATGAAGGTCCGAGGAGAATGGATGCAAAGCACTTTGCCATCTCTCCTGAGTCATAGCATTTGCCGCAGTGTCATTACGAAGAGAAGACGGCCAGGAGACTCTGGTAGCCTGGGGTGGGCATGGGTCAGGTAGCAGTTAATCATTACATCTGTGGTCAGGAGACTCTTCTGTTTGAGACTTTAGGGAAAGTATCCATTATTCACTAGGAGAGGAGCCATCAGTGAGGCATGTTCCTCAGGGTGAGCCTATCCACAGGCAGTTTAGGTCAAGGTGTGGTTTGGGGTTTCCACCAAGGCTCCTCACCCCCAAATAACCTCCCCCACCCACTATTTCTGGTGTCCCCAAGTCCACCTTAGAGATATTGTTATTAAGAAAATACAGCCAATCCTAGGAGAAGTCATACATTGGGTCTTGTGTGTTACTGACATTTTGTGGGAAGTGAGCGTGTTGGCTGAGAGCAGGTGGAACATGTGTCCTTGGTGTGTGGTATGTGTACTGGCCTGGGGTCATCAGGTCTGAATTCTCGTCCCCCTTCTGGCATTGACTTCCTTCTCAACCTTGGAGAAGTAACCTTTCCTCTTGGGCCTCTTTTATCCCCTCTGAACCAGGTGGTGTTTGGGTGAAAGGTCTATTTTGGTTCATTTATTCATTAAATCATTCATTCATCAAATGTGTGTTAAGTGCCTGCTACATGCTGGGTACTATTGTAATTGCTTGGAAAGAACATTCCAGACAGAGGAAACAGCCAGTGAAAAAGCTCTCAGGCCGGAGTATGCTTGACAGGTATGAGAAAAGCAAGGATGAGGGCAGAGAGACAACAGAATGGACCGGGATAGATCATCGAGGGCCTTGCAGGCCCTTGCAAAAGACTGGCTTTTAACATGCATGAGGGAAAAAGCTTTTGGAAGGTTTTGCCTGTTTGTTTGTTTTAATACATTATTTTCAGAGAAGTTTTAGGTTCACAGAAAAATTGAGCAGGAGGTACACAGATTTCCTGTATACTGCCATGCCCACACGTGCACAGCCTTTCCCATTACCCACATCCCCCATCAGGGGGTAGATTGATTACAACTGATGAACCTGCATGGCTACAACATAATCACCCAGCGTCCATAATTTACATTAGGGTTCACTCTTGGTGTTGCACATTCTATGGGTCTGGACAAATGTATAATGACATGTATCCACTATTCTAGAATCATATAGGGTATTTTCACTGACCTAAAAAGCCTCTGTGCTGTGGGAGGGTTTTGAGCAGAGCAATGTCATGTGATCTGCCTTTTTAAAATTCTGAGATCCTACTGAATTTGAGGAAGGAGTTAAGGAGCCTCCAAGACGAAGCCTCACCTGTTGCCCATTTTGCTTTCAGGCCTCCTGATTGTCCTCAAGGCTGGTAGGAAGCTCCCCCATTTCCTCCTGGTCTCCATCTCTTTCCACGGGAAGAAGAAGGCTGTAGAGTTCCATAGTTCCTCTAGGTGGCGGTGCTGCCTCACACACAGGGTTCACCTTCTTATTCTGTTCCGTTCCCCAGACAGCCAGCCCTTTCCCTGGGACTTGTCAGTGAAATCTCTCAGAGGAGTGGAGAAAATTGGAGAGCCCCCAGTCGTCAGGGTTACCCTCCAGCCTGCTTGCCCTTCTCTCACAAATCCTCCCTGCTTTTTTTTTTTAACTTAATTCTTATTTTATATTGGAGTATAGTTGGTTTACAATGTTGTGTTTGTTTCAGGTGTACAACAAAGTGATTCAGTTATACATATGCATACACCCATTCTTTTTCGGATTCTTTCCCCATATAAAATCCTCCCTGCTTTGTCAGGACTGTCAGGAACACCCAGTAAGGCTGATCTCAGGCCCCTGCCTTAGCCTCTCATTTTGCTTCTGGGAGGCAATGGGTACTAGGAACAAAGAAGCAGCTGGGGCTGCCACCTCCTTCCCTATTTATGCTTCCCTGTACTTGGTCTTCAAGTCTAGACTGATATTCATTTTAACATTTTAAATCTCTGATGATATTCACTCCTGAGTACAAATTGAGAGAGGAAAGGAAAAAGGGTCACACATATTTGTTCTGGTCCCATCCACTCCCGCCCACACTAGGCACTGTATGTTGCTGCCGCTAGCAGAGTCCTGATTCTTCTGTGTTCTTGGAATACAATTGGACCGGCTTCTCCTCCTGGAATTGACCTCCATCCACATGGCCTTTCTAGCTAGAAACAATGTACCACCTTCACTTCCTCCCCTTCCCTTCCTTTCTCATCTCCCACTTCTGTCACCAAAAACTGTCAACTTTACCTTAGTCTCACAAATTCACTCCTCCCCCATTCATGCACAGCTTCATTGCATTTGTATATACCCTAAGGGTAACAAATACTAAAGGCTAAAAGGATCAAAAGGTGATAGCAAGGAAGTGAAGAAGGCCAGTGTGTAAGGCAACCGGGAGGGTGGGGACTGTGGTGAACTGGAAAGAGTATCAACCTGAGCCCCATGTGTGTCTCAGCCCCAGCCAGGTGTGGTCATTTGAGAAGACAGGTCCAAGTGTGGCCAGTTTTTTAAACTGCTGTTGTTTCTAATGTGAAATGTACCAAGTTAATATTGGCAACTGACTTTTTTTATAAAAATGTTTTAAACAAGTAGACCACCACAGGGGGCAAACAAAACACATCAGTGGTCTGAATTCAGCACATGGGCTGCCAATTTTGGACCACAGGTTTGAACCAACACCCGAGCTAAGCCTTTTTTTTTTAATTTTTAAAAATTGAAATATAGTTGATTTACAATATCGTGTTAGTTTCAGGTGTACAGCACAGTGGTTCAGTTATACATATATATGCTATTCTTCAGATTCTCTTCCCTTATAGCTTATTACATAATATTGAGTATAGTTCCTAGCTAAGACTATTAATATGGTTACTTCTTTGGTCTCCTGCCTCTACTCTGTCTCACTTCTGTGCACTTTGCCTGATAACCGAGTCACACCAGCTCATTCCTGGCATCTCCCTTCTCACTGTCCCCCCCCGCTAACTTTCCCACGAGATCAAGGGCAGACGATTTAGGCAGGCGCCAGAGTTATCACTCTCTGACTGACCCCAGGCCCATTCCACTCCCACCTGTGCTCTTCCCTGGCAAACACATCAGCACCTGTGTTACCTCCCCTGAGGTCTTCCCCAGGCACCTGTGTCACCCCGTTGTAATGTCTATTTACATGTATCTCCACCCAGACTGATGGTCCTTGACACAGTGACCACCTTAGCCAGCTCAAACTGTCTTAAGGATGTTTATTTCCTTGCCCCATTTATACATAATTAAGACCTGAGCATCCTTTTGACAGAGACAATTTCTTCTTTCCCCTCATTGGTCCCCCATGCCCTCAGGTACAAGTGCTCTGGGATCCAGGGCGAGCTGGCCCTCTGCCCCAGCTGGGTATTCTTATGGGCAGGTCTCTGGAGTTTCTGGGGCTTCCTTAATCCTCTTTCTCTTGAGTTTTGGTTTTTGAGGAAGTTTCCTTAAAGAACCTGAAAAAGGGAAAGTCAGAGACAGTGCTGATGACATCACAAATAGAGAATCTCAGTCTGTAACGTGTGGGGGGCATAGTAAGGACTCAAAGGAAGAACAACAAAATCTTATCTTGCTTTCAACCTATGTCTCTTACTCTTTTCTCACAGAAACCCTGTGGGGTAGGGAGATGGTATCCCTCCAATTTACAGTTGAGGGATCTCACACAGGCACAGAGTAAGGAAATGGGCTGCTGTTCAAAGCCTAAGCCAAGCTAGGGGTATAGTTGGGACTAGACCTCTGGCGTCCGACTCTGATTCCTCCCCACTCCTCTCTCTAGTTTCACAGCCCAATTCCCAGTACTTTGTTGCTGGGTTGTTTGCAAACACCGTTGTCATCTTTTTCCTTAAGAACTGACTCATGAACGTGGTGCCCAAGAAACACCATGCAGGTCACTTTTAACCGCACGATAGACTTGGTGATTCACTCAGTCATGGTGGCTCTACCAGGTAATATGTGTTATCTCATGTAACGCAATGTAAAAAACACAGCCTCGTCTGTAACATATCCCAGCCAGAAACATGTTTAACATGAATTCATCGAGACTCATGACCTACAGTCCTGCTCCTGGATAGAAGAACAAGCTTCAAAGATACCAAAAGGAAATAAGAAAAAAGCAGAAACTGGAACATTCTGCAGAATAGCCTGATCTCTTCGACAGGCCAGGGTGTAAAAAAGGGGACTCGGTTAGGTTAAAAGAGGCTTAAGAGACATAAGCAGGTGAAACACAGGGTTTGGGAAAGTGCAAAAGATGTCTTTGCTGGGAGAATTTGAAAGTGGGGTATTTAATTCAACAATTAGATGAAATGAAGATGTTAACATGGAAGGTTTCTATAACTGAAAAAAGCAAGTTCAAATCAAAATCCTATATATGGCATGGTCTCATTTTTGTTTAATACAGGTATTTATATGCATAAAAAACATCTGGAAAGTGCTAACTGGATGACAATGTTTATATTTTCTTATTTTTTGCTGATCTGTATTATCTAATTTTCTAGGATATGCTTATGCTTGTAATAAAATGTTATTTTAAGAATTACAATTTCAAGCCCGATTTCTTATCCCACCATCCAAGCCTTTTTCCTGTTACCCGCCAGCCTCTGCAATGTGCTCGGCCATTCACCCTGAGCCCAGCCTGTCTACTCACTGCCCCCTCACCTCCACGCACACGTCCCTCCCACCTCTTTCCCCTTCCCCCTCCTTCTCCTTATTCCTTTCTTTAAATCCTGTCCCAAACCTACCTCCTCCAGACCTACCCTTTTCCCTGTATCCTGAGACTGCGCATTTGTAGGAGGGGGATAATAATGCCCATCTCATCAGGATGCTGCAGGGTTTGGGTGAAATTAAGAGATACAAAGCTCTTGGTACAGGGAGACGCTGGCCCAAAAGCCTGCACCGCACTGTCCTCATCTGATTCGTGGACAGCTTGGCCTAGATCATTTTTTAAAATCAATTAATTAATTTTATTTATTTGGTTGTATCAGGTCTTAGTTGCGGCAGGCAGCCTCCTTAGTTGCAGCTCTCTGGCTCCTTAGTTGTGGCACGTGAACTCTTAGCTGTGGCATGCATGTGGGATCTAGTTCCCTGACCAGGGATCAAACCTGGGCCCCCTGCATTGGGAGTGCGGAGTCTTAACCACTGCGCCACCAGGGAAGTCCCTGACCTACATCATCTTAATGATGGACTGGCCTTCATTCCACTGTATGTTTTACTTCCTCAATTTAAACAATAGGCACTGGGGCCACGGGCCCACGCAGAGCCCAGGCAGAGTTCTGGGTCTCGGTAGCTGCCTGACCTGGGCCCTCTGTACCTGACCCATCCTCATTCCTGCCCTCCCACTTGGTCCAAGTGACTGGTGGACTGTGACTGGTGAAGATGCCCTGAGAGCTGCCCCAGCCAGCCTGGCCTTCAGAGGAACACCTGGGTCCAGTTTAGGACCATGCTCTGCGGTCCTAGGCTACCATTTGCCTTCATTTTCTCCCCCAGGAGCTAAGCAAGAAGCCAGTTCCAGGAGGGTGAGAGGTAGGTGGTCCAACACCTCTCTGCACCTCAGTGCACAGGAGGGGCCTTCATAGGTTCCAACCTTGGCTGGGGTCCCTCTCACTGAAGAGTCTCTGTCCCCTAATCCCACACCCTCTGTCCAGAGAGCCAGGCCGCGCAGTCACTGCAGAGGCCAAGGCTGCCAGGAAGGCGGTTCCCAGGCCAGCTGGCTGGACGGCCTCCTCCCTGGTGGAATGAACTCCTCCTCCGCCCATACCCTGCCCAAAGCTGAGGGGGCATTCTGCTGCTGCTTGGACACTTCCTGGGAGTCCCTGCTCTTAGCCTCTAGAAACATCTCTGTTCTGCTTCTGGTTGTATGGGAAAGTGCTTTGTTTACATGTTAACTGAAAAAGGCATGTTTCCTGAGACCTCCTCGTTGGGGGGTTGGGATGAAATAGAACAGTGAAGGAAACACACCTAAATGTTAATAGTCATACCTGTGGGTGATGGATAATTTTCCTCTCTTCTATTTTATACTATCTGTACATTTCAAACTTTCTATAATGAGCATACCTGCGGGGAAAGGGCGAAAAAGAGAAAAGAAAGAGTGGAGAGGGGGAAGGAAAATGGACAGAAAGAGAAATGCAGGGATGGGACTTCCCTGGTGGCACAGTGGTTAAGAATCCGCCTGCCAGTGCAGGAGACACGGGTTCGAGCCCTGGTCCAGGAAGATCCCACATGCCACGGAGCAGCTAAGCCCGTGTGCCACAACTACTGAGGCTGCACCCTAAAGCCCGCGAGCCACAACTACTGAGCCCACGTGCCACAACTACTGAAGCCCGCACGCGCCTAGAGCCCACGCTCCACAGCAAGAGAAGCCATCGCAATGAGAAGTCCGTGTGCGGCAACGAAGAACCAACACAGCCAACAATAAATAAATAAATAAATGTAAACAAATAAATTTATTAAAAGAAAACAGAAATGCAGGGATGGGGACTCCCCTGGTGGTCTAGTGGTTAAGACTCCGCGCTGCAAATGCAGGGGGCGTGGTTAGACCCCTGGTCTGGGAACTAGATCCCACATGCCACGTGGTGCAGCCAATAAAGAAAGAAAGAAAGAAAAGAAATGAAGGGATGAAGAGAAGATGGGGAGGAGGGATGAAGACTATGTCAGGTGTTCCACGGGACACACAGGCCCCTCCTCCAGGCATTACCTCTCCTGCTGTGGCCCCCAGCTCTCAGCTCCCCGAGCAGGGAGACCTGGCGGCCCGGGTCATGCATCTTGGACAGCCTCTCCTTCATGGCACTGAGGTGACTGTGCAGCCCCCAGGCAGTGCAGAGCTTGGGCAGACTGTCCTCCTTGTTGGCAGGCAAGGAGCTCTCCGGGATGTCCAAAGGGTAGAAGGCTATCTGCAAGGGGGCCACAGTGTTGAGGAGAAGAGAGGGGCCCATGTGCCAGAGCCCCAGCCCTGCCCTTGTTAGGCAGCTGCTTCGGCCGGACTGCACCTCACACCTGCGTAGCCAGAAGGATGGAGGGCCACAGATGGGGACCATGGGAACATTGAGACCAGGCTGCCAACTGTCCCTTCTTGGGTGTCTCTTTCTGTTGGGATACGTCCTTCATCTCTTTTTTGAGTATAGTACCTTATGTGTTTGTAATGAAACAGTGGTACTTGTTTTAAAGTCCTTTGCAAAATTAAATTGAGAGCCTGAAAACATCTTTTGAAATTTTCCTGGCTGCTGAAATCCAAGAATCACCAAAATGGCAGCTCCTTATATTCAGAAGGGGAATCACTGAAACGATCCACTCATTCATGTTCAGAGGTAGAAATAAAGACCCAGAGAAAGAGAGGATTTGGTTAAGGCTGCACAGCTAGAGCAGTGGGTGGGGTGAGGTCAGGGCAGGGCTTTCCTTTGAACTAGATTATGTTTGAATCCAGTTCTTCCCCCCCATTTGCTTTGTGGTTTGGGTCAAGTTACTTTACCTCACCACCTTCATTTACACACTGTGGACAATAATTCTAATTACCACTTAGGGTTACTTTTTTTTTTTTTGGCGGTACGCGGGCCCCCGCGGCCTCTCCTGCTGTGGAGCAACAGGTGGCCTCTCCTGCTGTGGAGCAACAGGCTCCGGACGTGCAGGCCCAGCGGCCACGGCCCACGGGCGCAGCCGCCCCGCGCCATGTGGGATCCTCCCCGACCGGGGCACGAACCCACGTCCCCTGCATCGGCAGGCGGACTCCCAACCACTGCGCCACCAGGGAAGCCCTAGGGTTACCTTTGAAAATGACATGAGGGAACATAATGTGCCTGGTACATAAAAACTGTTATCTGTGACTATTCTTTTGGATCAGTGTTTCTCAAACTGTGCTCTGTGAAATGCTCTAACCTCACAGATCCCCTGAAAAGTGGGGTCCACTCAAAGTGCAAGAGAGAAACCAATGGATTCTAATGTAACCTAGTGTGAAAAGTTCATTGATACAAATCTGAAAAGGCTACATACTGTATGATGCCAACTACATGGATATTCCAGAAAAGGAAAAACTATAGAGACAATAAAAAGATGAGTGATTGCCAGGCGTCTGGGGGAAGGAGGCAGGAATGAATAGGTGGAGCACAGGGGACTTTTAGGGCAATGAAACTATTCTGTTTGCTACTGTAATGGTGGATACATGTTATTGCACATTTGTCAAAACCTATAGAATGTGCAAAACAAAGAGTGCACCCTAATGTAAACTATAACATTATTTTTTTAGTTAATAGTGTATCAATATTGGCTCATCAAAGATACAAATGTACCGCTCTAATGCAAGGTGCTAATAATAAGGAAGACAGAAAAGGGTGGGATATGGGAACTCTGTATTGGATTGGCCAAAATGTTGGCTCGGGTTTTTCCGTAACATTATATGGAAAAAGCCGAACTAACTTTTTGGCTAACGCTATACTTTATACCAAATTTTTCTGTAAACCTAAAACTGGTTTAAAAAAAAAAGTCTGGGACTTCCCTGGTGGCACAGTGGTTAAGAATCCGCCTACCAATGCAGGGGACACAGGTTCAAGCCCTGGTCCGGGAAGATCCCACATGCCGCGGAGCAACTAAGCCTGTGCACCACAACTACTGAGCCCATGTGCCACAAGTACTGAAGCCCGTGCGCCTAGAGCCTGAGCTCTGAAACAAGAGAAGCCTCTGCAATGAGAAGCCCTTGCACCACAACGAAGAGTAGCCCCCGCTCACAGCAACTGGAGAAAGCCCGAGCACAGCAGCGAACACCCACCAATGACGACCTGACGCAGCCAAAAGTAAAAAAAATAATTAATTAAAAAACTTTTTTTTAATTCTATTTTAAAACATTCATCAATATGGTTTCAGATTCCACACTGCAATTAAGTAACTGCCGCTTTCTGAGTTTTGGTGTGGTATCAAAGAAAAATATCCACCATTATCTGAAAACACTAATAAAATACTCCTCTCTTTTAACTATATATCTGTATGAGGCTGGGTTTTCTTCAAGCACTTTAACCAAATCATTATATCATAAGAGATTGAGCAGAAGCAGATATGAGAATCCAACTGTCTTCTATTAAGCCAGACACTAAAGAGATTTGCAAAAATGTCAAACAATGCCACTCTTCTCTCTAAATTTTTTTGTTTTGGAAAATATAGTTAACTCTCATAAAAATTATGTTAATATATAATGGACTCCTTGTTTTCATTTTTAAATGAATTAGTAAATACATATTTTGAATTATTTCTTTAGCTTTAATTTCTAGTAGGGCATATAAATATCAATAGATGTAACCTACAGGAATATATGTTTTGGGGGGTTCCCAATGATTTTTAAGAGGGTAGAAGTGACCCGAGACCAAAATGTTTCAGAAGCACTGTTTTTGGACAAAGCCTGCCCAGGAACTTTTTTTTTTTTAATTTTTTGGCCATGCCTCATGGCATGTGGGATCTTGGTTCCCCGACCAAGGATCGAACCACACCCCCTGCATTGGAAGCTCAGAGTCTTAACAACTGGACCACCAGGGAAGTCCCTGCCCAGGAATTTGTCCTCTGTCCTCTGTCCTCTGCAACAATCTCCAGAGCCTCCCCCAAGCTGGCTGTGCCTTTCCGCCTGGCCTCAATCATCCCTGCCCATGGCTCTCCAAGGACTGTGAACAGTCCTTGCCCCTGTTCACATCAGGGTGTGGGTGTGGAGGGTGAATAAATATCTAGAACTTGAAGCTGAGTCTCTGCCCTCTTCAGACCCGCTCTGTGCCCACCGCAGGGGCAGTGGCGTCTTCCTCAGGCAGTGAGTGTGGAAGGGACTGAGGGGTGCTGGCTGTATCAGAGGGCCCTTCAGGGAATTCCCTGGTGGTCCCGTGGTTAGGATTCCCGGCTTTCACTGCAGGGGTCGCCAGTTTGATCCCTGGTTGGGGAATTAAGATCCCAAATGCCGCCTTTCAGTTGCAGGCCTCCCCTCACAATTTAAGAACACACCGACCAACCCTCAGCTGGACCCTGGGGGAACCTCACCGGGAGCTTGGCCGTCTGGCTGTTCTTGGTATGCTTGTAGAGCCTGTGAAGCTGCTTTGCCTCCAGTTCTGAGAAGAGGGAGACAAATCGCCAGAGCCTCCTGCAGGGCAGAAGTCCAAGCCCAAGGCTGAGGGGAGCGGAGCACAGCCCCTCTCCCTCCAGCATTTGTCCTGTGGCAAGGACCACCCAGGGGGAAATGCTGCCTCCTTAGTGTTTGGTTGGGGACATGGAGTAATGGGGATTTGCCAGACCTTGGATACCCTGTATCGGTGAGGAGCCCCCCACACCACACAGCAGTTATTCGATCAGAAAGCCATTCCCCCCGGGGTCAGGAGAGTTCTCTGTCCACTCAGTGCTGCCCAGAGTCGCAAGCGGACCCTGTTCTCCCCATCCCCCTTCATCGTGCTCACTCCAGGATCCTAACTCTTTCACACTAAGATAAAGAACTAGGAGATTTTCACTAAGGCGTGACCTTGATTCTAGAGGGGTCGGCCCAGGAGTGAGTGTAGTGGTAAGGGTAGGGATGCTGCCCTACTTCCTCCAGTGCTTGATTTCCCAGGCTTGGCAGTAGTGCTGCAGAAAGGTGTTGACGTGGTCCCCTAGGACCACCAGGCTCTGCTTCATGTACTTTAGCTGCTTCTTCTGGGGAAGGTCCCTCAGCAGGTGCAACTTTCGCAGGAACTTCTTCAGCGGCCTTAGACATTCTTTACACTTAGGAGGCAACAGGTGAAGTGAGGGGCCACGGGAAAAAGAAGAGGCAGCTGGGCAGCCCCACAGAGGCAGCAGGTTGGCCCAGCTGCAACCCTTATGGCCCAGGAAGTGTTGAGGAGGCTCCCGTCAACCTCTTACCCCACTTCCTTCCCAAGAGTGTGTCAAGCGGGGCTGTGAACTATGAGTCTGAGGTCTCCCAACTTCTGACCCAGGTCTCCTGACCTGTGGGGAACGGGGACAGGGTCCTGGGCTGGCCCTTTACTCACAATTTTGAAGGTGTCCTGGTCCAGGCCCTTGGCCTGGCACACAAGTGAGTCTCTGGCAGGGATGGTGCTGGAGCTCCCCTCTAAGCAGGGTGCATCCGTCCCCTGGGAGGAGGCAGGGGCAGGAGTCAGCTGGGGGGCTTGGGCTACTGCTCCTGAGGGGCAGTGCTGGGCAACCACTGGTCCAGATGCTAGCCAAAGCCCTTCTCCGTTTTCCCAGTGACCTCGTCCTTGAGCCAGCACTCAGGTGAGTGAGCCCCGGGCAAAGAAAACCATCTCTGAGAATCCCTGCTTAGAAAACCTGAACGCCCCACCCATTTCTTTTAAATAATTATAGCACAGTATACTAGCTAACTTTGCAAAGCACTTGATAAACATTAACTCATTTTATTCTCCCATAGATTCTATGAGGCTAGAAATCATTATTCCTGGTTACAGATGAGAACACTAATGGCACCACGAAGTTTAAGTAACTCCTTGGGGGGAATGATTTGGGATTCATTTACTCATTCATTCAGCACTTACTGAGTGCCTAAAAATTCCAGGCCCATGGGCTAATGGGCACTCAGAAAGTGTATGACGGTGATGGTGATGATGAGAAGGAACTTTCTGACAGCAAGCTGGGGCAAAAAAAGCTGAAAATTAGTAACGACGAAGTGACTGTGGAATAATACTTGAAGTCAGAGCACAGGATTAGACTGACACGGGATTCACACCTGACCTTTCAAAAGCCTCTTAGAAAAGTGAGCATTAATTCCTGCCTGTGTTCAGGGGGCACAAGGAAGATCCAGGCCCAGACCACTCTGAAGGGATAGACCAGGGAAAGTGAGGGAGAAAGATGGAGAGAGAACGGGACACAGGCTCCTCCAGACCCGAGAGAGAGGGGACTCTGGCTGATCAATTCCATAAACACACCACACAAATCAGGCAGACCTCACAGACCATAACACATGTGCACACACACATACACACACACACCTGAGCCTGTGTATCTTCATAAACAACAATCATGTTGCTGAGAACCTTCCCATCATCTTGCCAGGTATATATGTCCTTGATAAACATCTGTCTGAATGAATTAACCTTCTCTTGTTCTCTCAGTCTCTTGCCAACTCGTGTACCTCACCCTTTTTCTTTCTTCTCTCCTTGCTTGAGTTTCATACTCTCTGCCTTCCCAAACCAGCCCCTCCAGGGCCCTCCTTTCCTCTCTCCCTCACATCCCCAACCCCACCGCACCTTCTCTAGTGGCTGGTCCCCTTCACCCCCCTGCCCATCTAAGGCTTCCATCTCAACAGGTGTGCTGATGGGCTCCAGAGGTAGCACTCCTCAGCCCCCTCGGGCTTCTGACCTACTGCTTCTGGGACCTGAGTGTCTCAGGGAGTGGGCAAGTTGGCACTCAGAACTCGGAAAAAAAACCATGGCAACTGCCAACACAGAGTGCCGTGCCCCTCCCCCTCCCCGGCCCTCGTTCCCTGGGTGAGCAGCCTCTCCTTCAACTGGGACTGGCCTAGGGAAGTGAGCAGGTTGTGCCAGGTAGACCCCGGACTTTGTCAGAGTGCACAGCTGGACAGGAGGGGCTGGCACCCCTTCTCCCAAGAGAACTGTCAGATACTGTCCATTTTGAACCCGGGTAAGGATTTTGAAGTCATTTTCTTGCGTGTGTACCATTCATGCCCCTTCAGTTACAGCGTGGGCTTCCCGAGAGTGAGGACCAGGTTTTGTAACATCCCTTTCCCAACTGGGGACGATGGACTAGAAGGTATAGGGAGAAGGGAACACTGTAAACCTGTCCTGGGATAGATCTTCTCTTCCATCCACCATAATCGCCAGGAAGGGAAGGAGCCCGTTGTGTTGGGTGGTGGTGGTGTTTCTAGAGAGGTGTACAGAAATACTAGCCACCATGTATTATCTCAATTAACGCTCACAACAGTCTTTGCCGGGGTAGGTCCCAGCAGTGATCCGCATTCACAGAAGACTAGCTGAGGTGCACAGAGGTCCCGTAAATTGCCTTGGGTCCGCTGCCAGTAGGTGGGGCGCGAGGGTCTGGGTCAGATTCCGACCCCCCTGGCTTTTCCCTCCTGCGTCGCCCTCGGGGGGATCAAAGGTCGCGGAGAGATCCTCGGAGGCTCTCGGGGGCGCGGGCCCAAGCCGCCCCCTCATCCCTACCGCGGCCCCGGTGGCCGCTCAGGGCGCACAGCGGATCGGGGCGCTGGTAAGACCGTGCGGCCTCAGTTCCCTCACCTGACCCGCATATTCTTCCTTGTATCGCGGAACTCCCTCTTCTGGCCCTTGCCTTTCTGTCCTCTGGGTCCGGGTCCTGTTTGCCCCACTCCGTTTGGCCCGCTCTACCTCCCCGGCCTTCGCGGGCACTGGGTCGGGCGGCCGTCGGCCAACCCAGCCCGGGCTGAGGCTGCGGCACGGTCCTCCCACGTCTCCCTCTCGCCATCTGGCAGCAGTAGCCGCGTTTGACAGGGGCATTTAGCTCCTGACGTTCATAGGGGACAAGGTGGCTTTGCCTCCAAACTGGAGCACCAATTCAAGATTATTTTGCGGCTGTTAAGAAGGATAATTACACTGGCAAGAGCGAGGGGAAAGGAGCTCTTTTACAAACTTCTATAGGGAGTAATAATTAGTAAAAAAAAAAAAAAATTCCTTGCCTCTTGTAACTTTCTTTATTTTATATCTTTTTTTTTTTCCGGTACGCGAGCCTCTCACTGTTGTGGCCTCTCCCGTTGAGGAGCAACAGGCTCCGGACGCACAGGCTCAGCGGCCATGGCTCACGGGCCCAGCCGCTCCGCGGCATGAGGGCTTTTCCCGGACCAGGGCACGAACAGAACCCGTGTCCCCTGCATCGGCAGGCGGACTCTCAACCACTGCGCCAGCAGGGAAGCCCTGCATTCCCTTTGACTCACAAATTCTACTTCTAGGAATTAGCCCTACGGAGAGATATATGAGGACTGTTAACAGTAGTGACAATTTGTAAACAACTGAAGTGTAATCCATAGGAAAGGGTAAATACAGTGTGGCACACACATACTTAATAATACTACTCTGGTGGCGCAGTGGTTGAGAGTCCGCCTGCCGATGCAGGGGACGCGGGTTCTGTTCGTGCCGCGGTCCGGGAGGATCCCACATGCCGCAGAGCAGCTGGGCCCATGAGCCATGGCGGGAGCCTGCGC
>NW_006791862.1:1559989-1565555 GCF_000442215.2 Lipotes vexillifer | reverse complement strand
CTGGGCCCATGAGCCATGGCGGCTGAGCCTGCGCGTCCGGAGCCTGTGCTCCGCAACGGGAGAGGCCACAACAGTGAGAGGCCCGCCTACCGCAAAACAAAACAAAACTACTCTAATATTAAGGTTAAGATTAATTTAAAAAATACTTTACTGGGCTTCCCTGGTGGCGCAGTGGTTAAGAATCCACCTGCCAATGCAGGGGACATGGGAAGATCCCACATGCCGCGGAGCAACTAAGCCCGTGCGCCACAATTACTGAGCCTGTGCTCTAGAGCCCGAGAACCACAACTATGGAGCCTGCGAGCCACAACTACTGAAGCCCGCGTGCGCCTAGAGCCCTTGCTCCATAAGGAGAGAAGCCACCGCAATGAGAAGCCTGTGCACCTCAATGAAGAGTAGCCCTGGCTCACAGCAACTAGAGAAAGACTGTGTGCAGCAACAAAGACCCAACACAGCCAAAAAAAAAACAAAAACAAAACTTTACTACTAAAATACTACTAATTATTAAAATACTACCCTACCAAATTAAATTTATAAGAATAAATTTAAATCAAATATGAATTAAAATTTTAAATTGCTTATCTATATCTGTATTTAATGACATGGAAAACAGGGACTGGAACAGCATGTATGGTATGATCCCATTTATTTTAAAATTTATTTTATTGTAGTATAGTTGATTTACAATGTTTTGTTAATTTCTGCTGTACAGCAAAGTGATTCAGTTATACATATATTTACATTCTTTTTCATATTCTTTTCCATTATGGTTTATCATGGGATATTGAATATTGTATTGTGCACCTTGTTGTTTATCCATTCTCTATGTAATAGTTTGCATCTACTAATCCCATACCCCCAATCCATCCCTCTCCCACACCCCTTCCCCCTTGGCAACCTGTTCTCTATGTCTGTGAGTCTGCTTCTGTTTCATAGATAAGTTCATTTGTGTCATACTTTATTTATTTTAAATTTATTTATTATTTATTTTTGGCTGCGTTGGGTCTTCACTGCTGCACGTGGGCTTTCTCTAGTTGTGGCGAGCAAGGGCTACTCTTCGTTGTGATGCGTGGGCTTCTCATTGCAGTGGCTTCTCTTGTTGCGGAGCATGGGCTCTAGGTGCACAGGCTTCAGTAGTTGTGGCTCATGGGCTCTAGAGTGCAGGCTCAGTAGTTGTGGCACAGGGGCTTAGTTGCTCCAAGGCATGTGGGATCTTCCCGAACTAGGGCTCAAACCCATGTCTCCTGCATTGGCAGGCAGATTCTTAACCACTCCACCACCAGGGAAGTCCCTGTGTCATATTTTAGATTCCACATATAAGTGATATCATATGGTATTTGCCTTTCTCTTTCTGACTTACTTCACTTAGTATGATAATCTCTAGGTCCACCTGTGTTGCTGCAAATAGCATTATTATTTTTATGGCTGAGTAATATTCCATCGTATATCCATTGTATACCACATCTTCTTTATCCATTCATCTGTTGATGGACATTTAGGTTGTTTCCATGTTTTGGCTATTGTGAGTAGTGCTGCTATGAACATAGGGGTGCATGTATCTTTTTGGATTATAGTTTTATCCAGATATATGCCCAGGAGTGGGATTGCTGGATCATATGGCAACTCTATTTTTAGTTTTTTGAGGAACGTCCATACCATTTTCCATTTATACCAATTTACATTCCCACCAACAGTGTAGGAGCGTTCCCTTTTCTCCACACCATCTCCAGCATTTGTTATTTGTAGAGTTTTTTGTAATGGCCATTTTGACTGGTGTGAAGTGGTACCTCATTGTGGTTTTGATTTGCATTTCTCTATTGATTAGTGATGTTGAGCATCTTTTCATGTGCCTATTGGCCATCTGTATGTCTTCTTTGGAGAAATGTCTATTTAGACCTTCTGCCCATTTTTTGATTGGGTTGTTTGTTATTTTGTTGTTGAGTTGTACGAGCTGTTTATATATTTTGGAAATTAAGCCCTTGTTGGTCACCTCATTTGCAAATGTTTTCTCCCAGTCCATAGGTTGTCTTTTTGTTTTGTTTATGGTTTCCTTTGCTGTGCAAAAGTTTGTAAGTTTGATTAGTTCCCATTTGTTTATTTTTGCTTTTTTTCTATTGCCTTGGGAGACTGACATAAGAAAATATTAGTATGATTTATGTCAGAGAATGTTTTGCCTGTGTTCTCTTCTAGGAGTTTTATGGTGTCATGTCTCATATTTAAGTCTTTAAGCCATTTTGAGTTTATTTTTGTGTATGGTGTGAGGGTGTGTTCTAACTTCATTGGTTTACATGCAGTTGTCCAACTTTTCCAACACCACTTGCTGAAGAGACTGTCTTTTTTCCATTGTATGTTCTTGCCTCCTTTGTCGAAGGTTAATTGACCGTAGGTGTGTGGGTCTATTTCTGAGTTCTCTATTCTGTTCCATTGATCGGTATGTCTCTTTTTGTGCCAATACCATGCTCTTTTGATTACTGTAGCTTTGTAGTATTGTCTGAAGTCAAAGCAGGAGGGTTATGCCTCCTGCTTTGTTCTTTTTACTCAGGATTGCTTTGGCAATTCTGGGTCTTTTATGGTTCTGTATACATTTTAGGATTATTTGTTCTAGTTCTGTGAAAACTTTCATGGGTAATTTGATAGGGTGGTATGATCCCTTTTTTTTTTTTTTTTTTTTTTTTTGCAGTACGCGGGCCTCTCACTGTTGTGGCCTCTCCCGTTGCAGAGCACAGGCTCCGGACGCGCAGGCTCAGTGACCATGGCTCACGGGCCCAGCCGCTCCGCGGCATAGGGGATCTTCCCGGACCGGGGCACGAACCCGTGTCCCCTGCATCAGCAGGCGGACTCTCAACCACTGTGCCACCAGGAAAGCCCTGATCCCATTTTTGTAGGTGTTTATGTGCACATAGAAAAAAGTTTTGAAGGCTACACTTCAAAATATTGAGGGTGATTTTTCACTTTCTTTGCATATTATCAGCATTTTAAAAAATAATGAATATGGGGTTTCCCTGGTGGCACAGTGGTTAAGAATCTGCCTGCCAATGCAGGGGACATGGGTTCAAGCCCTGGTCCAGGAAGATCCCACATGCTGCAGAGCAAGAATGCCCGTGTGCCACAGATACCGAGCCTGCGCTCTAGAGCCCACGAACCACAACTACTGAGCCCACGTGCCACAACTACTGAAGTCCACATGCCTAGAGCCTGTGCTCTGCAAAAACAGAAGCCACCTCAATGAGAAGCCTGCGCACTGCAATGAAGAGTAGCCCCTGCTCGCCGCAACTAGAGAAAGCCCGTGTGCAGCAGTGAAGACCCAACACAGCCAAAAATAAAATAAATAAATAAAAATAAATTATTAAAAAAAAACATAGTGCTAAAAATAATGAGTATGCTTTAGATTTACAGTCAGAAAGAAAGGAGAGCTCTGTTTTTAAAAGCTGTTTAAGGAATTAATAACATCATTAAAAATGTAATGTAATGCTAAGTTTAAGAACATAATGCAAAAGAGTATTAGGGCTTCCCTGGTGGCGCAGTGGTTGAGAGTCCGCCTGCCGATGCAGGGGACACGGGTTCGTGCCCCGGTCCGGGAAGATCCCATATGCCGCGGAGCGGCTGGGCCCGTGACCCATGGTCACTGAGCCTGCGCGTCCGGAGCCTGTGCTCCGCAACGGGAGAGGCCACAACAGTGAGAGGCCAGTGTACCGCAAAAAAAAAAAAGAGTATTACATTATAACTCATACTTAGGTAAGTGGATGTGAATATGGACCAAGACTGGATGAAAACAGAGAAAAAAAAGAAGAAACAAAGAATATATGTACATTTATTCCTCCACCAGCCCCAAACAATATCTAAAATTCAGAAAGTGGAATTAAGTATCAGAACCCCAAAGCTTATCTGTCTCTGCCTGCTCCCTCACCGCACTCCACCCCTCCTTTTCTCTCCCAGAGCCTCCGGCAGGCAAATCCTAGACTCTGGATGTCTGCCCTATTCCCATAATGGTTTTATTATAAACCATAGGAAGTAGACTGAAGAGACAATTAAATCAAACAGCAGTCACGAATAATGGCTCAAAGCTCAACGTTAACTAAGACAAAATGAAAATCCATTGCCTTTGGGAAACACTCTTCAAAGTCCAATTGGTCAGGGCTCCCTGGTGGTGCAGTGGTTAAGAATCCGCCTGCCAATGCAGGGGACACGGGTTCGAGCCCTGGCAGGAAGATTGTACATGCCACGAAGCAATTAAGCCCGTGCACTACAACTACTGAGCCTGCACTCTAGAGCCCGCGTGCCACAGCTACTGAAGCCTGTGCAGCTAGAGCCCGTGCTCCGCAACAAGGGAAGCCACCGCAATAAGAAGCCCACACACCGCAACGAAGAGTAGCCCCTGCTCACCGCAACTATAGAAAGCCCGTACGCAGCAATGAAGACCCAACAGAGCCCAAAATAAATAAATATATAAATTTAAAAAAATCCAGTTGGTCAGCATAAAATGACTCTATAGGGCAAGACAACTCTTTCAACAGTCATTCCTCCTCTATTTAATTTAAAAAATAATCCTGTGTGCCACATACTTTAGGCAGGAGGAGATGGGGGTAGAAAGGTGTGTGAATTTGTCCACCCTCCACTTTCTGCAGGCTGGCATGTTCCTTGATGGTATGGACCAATTTCATAATCATCACATCTCACCCCCACTGTAACCTGAAAACTGAGTTCACCTCTTGGTGGGTGTCGAGCCAAAAGACACAACTAAGCCAAAGATCAGGAGAGGGAAGGATTTATTACTTGCAGCAAGGAAGGAGAACACCGGGGATCTTTCCCAAAACAGTGTCTCCCAACGGCATAAGTGGGGAAGTTTTAAGCTAAGGGTACATGCATCTTCGTGAAGGTGCTTGGGCAAAGAATTCAGCATAAAATTGGAGCAAAGATTGAGAGTCCAAGCTTCAGTTGATTGACATCATAGGGTCAGAAAAGGTCATCATTCCAACCCCTTAGATCCTGCGGAACTCAAAGATAAATCAGATTTTTATGTGCATCCCTTGAGGAGGAACTAGGACTCTGTTTTATCACTGAAATATTGTTTCTTTTTCTTTCTTTTTTTTATACTTTCTTCTTTTTTAAAAAATAATTTTTATAGATTTATTTATTTATTTTTGGCTGCATTGGGTCTTCGTTGCTGCTCGCAGCCTTTCTCTAGTTGTGGTGAATGGGAGCTACTCTTCCTTCCGGTGCGCCAGCTTCTCATTGCGGTGGATTCTCTTGTTGCGGAGCACGGACTCTAGGCGCACGGGCTTCAGTAGTTGTGGCTCGCAGGCTTAGGTGCTCCGCTGCATGTGGGGTCTTCCCGGACCAGGGCTGGAGCCCATGTCCCCTGTATTGACAGGCAGATTCTTAACGGCTGCGCCACCCGGGAAGTCCCTGAACTATTGTTTCTTGACTGCTTTTCCTTTGGTCCTGCTTTCTCTCACTTTCCTTAAGATCATTAATTACTGAGACCAGTTCAAGGGCAAGCATTGCAGCCAGGCTTAGATGACAAAATGGCTTAGGCTAAGCAGCTTCTTTTTTTTTTTTTTTTTTT
>NW_006791862.1:1548419-1559931 GCF_000442215.2 Lipotes vexillifer | reverse complement strand
TTTTTCCGGTACGCGGGCTCTCACTGTTGTGGCCTCTCCCGCTGAGGAGCACAGGCTCCGGACGCGCAGGCCCAGCGGCCACGGCTC
Organism: Lipotes vexillifer; assembly: GCF_000442215.2. NCBI lineage: Eukaryota > Metazoa > Chordata > Mammalia > Artiodactyla > Lipotidae > Lipotes > Lipotes vexillifer. The sequence continues at coordinate 1,559,844 of NW_006791862.1, read as the reverse complement.
ACGGGCCCAACTGCTCCACGGCACGCGGGACCCTCCCGGACCGGGGCACGAACCCGTGCCCCCCGCATCAGCAGGTGGACTCCCAACCACTGTGCCACCAGGGAAGCCCTAAACTGGCTTCTTTTATGTCAAGAAAGCCATGACTGGTTCTTTTTGTCCAGGGATCTCCTACTCTATCTGCTTATACCACCCCCCAGTGCACATGGTAGAGCTCACAAAATGCTATGCTCTGAATTCAGTGGACATGGAAAATGACTTGAGCATCTGCTGCCTACGCTTCCTCTCATAGACTTGAAGATTTTCCCATCTCTCTTTCTCTCTGGGTTAAACAGTGACTCAGAGACTTTTTATTCCCCAAAAGAACTCTGCTCTATTCCTCTTGATGATAAGAAACCCCAGGGTATTCTAGCATTGTCAGAAGAAGCCTCTTGATCTTACTTTGAATTATCCAATTATCCAAATAGAATTATATCAAGACTTCAAGAAAAAGAGGGTCATTCAATTTCTTGTCATAGCTGGAGTGCTGGATCTTCAGGGCTTGAGACAGTTCCCAGTGGAGGGCCAAGGCATCCCTACTCCAAAGCTACCAGGGTCTGAATCACTACCTAAGGCACAGTCTCTTTCTCTCTCTCTCTTTTTTTTTTAAAATTTTTATTGAAGTATAGTTGATTTACAATGTTGTGTTAGTTTCAGTTGTACACAAAGTGATTCAGCTATGCATATGTATATAAATATGTATATTCTTTTTTTACATTCTCTCCCATTATAGGTTATTACAAGATATTGAGTATAGTTCCCTGTGCTATACAGTAGGTCCTTGTTGGTTATCTAATTTATATATAGTAGTGTGTATACTTTAATCCCCAAAAGAGTCTCTTAATATGGATCCACTGACGAGCTTGAGGAAGTCAACAAGCCCTTTGGAACTCTAACTAGCAAATTGTATGCGGGGACCCACAGCCTTCATCAGGCAATCAGAGAAGTCTATAGCCCCCAGAAAGTTAGGAACCAGTGATCTAAGAGGTTGCACCTAAGAGTGTGAACCTTCTCAGCCATAGTTTTCCAGATGGGTCTTTAAATCTGAGCTCGTGGAAGCAAATAGAGACACTGAGAAATGCCAGAAACACAGGTAGTCTGGAGAGAAACAGGATGGAGGAAGAAGGCAAGGGGTTTTAAGGCCTAACTAACCATATTCCAGACCCAACCGAAGAAACCAGGGACTAAGTAGAAGGCCAGTGAGGTCCTTGACCATGTCCAGTAAAGCTAAAGCACTGTGTCCCCTGCCAAGGACCTACAGCCAGCCCTCGCCAGTGGTAAGGAAGTATCTCTTGTACTAATACAAGGGTGAGAGCCTGTCAGGACAGGGCTGCCTGCGTGAGGCTTTTCCCTCCATCGCTGGCAGGACCCAGGCACATCTGTGCATGCTGATCAGCCACCGCAATGAGAAGCCTGCGCACCGCAATGAAAAGTAGCCCCCGCTCGCCGCAACTAGAGAAAGCCCACACAGCAACAAAGATACAATGCAGCCAAAACTAATTAATTGTAAAAAAGTCGTCTCTAAAAAATAAATAAATAAATAAATAAATAAATAAAATAAAAATAAAAAATTTATGTATCAGAATTTAGGCATTAAAATGAGTACTGATATTCAAAGTATTCTCTCTTTAAAAAAAAAAGTCCCAAAGGACTTATGCTCACCTCCCCTCTTCCAAGGCACCATATTTGTACCCCTGCCTTCAGGCCTAGGTTTGTTGGTACTGGAGGCTCATATCAGGTTTTCCAGACTGAGACAAATTCTGATGAGTAAAGTCACTTCACCTCAAAGCTTCGGAATCAGAATCTCTCACGAGGGCCTGGGAATCACTATTTTAATAGATGTCCCAGGCAATTCTTATCATCAGGCACATTTGAAAGATGCTGGAGTTGAATCCCAAATTGGCCCTTGTTGGGTCTAATTTACTAAATAATGCACTCTCCAGCGTTGTGCTAGAGCTAGCTCTGACAGGCTCCAACAGGCTCACTAGAGCTGATCGGTAAATTTTCAGGAATTTTGTCAGCTGTTTGTTAAACACAGACATTAAATGATATTGAAACTCCACATACTTGTACACTAATGTTCATAGCAACATTATTATCAATAGCTAAAAGGTGGAAATAACCCAAGTGTCCATCAACAGATGAATGGATAAACAAAATGTTGTATATACATACAATAGAATTTTATTCAGCCATAAAAAGGAATGAAAAAACAATTTTAATTTTATTGAAGTATAGCTGATTTACAATGTTGTGTTAATTTCTGCTGTACAGCAAAGTGACTCAGTTATACACATATACACATTCTTTTTTTATATTCTTTTCCATTTTGGTTTATCCCAGGAGATTGGATATAGTTCCCTCTGCTATACAGTAGGACCTTGTTGTTTATCCATCCTATATATAACAGTTTGCATCTGCTAATCCCAAACTCCAATCCTTTCTTCCCCCTTGGCAACCACAAGTCTGTTCTCCATATCTGTGAGTTTGCTTGTTTTGTAGCTATGTTCATTTGTGTCATATTTTAGATTCCACATATAAGTGATATCATATGGTATTTGTCTTTCTGACTTTCTTTGCTTAGTACGATAATCTCTAGGTCCATCCATGTTGCTGCAAATGGCATTATTTTATAAGGAAAGAAATTTTTATATATGGATTTTACAATATGGATGAACCTTGAAAACATTATGCTAAGTGAAATAAGCCAGATACAAAAGAACAAATATTGTATGATTCCACTTATATTAAAAAGATAGAAAGGAAAATAAAAGTTACCAGCATCTGGGAGAAAGAAGGAATAGTTACAGTTTCTGCTGGGGATGATGGAAAAGTTTATTGTTGGAAATAGATAATGGTGATAGCTATACAAAATTGTGAATATACTTAATGCCACTGAATTGTACACTTAAAAATGGTTAAGGGCTTCCCTGGTGGCGCAGTGGTTGAGAATCCACCTGCCAATGCAAGGGACACAGGTTCAATCCCTGGTCCAGGAAGATTCCTCATACAGCGGAGCAACTGGGCCCATGCACCACAGCTACTAAGCCTGCGCTCTAGAGCCTACAAGTCACAACTACTGAGCCCATGTGCCACAGCTGCTGAGGCCTGCATACCCAGAGCCCATGCTCCGCAACAAGAGAAGCCACCACAATGAGAATCCCACTCACTGCAACAAGGAGTGGCCCCCGCTCGCTGCAACTAGGGAGAGCCCACACACAACAACGAAGACCCAGTGCAGCCAAAAAAATTAATTAATTAAAAAAATTTTTTTTATATGGTTAAAATGGTAAATTTTGTGTAATGTATATTTTACCACAATAAAGACGTTAATTCTGGGACTTCCCTAGCGGTCCAGTGGTTAGGACTGCCCTTCCAATGCAGGGGGCATGGGTTCGATCCCTGGTTGGGGAACCAAGATCCCATATGCCACGCAGCACAGCCAAAAAAAAAAAGGTTAATTCTGTAAAAATAAAATTATAAACTTAGTTAAATAAATTATATCGGAAAGAAAATAATATTCAAAACTCAGCACTTCTTGATCATTTTTGTACATTTTACAATGATCTTTGCCTGGGAGGTTTTTATGTCTATTGTATCTGTTGGAGATACTATATCACGGTATCCTGTTAAGCATCTCTTCCCATCTCCAAATTCAGTGATGTCATACTGGTAGCTGGATGTTGGCTGCAGTAGGAGTATTTACACAGCAGAAACCAAAAACACTACAAATCAGGGTCTTCTTCCCACCAAACTGTTGGTTAAGCATTTACCAGCACCCCACTGTCTCTAAGCCATAATTTCCTCAATGGTCAAAAGGAGGTAACAAAACCTACCTTACAGAGTTTCTCTGAGGATTAAATAAAGATAATTCTCTATGTGAGGTGAGGGATGTTAATTAAACTTACTGTGGTGATCGTTTCTCAGTATATACATATGTCAAATCATTATGTTGTACACATTAATACAATGTTAGAGATCAATAAAAAAAATAGAACAAACAAATAAAGTTTGTTCAGGTAAAGGGGCCCATTCACATGTCTGCTGCACAGGAAGTGCTTGGTTGGCGTCCCTTTCTCTAGAGATCATGAGCTCCTCCAGCAACTTTATAACTCTGGGGGCAGAAGGTGATACCTGCAGGCAAGGAACCTTATCACCAAAAAGAGATAGCTAAGATGAAGTGAAAGAGAAAATGAGAAGAATTTGGCCTTTGTTTTTACTTTCAGTCTAGAATGCCAGGGGAATTCCCTGGCGGTCCAGAGGTTAAGACTCCGCACTTCCACTACCGTGGCCTGGGTTTGATCCCTGGTCGGGGAGCTAAGATCCTGCAAGCTGCGGTGCAGCAATCCATCAAGGCATGCCAGAAGGGAGAGGAAGAAAGAGGGGACACTGCAGAGCAAGAAGCCAGCAAAACAGACAATGATAAGCTGGCTCACTGTGGGGTGAGTTGGAAGTTGGGTCAGACGGAGACTACACTTCCAATAAGACATTCCTAGGAAAAGGTGGCCAAAAGGATTAATATGGATTGTATTCACTGGCTGTAAGGTACAAGATGCAACCCTTCATTAAACCTTTCATGTCTACTCTACTCAACAGCCTCGGATTCGTGTTTCTTTGGGAATGAAATGAATCAAAAAGAATCTAAGCTATCTTATTTTGGGCCCTGGTTGCCAGTGAGAGATAAAGGGACAGCTAAAAGATAAGGTACATAGGGAAAAATTCAATCAGAAGGTACCACCATGGTGACATAAATTCCTGGGAATTTGGAGAAACCTTGAAAAACACTTTGGACTTCTATCCTCTACAGATTGGAGATCTGCATAAATTTTCTCTATATTTTAAGAAGCTGGGAGATCTTAGCTGTCAATAGATTGCATTCAATTTTGTTTAAAAATTTAGAGCTACGTAATGTTGCATTGCTTGACAAGTGAGCATTAATACATTTTGGTTTATTTCAATAGTTCAGAAGGTCAGACTTCGAGAAGATTCTTTGTCTTTTTGGACTCCTTTTGGAATTAGGAATATTTTGAGCAAATCCATAAAACCTAAGGCCATTATAGTGTCAAACTACCCTGCTCTCTTTACAAACTGTTTTTTGATGCCCATCAAGATCCGAGCTATCCAAAGAATAGAGTAGGAGGAACAGGGAATGTTAGTAACTTTACAGTGGAGAAGACTGGTAACACTAAATCAACCTAATGATGAAGGTTAATATTACCAATGATGTCATGTGGTTTTCATGTATGCACTCCCAAATATGATGTGTGATGAGAAGGGCAGTTCAGCTTCACAGTATTTTTCAAAAAACCCATAACCCCAGTCTAATCATGAGAAAAACATCAGACCAAACAAGACTGGGAGACATTCTACAAGATATCTGGCCAGTCTTCCTCAAGACTTGTTAAGGCCATGAAAAACAGGGAAAGACCAATAAACTGTCATGGACTAGAGAGGACAAGGGAAACGTGACAACTAAATGCAAAATGGTACTCTGCGTTGCAACCTGGAACAGAAAGTGAACATTGATGGAAAAACTGGTGAAATCCAAATAAAGCCTGGAGTTTAGATAATAATAATATACTAATGTCTATTTCTTGGCTTTGACAAATATATAATGATAATATAAGATGTTAACAATAGTGGAAGTTGAGTAAGGAGTATATAGAAACTCTCTATAAAACCTTTGCAACTTTTCTGTAAATTAAAAATTTTTATTTTATTGAAGTATAGCTGATTTACAATGTGTTAATTTCTGCTGTACAGCAAATTGATTCAGTTATACACATATATACATTCTTTTCATATTCTTTTCCATTATGGTTTACCACAGGATATTGAATATAGTTCCCTGTGCTATACAGTAGGACCTTGTTGTTAAAAAGTTTATTTTTAAAAAATCTGGGACTTCCCTGGTGGTCCATTGGTTAAGACTCTGCGCTTGCAATGCAGGGGGTGTGGGTTTGATCCCTGGTCGGGGAACTAAGATGCCACATGCTGTGTGGCGTGGCAAAAATAAATAAATAAAGTAGGGGTGGAAGTGACCAGCTCTCCATTTAAAAATTAAAAAAATAAATAAATAATCTGAATTACATGGCCTTTGGTCTAACCCAGGGAACCCACATATCCTTATGTTCTGGGCTTTTCTGTTTAAGGAAATATAATTATATGGTTTATTTGTGCCACCTGGCAGAGTATGTTTCAAGGAATCTTCACTTATCCCCACTGGCAAAAAAAATGGGAGTCTCCTAGCCCACGAAAAAGAGATGCATTTGGGAACCTGGTCTCACAAAAGACATTCTCCCTTAAGCTGTTTCAGGAGGATCAAACCTGGCTTCCTTTCCAGGCCTGCACTTGGGATGAATTACCCATTGATGTTTCACTTGTACAACTGTAATATATTGAGATTGAGTGTAACTCTGTGCAGAATTCTGTCCTGACTAGTTGCATGAGATACAACTACAAGGGATCAACTTGTAATTGATCAGCTACAACTACAACTACAAGATACAACAGATACAAGGGAAAGAAGCAAGCAGGCACCATTTGGAAGGAGTTCATAGTTAGTGGAAAGTACATAACTTCATACAAATCCATCATGATGATACAATGGGTGACGTCTCCATAAGTGCAAAGTCCCCATGTTTCAGGTTGAATCCAAAGGGCTGGTGAGAAACAGAGCATAGAGATTGAGAAATGTTAGGTAAGAATGATTTCCTAAAATAAATAATTTATAGGCCAAATCTGATGGATTGGCAAGAAGGGATTAGGATTTCTCTGTGGAAGGAATACCATAGGCAAAGTCACAGAGATGGTAAAAAAAGGAAGAATTTTGTGCAGGAAAGGGATCACATTAGCTTGACTGGAGTGGAGAAGCTAGATTAAAGTGAAGAGATGAGAATGTCATGGAGGATAGCCACCCAAAACAAGGGCAGCATCTCTGATGTCATCTACAGGTAGAGAAGAGAGCCAGTTAAAGAAGAGAGATGGGGGCTTCCCTGGTGGCGCAGTGCTTGGGGGTCCGCCTGCCGATGCGGGAGACGCGGGTTCGGGCCCCGTTTCGGGAGGATCCCGCGTGCCGCGGAGCGGCTGGGCCCGTGAGCCGTGGCCGCTGGGCCTGCGCGTCCGGAGCCTGTGCTCCGCGGATGGGGGAGGCCGCGGCAGTGAGAGGCCCGCATAACGCAAGAAAAAAAAAAAAAAGAAGAGAGATGGGCTAGGGATGGGAAATGGGAAGAGAAGGGGAAGGGAGAGAGAACACTCACAAAGGGCATGGCAGAGTGAGGTATTTGAGGCCATGGTTTCTCCACTTGTTGGACAGAAGGGACTCAATTTCTTTCTTTCCTTTTTTTTTTTATTGGAGTATAGTTGATTTACAATGTTGTGTTAGTTTCTGTTGTACAGCAAAGTGAATCAGTACATACACATAGATCCACTTTTTTTTTAGATTCTTTTCCCACATAGGTCATTACAGAGTTCCCTGTGTTATACAGTAGTGGGACTCAATTTCTTATCTGTGAAGGATTTTGTATTTATAGGACTAGCTTGTGTACGTTGAATGAATTAGAGAATTCATTTACCAAATACATATATTTACACTGTGCCAACCACTATGCTAGACTCTGGGGATACAGAAGAGTGTGAAACAAGCCCAGTCTCTGCCCTTGGGGAACTTTATTGTCTACTGGAAGAGAAAGATATCAGTCAAGTACTCCCAGAAATTTGTAATTAGAGTGACAAGAATGACATCAGGTATCATGAGAGCTATAACAAAAGGACCTGCTGACCAAAAAAATCTTCAGATTATTAATTTAGTTTCCCAGGTTCCCTGATGCTGGAAGGGGGAAATTCTTTGTTTATTTATTTATTTTTTGCCGTGCCGCGTGGCTCGTGGGATCTTAGTTCCCTGACCAGGGATTGAACCCAGGCCATCGGGAGTGAGAGCATGGAATCTTAACCACTGGACAGACAGGGAAGTCCTGGGAAATTCTTTTTTTTTTTTTTAATTTAATTTAATTTTTTGGCTGTGTTGGATCTTCTGTTGCTGTGCGCGGGCTTTCCCTAGTTGTGGCGAGCGGGTGCTACTCTTCGTTGCGGTGCACGGGCTTCTCATTGTGGTGGCTTCTCTTGTTGAGGAGCACAGGCTCTAGGCACCCGGGGTTTGGTAGCTGTGGCACGTGGGCTTAGTTGCTACACGGCATGTGGGATCTTCCCGGACCAGGGATTGATCCTGTGTCCCCTGCATTGGCAGGTGGATTCTTAACCACTGCACCACCAGGGAAGTCCCTGGGAAATTCTTAATAGAGATTAATATTATCATATATCCTGGAAGAAATTTCTCCTATATAAAAGGCACTAACCATTTAGGTATGTATATTTGTTTCATGGGATTTTTTTTTTCAGTTTAAAATTCAACTTTACTGAGGTAAACTGAACCCATTTCAAGCACAGAGTTCAGTGAGTATTAACAAATACACCCTTATAACCTATAGAGCTACAATCAAGATATAGAACATTCCTATCACACCAAAATTTCCTTTCTCCTTTCCCATCCAACCTTCACTCCTCCCTCCTCCTTCTTCCCTCACCCCCAGGCCCAGGCAACTATTGGTCTGCTTTCCATCATCATCAATTGTCTTTTCTACAGTTTCATATGAATAAATCATACAGGATGTACTTTTCACACCTGATTTCTTTTGCTCAGCAGAATGTTTTTGAGGTTCTTCCATGTTGTCACACGGATGTATAGTCTGTTCCTTTTTATTGCTGAGTTGTATTCTATTGTATGAATATATCAGTTTGGGGGGAGTTTTGTTTGTTTGCTTGTTTTCTAAATGGCTACCCAGTTGTTCCAGTACTATTTGTTGAAGAGGTTCTTGCATGAGTTATCTGCTGCTGCTGGAAAATACATTGTTTTAAATTTTAATGGCTTAAGACAATCAATACTTATTATCTGACACAATTTCTGTGGGTCAAGAATCTAGCAGTGGCTTAGTTTGGTGAGTCTGATAATGTTTCTCATGAAGTTGCAGTCAAGATGTCAGGCAGGGCTGCGTCATCTGAAGACTTGACAGGGGCTGGAGCATCCACTTCCAAGGTGACTTGCTTGAGTGCCTGGCAACTTAGTGCTGGTTGTTGGCGGGAGGCCTCAGTTCCTCATTAGCTGGACCTCTCCATAAGGCTTTTCGAGTCTCCTCAAGATGACAGTCACGTCAGACTTCTAGCCTACAGAACTGTAAGAGAATAAATTTTGTGTTGTTTTAAGACACCAAGTTTGTGTTAAATTATTACTGCAATAGAAAAGGAATATACTAGGTCATAAAAGGCATGTGCCTTCTTCCTTGCAGCCTCTTTTTTTTTTTTTTCTCTCCGAACACTTGCTTTGGGGGAAGCTAGCTGCCATGTTGAATTTTTCATTTCAGGTATTATATTTTTCACCTTTAGAAGTTTTATTTGGTTCTTATATCTTCCATTTCTTTCCTAATTATGTTTGTGTTTTCCTTTAAATACCCCAATGTAGTTATAATAGCTGTTTTATCATTCTTGTCTGCTCATTCCATCATCTCTGTCATTTCTGGGTCTGTTTCTGTTGACTGGTTTTTCTCCTGGTTAAGCTATTCTTTTTCCTGCTTCTTGGCATATACAGTAATTTTTTTATCAGATGCTAGGATTTTAACATTGTCGAGTGCCTGAATTTTGTAGTCTTCCCTTAAACACCATAAGCTTCTGTTTTACCAGGCATTTAGGTTACTTTCAGATTAATATGATGTTTTTGAGGCTTGTTTTAAAGTTTTGTTAAAGCAGGTCTAGAGTATAATTTACTCTAGAGGTAGTTTAGACCAACTGGTAATGTTTGACACTTCTGAGGTCTCTCTTGAACGTCTTGGGTAGTCAGTGAGGTCTTTCTACTCAGACTGGTCAGAATGTTTCTTAGCCCTGTATGAGCTCTGGGAATTGTTCAGTTATATCTCTTTGATTATTCCATGCTCATTCTCCTGGAATTTAACTCTACGTATGGCCACATTAGTATCCAGCAAAGACTCAAGGCCCTCAGCAGATTTTTGGAGCTCTTATTATATAACTTCTTCCATTTTGCTATTTTGTCTAGCAACTTCCAGCTGCCACAGAGACCCTGAACTCCAATCTCTGTCTTCTCAACTCAGTGAGACTGCTGTGTTCTGCCATGTTGTCAATTTATGATCCAGAAGGTGCTTCTAGGCATAAAGCCAGGGCAATTGTAGAACTCAGCTCATTTGTTTTTCTTCTCTCAACAATGTCAGTTCTGGGCTCCCTATTGTCCAATGTCTAAAAAGAATTGTTTTATATATTTTGTTTAGTTTCCTAGTTGTTATGGCAGAGGGTTAGGTCCCTTTAACTGCTTCATGGTCAGAAACAAAGGTCCTCTGTTTCATGGTCATTTTATTAGCATAATCCAGTCTGTGAGAAATGATCAATCTGATAAAATGGAGTTTGTAAACCTAAAAGTTCCTCAAGTGAGGTGACTGCACTAAGATTAGTGTCAACCTGGGAAGCCTTTTATGGGCAGCTAAAAAAATCTGTCCAGGTGGCATCTCACCCCAATTTCTTACCCCATATGGCTATTTGACAAATGTTTGTTGAATAAATGAATTACTAAATGAACATAATTACATTTAAGTGAGGTCATTCTAGGATCCAAAAGAATGGCCAGACTGATTTGCTCTATCCTAAGAATTCACTAACTCCTTGATCTGTGAGTCTAATGGCAAAGAAATTATCTAAGCCTACTCATCATGAAAAACAGTGCTCATTTATCAAAGAATGAATGCTCAGCATATGTGTGGGCAAAACTCATCAATGTTCTCACAAAGGAAAAATAACTCACAAAGTAGCAACATGCTTAAGTTCATACTTTATTTTATTTTATAATCCATAGTGTAACTATAGGTTATGAGCATGATTCTGGATCTAGATTGCCTGTGTTCAAATCCTAGTTCCATTAACTAGTTGTATGACTCTGGGCAAATTATTTAAACCTGATAAACTTCAATTTTCTTCATCTGTAAAATGGAGATAATGATAATATATACCTCATAGGGCTGTTGTGAAGATTAATGATTTGGGACTTCCCTGGTGGTTCAGTGGATAAGAATCTGCCTGCCAATGCAGGGGACACAGTTTCGATCCCTGGTCCAGGAAGATCCCACATGCTGCCGAGCAACTAAATCCGTGCGCCACAACTAATGAGCCTGTGCTCTAGAGCCTGCGTGCCCTAGAGCCCGTGCTCCATAACAAGAGAAGCCACCGCAATTAGAAGCCCATGCACCAGCATACCACAATGAAGAGTAGCCCCTGCTCGCTGCAACTAGAGAAAGCCCGCGCATAGCAACAGAGACTCAACGCAACCAAAAAAAAA
>NW_006791862.1:1535180-1548350 GCF_000442215.2 Lipotes vexillifer | reverse complement strand
CAACCAAAAAAAAAAAAAAAAAAAGATTAAATGATTTAACAATATATATAAAAGACCTTAATCCAGTGTCTGACACATATAAGAAGAGCTCAATAAGTGCTAGCAATTATTATTAAATTAAGAGGATGATCCTTGATTACATATCTCGCAAATGAACTCTTTATACATCTTCGGTATAGCTAATACCAATTTTTAGGTGATAACACATCTGGTGTTGATGCAAGGATTTCAGAATAATCAGCTTTGAATGAATAAAATTGTATACATGGTGGACATGAATAAATTTGTTAAATGGCCAGCATGTGCTTGTAGAGGTACTAACAGTTCCTAACCTGGGGCTTTTACTAGTGATTATTCTTTGCTTGTTTGGGGATTGTGACACTGACTAAAAAGACCCGTCTTCTCTTTAAGTGTCCTTTTCAAACTAGAAACATGAGAAAGTTGTTTCTGGGCAGCCACTATTTTTAGAGTTTGTGCTCTGGGAGCACAATGATGGTTCGTCAAGAGAGTTAATTCCAGTCTCTTTTTATTACAAGGAGGCTGATGTGCAACTCTCTGTAATTTCTCCCAGATGTCTTTAGTGTGTAGGTAACGCAAAGACCATGGAACAGCTGAGTCTCAGTGAGGCCAAATCTCCCCTCTCAGAGAGGGATCTTTCCAAGACTAGCTCTTTAAGGAAATGGGATGTGGAGGAATGTAGGCTAAAGTATGGGAAATGATGGTGTCTTCTTGTAGACATCTGGGAAAAGGGAGAATTAAAGGGTCTTAATGTCCAAAAGTTAATAGAAAGGTCAAGTCAGGACTTGCCCCTTGAATGAAATATATCAAAAAATGCTCAGAGCCTATTTCATTTTTTTTGAATTTCGACTGTTTCACTTTTTTATTTGGAATTAATTTCAAGCTTACAGGAAAGTTGCAAAAATAAGAATAGTACAAATAATACTTGTATGCCCTTTACTCAGATTTATGTATTGTTAATATTTTACTGAATTTGCTTTATCATTTGCATTCTCCCTCTCTCCCATTCTCTTTATATATTTATATATATATATATACATATGTACATATATATACACACACTACATATATATGTGCCTACAATGCATATATACATATATATATTCTATCCTCAGATGTAACACAGTGCCATTTCTGCTACATTCTATTCATTGAAGCAATCACGAATTTCTGCTCAGGCTCAAGGAGTGGGGAAATTGTTTCCAGAAATTGTGTGTGTATAAAAATAGTCTTTTCCTGAACCATTTAAAAATAAGTTCCGGGCTTCCCTGGTGGCGCAGTGATTGAGAGTCCGCCTGCCGATGCAGGGGACACGGGTTCGTGCCCGGGTACCGGGAAGATCCCACATGCTGCGGAGCGACTGGGCCCGTGAGCCATGGCCGCTGAGCCTGCGCGTCCGGAGCCTGTGCTCTGCAACGGGAGAGGCCACAACAGTGAGAGGCCCGCGTACCGCAAAAAAAAAAAAAAAAAAGTTAGTTCCATACATCATGCTCCCTTTTCCCTGAATAACCTCAGTGTATATTTACAAAGAACAGGTGATCAAGTCAAGAGATACTGTATTCAAAACACAACCGAGGAGCCTCACCTGATCTAGATGATGAGATCCCAGACTCCATGTCTGATCCTGATGTCATAACAGGAATTTTGGAGAAAAGGGTGAAGGTATATTGCATATGGGAAGAATGTAAATTCTTGTGACTAGAGGGCAGACTGTGGCACAGCAATATTTCTGGAGACTATTTCCCCTCCCTTTGAACCTGGGCAGAACTCTGTGACTGTTCCAATGATTAGAATGCAGCAGAAGTGACACTGCATTATATATAAGGCTACGTCATAAAAGGCGATATAGCTTAGGCTAACCCTCCCTCGCCCCGCTCATCTTTGGAAGCTAGCCACAACATTGTGAGGAAAGAAGAAACACATTACACGTGTAATCATTCCACTTGACAGTTCCAGCTACAGTCTCAGCCAAAACCAGGATCAACTGCCAGGCATGTGAGTGATCAAACCCTCAGAGGATTCCTACTTCCTAGCTTTCAAGCTGTTGCAGCTGACACTAAATGGACCAGAGGTTAGTTATCCCCACTGAACCTTGTCCAAATTGCAGCTTCATGAGCAAAATCAATGTTGTCATTGTTTTAAGCCACTAAGTTTTGGGGTAATTTCTTGTGCAGCAGTAATAAGCAGAATCACATACAGTAGCATAGGCATACTCACTCATGTAAGCAAATACATACGTACTAGAATGTAATTACAATGAGTGCCCTAGCACTTCAGAAGAGTGAAAAAGTTGAAGATCAATGAGGGATGGAGTATTGAGGATAGAGAAAATCCTTATACTTGTGTTTGTATAACGCTAAGTTGGGTGCCGTTAAATAAATGCACACAGGGGCCTATTAACTAGAATTTAACTCTGCCCATCTTTGTTTTTGTTCCATAGCCACAGAAACTAGAAGATTTAGGTTAATTTAACACCCTTTTTTCAGAATGTTGCCCATGAGTCCAGGACGTGGTCTGAGCTACTAATTAAAAGATAATTTGACTGAGTGGAGGAAATTTGAACCATTTCCCTATGGATTTTCTGGGAAAAATCTTTGTATTTATTGGCTACTCTCTTAGATTTTTGTATGAATTAAGTGGGATGTCAGTATTATTTACTAATGTACACAAAAGTATGGGCCTCAACAATCTCTTCTGAGTGACATCCAGGCTAAAGTTCATGCATTTGTAGAGATCTACTTTCAACCATTAATTTTTTTTTTTTGGCTACGCTGCTCGCAGGATCTTAGTTCCCCGACCAGGGATTGAACCCTCAGCAGTGAAAGCGCAGAGTCCTAACCACTGGACCACAGGGGAATTCCCTCAACCATTAATTGTTATACTTTAGCCTAATTCATTCTTTTAGATCAAATTTCAATGGTGCCTCTTGTCCTGAGAACCTCCTGTCCAGTATTGCCCATTGACAAGCTCAAAGACAACACAGCAAAATAGAAATCTCACAAAAACAAAGTTCTAAAAAAATCTACCTGAAAACATTCCTCAAATGCTTATAATTCTTACCAAGTGGTAAAAGTGAGCACTGTTGCCTTGCTAGTTAATTATGGATTTTGATTTTTCAGTTGTTTTAGCAGCTAGCTTTGATTTTGTTGTTACAAAAGGCATTTCTTTTTTTTTTTTTAATTTAATTTATTTATTTTTGGCTGTGTTGGGTCTGCATTGCTGCGCGCGGGCTTTCTCTAGTTGCAGTGAGCTGGGCTACTCTTTGTTGTGGTGCAGGGACTTCTCATTGTGGTGGCTTCTCTTACAGTGAATCACAGGCTCTAGGTGCGCGGGCTTCAGTAGTTGCAGCACACGGGCTCAGTAGTTGTGTTGCATGGGCTTAGTTGCTTTGCGGCATGTGGGATCTTCCCGGCCCAGGGATAGAACCCATGTCCTTTGCATTGGCAGGTGGATTCTCAACAACTGCGCCACCAGGGGAGCCCTGGTACAAAAGGCATTTCTGATGAAGCAGAGCTTCTTTGGGGTTCTACTTTATATCTCTGTGCCTTTGTGCACACTCTTCCTTTTTCTTGGCATGCTCCCTCCCCTTATTTGCTTTCCTACCTCCCTGGCTTCACCTTCTCACTAAGTCTTCTTGCTTTTTCCCCATCTCTGAACTTCTAATGTTGGAAGCCCTTTGGGAGTGGAACATGTCCTTGGAGATCTTATCCAGTCTCGTGACTTTAAATGCCATCAATCTCTAATGACTCCTCAATTTATGTCTCCAGCCTGGACTCTTTCTAACGTCAGACAAGTATTTAACTCTATTCACTTGGGGGTTTAACAGGCATCTCAAACATAACAGGTCCAAAGCTGAGCTCCTGATCTTGCCCCACAAACCTGCTCCTCCAATTGCCTTTCTCATCTCGGTGAATTGCAATTCTATCCTTCTAGTTACATGGGCCACCAACCTGGGAGTCACTCTTGAATATTCTATCAGACATCGCAATCCAATCTGTCAATAAGTCCTGTTGGCTGTTCCTTCAAATTATTATCTTGGACCCAGCCTCTCACCCCTCAACCTCACTGCTTGGATATCTGTAATTGCCTCTTAACTGGTCTCCCTGTGTTTACCCTGTGTTTATCTCTTCTCTCACCTGCCCATTTTCAACACAGCCATTAAGAAATCGTTTAAAAATAGGGAGTTCCCTAGTGGTCCAGTGGTTAGGACTTGGTGTTTTCACTGCTGTGGCCCAGGTTCAATCCCTGCTTGGGGAACTAAGATCTCACATGCCGTGCCAAAAAGTTAAAAGAAAAAAAAAAAAAGTGAATGAATGGCTGATTTCTTATTCATCCTTCAAGAGTCCCATCTCCCAAGACTTCCCTCCCTCCCTCCTTCAGTTTGGACTAACACCTCTCCCTACTTTCGGTTCCCGTAACATACTGTGTTTATCCTGATCATAGTACTTCCCACAGACTTTAAAAAGTTCATCTTTGATTCAGCACAGTCCTTTGCACACAGAAAAATGCTTAGTGTTAAAATGAACTATTTGCAACATTCATACTAAATGTTGGGGCAGTGGGAAGACGTTAAATAGGAAGGAGTGAGGAACTTGTCAACTTCCTGTTTTATTATGAGAATTTCCTTCCTCTTTCAAAGAAATCCAGATTTGATTCTAACCCCCAACCCCTGGGGGACCAGTAATTGAACATAACTGCCAGCAAACTTTTGACCAAATGCTATTGTATAGCTTTCCAATCCTTTTAGAAGAAAATACTGGGATTTAAAAAATTTTTTATTTATTTATTTATTTATTTATTTATTTTTGGCTGCATTGGGTCTTCGTTGTTGCGCATGGGCTTTCTCTAGTTGCGGCGAGCAGGGGCTACTCTTCGAGGCAGTGCGTGGGCTTCTCATCACCGTGGCTTGTTGTGGAGCACGGGCTCCAGGTGCACAGGCTTCAGTAGTGTGGCTCGATTCTTAACCACTGTACCACCAGGGAAGCCCAATACTGGGACTTTAAACGATGTTAGTTGTTGGATCAGTAACATCAAACAAACGTTTCACCTAAACCTACAATCGCAACTTACACATACTGTATAGCTAGCTTCACCTCCTAACTCCCTTTAAGACTCCAATGATTTACTCCATCCTCACTTCCACTGTAAACCCCTGAGTTTTCAAAGTATAGCGAAATTACTAGCTATTAAAAACTGATATGTAGGCAGGCGCATCTCTGTATCAGAATTTTTGAGTATCAGACTATTTTTTTGAGCAGTTTTAGGTTCACAGCAGAATTAAGCAGAAGGTACAGAGATTTCCCACTTACCCGCTGCCACCACACATGCATAGACTCCTCCATCAAAATAATAGTTATTGATCAAAAGGAAGCCTCAAGAGATGGAGGACAGTTAGACAAACAGCAGACTGGGAGTTCAGTAAAAGGTGGGAAACAGAATAGAAACATTGCATTAATTAGCCATGTGAGAAAAAATACTCAGCCTGAACTAAAAATAAAAACAGATTTCAGGACTTCCCTGGTGGCGCACAGGTTCGAGCCCTGGTCCGGGAAGATCCCACATGCAGCAGAGCAACTAAGCCCGTGCACCACAACTACTGAGCCTGTGAGCCACAACTACTGAAGCCTGCGTGCCTAGAGCCTGTGCTCTGCAACAAGAGAAGCCACTGCAATGAGAAGCCCGCGCACCGCAACAAAGAGTAGCCGCAACTAGAGAGAGCCCACACGCAGCAACGAAGCCCCAGCACAGCCAAAAACAAATAAATAAATTAATTAAACAAACGAACAAACAACCCCCCAAAAGACCAGATCTGAGCTGGCAGGAGAATATACATTTCAAGAGATAGTAAGATCATAGAATTTAAGACCTGAGAAAAGCCTGACTGAGTTTAAATTCCTCATCTACTAGATGAAGAAATCAAAGTCAAAGGTACATTTGGCATTTCTCAGATATCTAAGAAAGCATATTAGACTGATAAGCTGGACTTTGGATGACTTGACAAAGCTATTTAGAACCTAGAAACTGAAGTAAAGTATATCCTATCTGTTCAGAGCTGGATTCTGTATTATTCTATGTTTTAATTGCTGTGTGGAATTCAATTAATGGACTTATTCTCAAACTTGTAGCTCCAATTTTGCTGGAAAAGACTGGCCTAAGAGTACAATGAAATTGCCATATTGGAAGGAATAAGGAGATCAGAGGAGGACTAAAAGGAAGCTGATTGATTTTTCAGTAGCTGACAAGAAAAAGCAGCCACTGATGGTCCTGTCCTTAAGACCCATTGCCTAACATTTGTAAACTATTAATTTTAAAAAGACATAAATACAAGTTAATTGCAGGTGGGGTGGAGGAGGGCAACAGAGGAGCATTATAAAGGCAAAACATCTACTCACAGGTTCAGTGGGTAGTGTAAAATGTTTGCCAAGCATGGACTGTGGTTAAGACAGAAGAAAACTTCTAAAGTAGGTCTAAGTTAAAGGCCCTCACTCTGAATGTTGTACTTCTTTCCCATTCTTAGTTTTAGCTTAGGTATCTTGTGAGTTGGAAGCTCTTAGGGGATGGGCCCTGTTGAAATCTTGCCAATTTTAGGCACCTTTTTAAAAAAGAATTATTTATTTATTCATTTATTTAATTTTTGGCTGCATTGGGTCTTCACTGCTGCACGTGGGTTTTTCTCTAGTTGCTGAGAGCAGGGGCTACTCTTCATTGCGGTGCGTGGGCTTCTCACTGTGGTGGCTTCTCTTGTTGCAGAGCACGGGCTCTAGGCTCGCGGGCTTCAGTAATTGTGGCGCGCCGGCTTAGTTGCTCCGCAGCATGTGAGATCTTCCCGGCCCAGGGCTCGAACCCGTGTCTCCTGCATTGGCAGGTGGATTCTTAACCACTGTGCCGCCAGGGAAGCCCCTAGGCACCTTTTTAAGAACGATAAATAGGAAAGAGAAACATCTTTAATTGCTGATTAGAGAATGACATCTCTTAGTCATTCTTCAAATATTTTGTCCAGGTTTAAAATGAAAATGAATTTCATGTCTAGAAAAGCAGGGGTTCAATTCTTTGTTCATAGGATTTGTAATAGGTAAACGGTAATAACAAAAATCAGCTTAACTTGATATTAATGTTAGCAAGGGTGAGGGGAAACTGGCTTTCTCAGATACTCTTGATTAGAATGTGAATTTTATTTTTATTTTAGTGTTTTAGATTAGAATGTAAATTGATCCAACTTTTTAGGCAGGCAATTTGGCAACATCTATTAAAACTTAAAAGGTGCATACTCCCAGACTCTGCTATTCCACTTCTGGAAATTCCATCTACAGATACACTCACATATGTAAAGAAGGATATATATACTAGGATGTTTATTGCAACAGTATTTGTAATACTGAAACACTTGAAACAATCTAGTGTTCATTGATAGGTAATTGGTTAATTACACATTAAATACAGCATACTATGCTTCTGTTAAAAAGAATAAGATAGATCTGTATGCTGAGATGAAAAGCAGTCTGGGATATTCTATTAAGTGAAGAAAGAAACTGCAGATCAGTAGGTATGTCTAAAAATAAAGGGAGTATAGATGCATATCTTATATTCATGAAAAATATGGTGGGTATAGTCACAGAAAAGTGGAAAGATACACACTCCTAAGGAATGAGACTGGGTGAAGCAGGGAGTGTGATCTTTTGTTTTAGATACACTTTTGTACTGATGGAAAAATTTTTTTACAATGAGTGGTATTATTTTCATTAAAAAATAGCTTAAGGGACTTCCCTGGTGGCACAGTGGTTAGGAATCTCCCTGCCAATGCAGGAGACACGGGTTCGATCCCTGGTCAGGGAAGATCCCACATGCCATGGAGCAACTAAGCCCTTGGGCCACAACTGCTGAGCCTGTGCTCTAGAGCTCGTGAGCCACAACTACTGAGTGCGTGTGCCACAACTGTTGAGGCCCGCGTGCCTAGAGTCCATGCTCCATAACGAGAAGCCACGGCAATGAGAAGCCCACACACTGCAACGAAGAGTGGTCCCTGCTCGCCGCAACTAGAGGAAGACTGTGCACAGAAACGAAGACCCAAGGTGGCCAAAAATAAATTAAATTAATTTTAAAAAAACCAAAAAACTTAAAATGCTTTAAATAAAAATATAATACAAGTAGGGAATTCCCTGGCAGTCCAGTGGTTAGGATTTGGTGCTTTCACTGACGTGGCCCTGGGGAACTAAGATCCTGCAAGCCATGAAGCACGGCCCCCCAAAAAATGTATATATGGTGACCACAACTTCACATTGCGTCACCATAAGGTAACAAGTCCCCAATTCTGGAAAATCAGTTCTCTTATTGTAGAGTCATACTTCCTACAGTGTTGGCCTCACTTTGTGGCAATCCAATTATACAAAAGTCAGGTGCTGTTCTGCCCCTTCTTTGTTGTACTGACCTCCCTGTCTGTGACTTAAGTTTCTTTGGTAAGTACTAAAATGACCCTATCCTATTCCTATGTCAATTCTCTGGGAATATAAACTGAGGAACACTGTCATTTGGATTGCCCAACTGGAAGTAGAAATTACATACCAATTTTCCATGCTTTACATCTTCGTATGGATAACTCTTTCACAGACACGTAACCATAGTTAAAGCAATGGTTGCCCAAGTGTGACCTAAAGCTTAAAGTCGGGGGCTGGTCAACTCTTCAGTGGATGACGTGAAAGATGATGAAACTGAACAAACGAAATGATTAATAGAATTCCTTTCAGCATGACAGGTAGGCTTTAGATTTTCTACATCATCAAACTTAAGTGCTGTATCAATTTTAAGTTATAGAGGGATGTTTAACATTTGACTGCCTGATACCGTGTAATACAAACCGAAAGGCAGGTTTTAATCCCAGCTTAACATTTAAAATTCTCATCAGACATAACTATCTGCTTCACTGCCTTCAATAATATGCTTAATTTAACTTAGACAAGGGAGAAATTGTATTTCCTAGTTTTCTACCTCAACCCATAATTTTGAGTTGTGCTTAATCCACGGTAAACTCTGTGATGGGGTGAATTTTTTTATGGCTCTAGGGGAAGCTGGGCCTAAAACCAAGGAGAAAATCTTAAAAGTTCCTGTGTATTAGTACTGCTCTTAAATTTTTCATTATATAGTTTATCTTCTATTCTTTCCTGAGTATTTTGTAATGATTTACTATTTCATGAGATAGATTAATTCCAACCCAATCCCACCTTTCAAGCGGGGCAAGTACTACAAAGAGATAAAACAATTTGCTTCCAATTCTACTGTAAATCAAGAGGGTAGATCATCACCCAGGTCTGTCCTTCGTACAGCAAGGTCGCCTTTAGGTACTGATTATTTAGGACAGTAATAATGCCAAGGCATGTTGCAATCAAACTCTTGAGGGTCCTTTCTCCACAGCTGAGCCCTTTCTTAAGATTCACTTCCCATTAATTACTATAATCTAACTGCAGGCTGAAGATGACTGAGTTTTGTCTGGAGACTTATGTCTATGCCGAGCTAATCACCCGGAAATTAAAGGCTTTGAAGTACATTCCCAACCCCCTTATTCATGGCCTTTTAGTAGTGAAACGAATCTGAGGCCTTAAAATTAACTACCTCACAGTGAACTGGAAAGGGCAGCACTGTGACTAATGCCACGCCGCTGATCTAGTCTGCCAGGAAAGATGAGTAGAGAAAGAGTTATTACCTTCTCTCTCTGGCAGGACATATTATAATATGTTGGCTTTAGGAACTAAAAATCCTTTTGCTGCCCCTCAATTACCTAAGTAGCACCCTGAGTCTAATCTAATCCAAATGCTTATTTTTCAAATAAATGGTTGTGTTTCGTTAACCAGAAGTTTGATGCTGTGGCTTTCAGGGTGAAGACTAATGAAAGCAAACTGAATTAAAAAAAGCAAGGAACTGCATGTATTCCATTGTACGCATATACGGTATTTATTCATCTGTCGATGGACGAAGTCCTTCTACCTTTTGGTTACTGTGAATCATATTCTATCAACACAGATGTATAAATATCTGTTCCTGTCCCTGTTTTCAATTCTTTTGGGTATAATTTCACAAGTGGAATTGCTGGGTCATAGGTAAACCTGGGAAATTCTGATACTGTGCTGCAACACGGACAAAACTTGAGGACATTATGCTAAGTGAAATAAGCCAGTCACAAAAACGGAAGTACTGTATAATTCTGCTCTTGAGATATTTAAAAATGGTTGGCATACCTTACCACAATTAAAAAAATAATAATTAAAAAAAAGCGTAAGAAAAGCTGTTATCAGTCTTGTAACTCCCACATTTCTGGCAGGGAGCAACTCTTGCAGATCAGCAAGCTAAGCCTTTGCATTAACAGCTTCCAAAGCCTGTGTACAAGAAGCAGGCTCAGAGCAGGAGGTGCGCCCAGGGCCGGCTGGCTGGGCGTATGTGAAAGGAAATCTAGCGTCAACTGGGATGGGGGATGGGGTAACGCGAAAAGGAAGATCTCAACTTTGTCACAACATTCGCTTTCCTTAAGGATCGCCCCATAGGATAAAGAATTCTCTGGTGACATGAAATCCTTGAGAGTCTCCTTTCCTTTCACAGCTCCCTCCCAATCAAAAATGTCCTTAACGTTAGGAATGCACCGTCTGCCCGCTCCTTTCTCTCACGAACCGCACAGCTAGGACCTCGGCACCCTAAGATTCCATTTCTCTTTCAAGATGCGACTGGGCCCAGGCCAGACGAACAGTCAAGGGCTCCGACCCCGCCCAGCGAGCGCCAGAACGTGTGGGCGGGAGGACTGCCTCGAGCTCCCCGGAAGTCGCTGCCCCCCAGGCGGGCGGAGGCTCGTGGGCCTCGCGGCTTCGGATTGGCCGGAAGGTGGCGATGATGCGTTACGCGCGAGGTCTGGCTCCGCCCCTACGCCCCTGCGCGCGGCGGGTGGGGTGGGTGGTCCCTGGCGGCCATTACCCGGAACAATCCCCGGCCATTGGGTCAGGTGACCCTCGGCGGGGCAGGCGGGAGGCGGGGGAGGGAAGAGGGCGTGAGGAGGGAAGGGAAGGGAGGAGAGGAGAGAGGAGAAGGGCGGAGTAAGAGGGAGGGGAAGGGGGCGGGGTGGGAGCGGGTCACGTGATTCGGCATGGAGGCGGTGGCGGCGGCCGGGAGGAGCCGCCGGGGCAGAAGCCGCACTTGTTAGTGTGGGGGGAGGAGGAGGCCGGGGGACGCCAACACCGTCTGCCCGGGACGCCGAGGAGAAGGCGGGAGGGGGGTGGGGGCGAGATCGGGCTCCGACCCCCAGCCGAGGGGATGAGGGGAGCATGGGCGCCAAGGAGTCACGGATCGGATTCCTCAGCTACGAGGAGGCGCTGAGGAGAGGTGAGGGGGGAGGGGTCTGGGCAAGCTGCCGGGGAGGCCGGCGACGGGCTGCCCTGAGGGTGGGTGACCGGGGAAGGGGAGGGGAGCTTGAGGGCGTGGGGCCTGAGGCGGAAGGGAAAGGAGGCCACGATGGGGATACCGTGGGGGAGAAGGGTCGGGTGGGAGCAGTGTTTGGGGATTGGGATCGTGTGGACGGGGGCGAAGCTTTCCCAGAGAGAGGGGTGTCAGGCGCTAGCAGGGCACTGCCCTTGCTCTGTGGTGGCGTTGTTATCCTGGATGTGTCCAGGGAAGTCCCTCCTCCCCCCTTTTCTTGGGTGGCACCAGCCCTTCCAGCCCCCCTCATCCTTTACTGCCATTTTCTCCTATCACTCCTTCATAAACCCTCCAGCAACATCCTAACCTCCTACCTAACAACCCCGGCTGGAAAGGGAGAGGGGAGGCGGCTGCAAAGCCCTCCTTTTGCGAAGTAGAAACCCCTTCAAGCCTCTTCCAATTGTAGTGTCTCTGCCTTTTCCAAGGGCTTTTGGCAGTCTCTTGGGGGCTGTCACCATCCCCTGCCTGCCACCCCCTCACCTTTTGAGCAGCTGACTTTGATAAGAACGACCTGAAATTGAGTTGTGTTTGAGGTGAGATGAGACTGGACAGCGGGTGTTGCCAGAAGACCTTGTCTTCGGTTTCATCGCCTCAGACATTGGTCAGAGCCTTTCATTGCACTTGATCCCCAGTTCTCATCCCCTCCTTCCCCTTAAAATGGCATTCGGAAATCCAGCATTCTGATATTGTGTTATAGCTCCCTTTAGAGACCGGCCTTGCTGTCAGTCCTAGCCTGCTGCTTATTGGCTCTGATGCACTGTATGTTGTCAACCACCTCCAACCCCCTATCACTTACTCTGATACCGCTGTCCGTGATCACTAAGGCACACGCTAACTCGAAGTGTCTATTGCACGGTTTATGGCCAGAATGTGACTTAATTTTTCATGACTGGGATTTCAGTGTGTGTGTGTGTGTGTGTGTGTGTGTGTGTGTGCGCGCGCGCGTGCGCGCGTGCTTGTATTTATTTCTTTTCGACATTTAATGGATTTTCTTGGTAAGAAGGGAAAAACATTAAGCAGCTTAGGTGCTAGGCATTATTGGTAACAGGTTTCTAAGTCAAGAAAACAGCCGTGCTCCAGGTGATGGTTTTAGTAGCTAAAGATATAAAATAAAAAATCTAGATTACAAGACAGGCATTCAAAATGAGAATTTAATAGTGAACTCTTGTTCATGTGTAGGAAGGAAAGGGGTAAGTTCAGTGGGCCATCACCTGAAAATAGATACAGAATTCTGATATATTCTTGTGGACTGACCAGAATAACAAAAATATGCTTTTTAGGTCTTTTTTTTTTTTTTTTTCCCATGTGGAATAGTATACTGATTGTTCTTGGGGACAATCTCACTTGAACTTTTTTCCTTTCTTCAATATGAGAAATATTCCAAATTCCTGATGTGTTTCCAGCTCTAGAAGGCTAGTCATTTCTGGGATGCTGTTGAACCTGACAGGTCTGGCCTCAATTAGACAATGGCTTACATGGCATGAAAGAGGACATCAGTCAAACTGATTTCAGCTTCAAGGTTTAGAAGTGTTTAGTTTCTTAAGTTTGAGGGTGTTTTAGCTGACATTAAGGAATTCTGAAATTAAACTTTTATCCAACTCTAGCCTGTCTACTTTCATATAAAACTAAGATTCTACCTTTGTATATAAACGAGAAATTAATAGTTGGTGTATTTTTTTTTTTTTTTTTTTTTTTTTTTTTGTT
>NW_006791862.1:1511913-1535028 GCF_000442215.2 Lipotes vexillifer | reverse complement strand
CCCGCGTCTCCTGCATCGGCAGGCGGACTCTCAAGCACTGCGCCACCAGGGAAGCCCTAGTTGGTGTATTTTAAAGTGATTTGACCGAAGGTATTTGTTCAGTTTGTTAGGAAGTGTCTGCTTGTTGAATTTTAAAGCATATATTTGAAGAGGTAGCAAAATATTTGTTAAAACCTTATTTGACTGTTGTTTGAATGAATTTATCACTTTTGCTGCAGAGGAAAACTAAGGCAAGAAAGAGAAGCAAGTTGATAACATAGCATTTCTAAATGTAAACCAGCAGCTATTTCTCTTATAAAGTGGGTAGTTCTTTTGAATATGATACTGTTTACGCTAGTAAATGTCAGATTTTGATATAGAATTTTTTTTAGTAAGGTTATAGAAGGAATTTATAAAGCTTTTGATAGAGCTAGAAAATAGTTTGAGAACTTTTTTGGGGCATGTGAATAATGTAAATAGGTACTGAAACTTCCATCTTAGTCTTAGCTGCCTGCTTATATTGTATAAGGTGAATGGGAAGGAGGAAAGGATTGGACAAATACACATTGTGTGTTATATGAATCATTGTACAAGTAAAAAGCAAGCTTGATAAACTGCTGAAATACCTACTTGCTTGAAATACCTACTTAAAAGTACTGAAGTATACTTACTTAAATACCTACTTAAGAAATACCTACTTAAAAGTACTTAAAAATACTGAAATACCTACTTAAAAGTACTGAGCACTAAATAATGCCTAACCACAATTAGATAGTATTAAAAAATACCAAGTACATATTGCCACCTATAAATATGGAGTTACAAGCAGTTTATCTTGCAAAACGGGGCCTTGGAAATGGAGTGTTATGTGACAGATAACTCCTACGGAAAGGGCAGGCTAGTGACTTCTCACTTACATTTCAGAAGCTTTAGAAATTAGAAAGATTGGTTTTGCATACTATTTTAGCTACACTGTATATCAGTTTAATAAAAATTAATAATTTCCTTAAAATATACCTTAACTTTTTTTTTCTTTAAGGGAGATGTATTAGTGGTAGCTTTTACTTTTGGCTTGTATCTATCTTAAATAGAACATAAGCTTTCCTTTGAAGGTTTGACTCTGGTTCAATTGCATGTATTTTCTAAAGTACAGTATTACTGTACTTTATGGATAGTGAGAATTTTAGCATCTAAGCTCTTCATCTCTTTACTTCATTTCCTTATTGCATCTTAAGTTTGTGGCTGTGTATTTCTAAAAATGTATTCTAAGTGCTTGGAACATAACAATAAAAAAACGTTGAATGAAAGGAATTGCAGTTTAGAGCATTTCAGAACTCTCAAGAAACCTTAAAAAATCTTCTCCAGTTCTTTAATTCTTTCTTCCTGCTCCTCTCTTCCTTCCTTGCATCATTCTGGAAACAGAATTATAAGGCTTTTTTTTTTTAAATTAAGAATTGGCTGAATTAAAATTGTCCTTAGCTTTTAAATTGTAGTAATAAAATACAGTAGGTAAATTTCTTCTAATCCCTTTCTTTAAGTAGAATTTGGCACTTGTATTAGACTAAGCAGCTGGCTGATGTCAAAAAGTTATGTTGTGGATTCACTTTTTCAGTGTCTGTTTGCTCATACATTCAGCAAATTTTTACTGAGCGCTGTCTATGACTTAGACACTGAAGAAACAGAGATGATGAAGACCTCTCTCCTATAGCCTGGGTCGATGATCTCCACCGAAGTGTACAGTATATGTTGTAAAGTGTGTGTAGGACTGTCCATGGCAAGTGGGAATAAAATATTAGAACTTCTATGTTAAGATTCTTTTTTTGTGTTTTTTTGATTAATCGGCATAATATTTTCAAAATGTAGTATATATGTATTTAATTTATAAATGATTAACATGCAGTATATTAAGTGCTCCAGTGCTATAGAAGGGAGTGCTGTAGGAATGCGGAGTGTGGGGGGGAGTATTTGGTGATCTGGAAGTGCCCTATCACCGTACTCATTTCATAGTATGTGCTCAATTAATTGTTTATTAAAGAATTTAATTTCCTAGTCACTTAAAGGTTGTTGTGTTTGCTAGTGAAATAATTAGGCATGTAATAGTTGAGGATTTCAGAACTTTTCATTTTGCTTATCCACCAACCCTAATATGCTCGAAAACATTGACCCCCCAACCAAGATTTTATTCTCCATGTTTTGTAGTATTAATATTAAAATTTCATTAGTATTATACTACCTATGATGTGATGTTAGCTGGTTTAGTATAAAATATCATTGTATAAATGGAAATTGAATTTCACAGTTGGTACCTTCTGGGATGCACTATTCTCTTTTATTAAAGCACTAATTTGCCTTCATCTAAATTTGCTAAATTTACCAGTGAACGCTCTAGCATTAGTGTGGAATGGTAGGTTTAGGTCAAGCCTTTTGCAAGTATGCCTCGCCAGCTGTTATTATATGTAAAGCAGAAAAACAGGGCAATTTTAAATTAGTCTGCTTATATGTAGTCACCTAAGTAGTTACAAAGGTTCTATTCTTCATAATCTCCAGTTTGACACTCCATATGAAGTGTCAGTGACAAAGAGGAGATAAATATACCAATGAACCCTGGATATGGGGGGAATGAGCAGAATGAGGTGACATCACTTGATGGTTAATGGCCTCCCCATTTACCAGACTGGACAGCTGTTGTTTGTTGTTCATTGTTTTTGTGATTGGTTAGTGAGACTTCACAGTGACAGCATTCAGGGTTGCCTTCCAGAAAGATGTGTAAGTCACTTAGACTTGGGAATGTGGTGACCACCCAACAGCCAGGTGTTTTCTCAGGAGACAGGGAAGAATTTTGGCACTTGATTTTATGATAGGTCCCAGGAAAAGTTAGGGAAGTGATTATTATTGTTGCTGTGGCTATAGAAAATCTGTTTTTGGAGCACTAGAGATTAATGCTGAGGGTTTAAGAAGCTCCAATGTTAAACAGCTGCAGAGGTGAAGAGGTTTTTATTTATAAATTAAAAGTTGGTGGTTTGATAGTAGTACTGAGAAGGCTAAGATGGGACTGAGTTTTTTTTCTTTAAATATCTTTAAACTTTTAAAAAAATTATTAAAAAATTTTTATTTTCTATTGGAGTATAGTTGATTTACAATGTGTTAGTTTCAGGTGTACAGCAAAGTGATTCAGTTATACATATACATATATCTGTTCTTTTTCAGATTCTTTCCCCATTAAGGTTATTACAGAATATTGAGTAGAGTTCCCTGTGCTGTACAGTAGGTCCTTGCTGATGACAGTTCTTTCCATACTGTTTCCAGAAAGCATGGCTTCTCTTTTCAGGGCTTGTTTATGCTTCTGCTTTTACCTTTTGGGCTTCATGATATTTGTGTTTAAATTGAGCCACCCACTCAGCCTCTTTCCTTTCTTCTAATAATAAAGAGCTCTTGGAGGTCAGCGGTGGATAGTTAATTACTGACCCAAAAGCCTGATAAAACTAGCTTTATGGTATTTACTGTTATAGTCAGAGACCTGTCTGTTAGAAGACCCATCTATTCAAAGATAAAGGCTTTCCCTTGTCACCCCTTTTCATTAGGGGTTTAATATTAACATAAGGCTCTTTTTACTTTAGAGGAATCCCAAGTTCATCACTATCTTGTGAACAAGGTTCAGGAAAATTGATGGTTGTTGGAGTCCTTGATACTGGACTGCATTAAGAGCAAATCTATGCTAAAATGAGGTTTTACTATGCTATCTATGCTAAAATGAAGTTCTCCTCTTTCATTTCTGTAAAGTTAGAATGTCTTAGCATCTTACCCCTTGCAGGAAAAACTTTCAAGGTTTGCTGTGGTGTCTTGCCTTTTCCTAATGACTTATGAAAGAGTTTAGAGAGATTGCATCGTGAAAAGGCCCTTCTATCAAGGTAGGCCTCTCCTAGTCTTTCCCGTGACAGTAAATGGCACCACAGTGGGTAAAGCCAAAAATCTATAGACATCCTTAGTTCCTCTCTTTCACAATCTGACCTAACCTCTTATCCCCAGTTTGAGTCTGTTGCCTAGTCATGTAGTTTGGTATCCAGTCCAGTCTGTTGACTTCTCATCTTCACTGCTATTACTCTAGTCCCAGCTGCCATCATCTCTTGCTAAGATACCATGCAGTGGTTTCCCAGTTTCACACAGCAGCCAGTGTAATCTTAAAATTCAAATCAGATCCTGTCATTCCTTTCTTCTCAGGCTGTTCTCCTCTCAGTCGGGAAAGGCTGTTTACAAATTTTCACCTCTGGCTCATTCTTCACACCTGAAGTCCTAACTCTGGTTGCCTCAGCTTGGCCTTTTCTTATCATCTTATATGAAGTGGTCTTCTGTCAGTATTGCACTATTCTGTATAGTTCATAATTTGTGATTATCATGTTTATCGTCAGTCATGATGCTGAATCCCCAGTGCCAAGATAGGTTCAGTGCCTGGTGTATTTTGTGCTCAGCAAATATTGCATGACTGGGTGAATATACAAATGATGGAGAGAAGATTTGGAGAACTGCATAATGTTTGTGAGGTTGGGGGGTAAAGAGTGGAGTATTGACAGGGATTGAGTATACTAAGCAATCCATCTCAGAATTTCTTTTCCTTTCATCAGCTTTGAAAATCTTTGAAAAAAATTGCTAAAGGTTTTGAATCATAGTTAAGAACCTGGGAGCCCTAAAAGTAATATGTAATTTTGTCTGTTTAGTTCAGATATTTAAGTTCATACCTAATAATGTAAAGTCCTGAGTAGTCATTGAGACTAGTATGGAGGCAAGTATTATGTTTATGAACACTTAAGAATGTCTTTTAGTAATATATAATATTTAATAATTTTGCTCATGAAGTGATTTTTTTGAAGTGATTTATTTTTTTATTTTTAAAAAAACTTAAAAATTTATTTATTTTATTTATTTTTGGCTGTGTTGGGTCTTCGTTGCTGCACGTGGGCTTTCTCTAGTTGCGACGAGTGGGGGCTATTCTTTGTTGCTGTGCGTCGGCTTCTCATTGTTGTGGCTTCTCTTGTGGAGGAGCACGGGCTCTAGACACACAGGCTTCAGTAGTTATGGCACGCGGGCTCAGTAGTTGTGGCTCGCGGGCTCTAGGTTGCGGGCTTAGCAGTTGTGGTGCAGGGGCTTAGTTGCTCAGGGGCTTAGTTGCTCCGTGGCATATGGGATCTTCCCAGCCCAGGGCTCGAACCCGTGTCTCCTGCATTGGCAGGCAGATTCTTAGCCACTGCACCACCAGGGAAGTCCCTAAATTTATTAATTTGGTCTTTATGTCTTGAAATTATATGCTTGTATTGCTACTTTTTTTTTCCATTTAAGGAGTATTTATTGTGTTTCCACTATTAAAGATGAGGACTTGGCTCTTTTTCTGTACTGCTACCAGTCCTCAAAGGACACACGTGCTCCTGTCCTCCCATTTCCTTATCTGAGTATATGCATATTTTAATTTTGATTAGGGATCATTGCTCACTATTTACATAATTAGGCCTTTGTAAATGCTGTTCACAGCTAAGCTATTTAATATACTAGGATTACTTTTCCTTTCCTGTATACTTGATTTCCTCTTAAATATTTCCTTTAATAATTGCTTTTTATATTATTTGCTTAGGTTTCTATTTACTATAATTCAACCGCCAAAGTTACCAACAAATGTTAAATCTACTCCATATGTTTTGTTATTTTAAAAAATAATTAATTTATTTTTGGCTGTGTTGGGTCTTTGTTGCTGCACGCGGGCTTTCTCTAGTTGCCGTGTGCAGCCTTCTCACTGCAGTGGCTTCTCTTGTTGCGGAGCACAGGCTCTAGGAGCGTGGGCTTCAGTAGTTGTGGTGCATGGGCTTAGTTGCTCTGCGGCATGTGGGATCTTCCCAGACCAGGGATCGAAACTGTGTCGCCTGCATTGGCAGGTGGATTCTCAACCACTGTGCCACCAGGGAAGTCCCTACTCCATATGTTAATATACATCAGGTGTTCACTCAGTTCACCATATTAGAAAAAGCTTTTCCTGGAACTTTCTGGCCTGCTCCAATCTGTACCTTTTGCCTTTGTGCTTAAAGCATAGCTGCCATCCTGGGATCTTCCTCACCATTATTCTGGGGATTTCCTTTGCTGTCCTGTGTTGGATCCTGTTGTCTGTATTCTTTGTTTCCTCTTTCTTGATTTACTCTTCCATTTTGGTGGGACACCACTGCACAGCTTGCGGGATCTTGGTTCCCTGACCAGGGATCGAACCCGCCCACCTGGCAGTGGACAGGGATTGAACCTGTGCCCCCTGCAGTGGAAGCACAGAGTCTTAACCACTGGACCACCAGGGAAGTCCCCAGTCTGGTGCTTTTTAAAAAATAATTCTTATATCTCTACTTTTTAATTTCCGAGAGGCCTTCTATGTTTTTACCAACTAATTATTTTGAAGTTCCTTTTTAATAATCCTTATACTTAATCTTCAGTCATGTGGATCTTAATTTAAGTCTCAGGGCAGATTCACTGCAGTGTTCAATTAGAGACTGGGGTAGGAGGAAGACACTGCCCCAGAATACAGTTTTCATGATCATATACCACTAGGGTATAAAACTCCATGAGGGTGGGGGGCGTGTCTTACTGCTGCATTCCTAGCACTTGCACAGTGCCTGTCACACGTTAGTTAATCAATACATATTTGTTGAATGAGTGAATTGCATATCAAAGCAATCTTTTCTGAAAACCAGATTGAATTTTTAGAGGAAAATTGGTTCAGATATGTGTGTGTGCTCATGTGTGTGTGCCCAGAGGCTTAAAACTCATGTTTTCTTATCTATAGTATATATGTATTTAAATGCATCTTTTGCTTTTAAAAATGGTTAGTTGTATTAGGCATGTTATTATGTCATTTTTGGCTCTGCTTTAAAGTTGGTTTTGGAATCTGTTGGTGAGTAGCTGTGGTAGGAAGCTGTGGTGGGTTTGGAACAGTTGTTTGATTAATAAATTTGGGTTAGAGATTCTTTAGTTTATGTAAGCATCTATAAATGAAATCTTTCACTGTATAGAATTTTATAGATCAGAAGTTATTCATTTTGTCAGAGATGCTGACTTGAGAATACCTCTTTACAGCT
Source organism: Lipotes vexillifer (assembly GCF_000442215.2). Classification (NCBI taxonomy): domain Eukaryota; kingdom Metazoa; phylum Chordata; class Mammalia; order Artiodactyla; family Lipotidae; genus Lipotes; species Lipotes vexillifer. The sequence goes on along the minus strand of NW_006791862.1, from coordinate 1,527,949 downwards.
GATTATGGAGGGACAAATTGCTTATTCTTTGTAGGCTTAGAGGTGTAGTAAGGAGCAATTACCTAATGGTGGAAACATTTTATATTGTCACATCGCTGGTACCATGGAGATTCAAACTGAAGTTGACAGATGATTGCCAAGCAAATATATTTATTTTTAAAAATTTTTATTTATGGCTGTGTTGGGTTTTCGTTGCTGCGCATGGGCCCTCTCTAGTTGTGGCAAGTGGAGGCTAGTGCGAGGGCTTCTCATTGCGCTGGCCTCTCCCGTTGCGGAGCACGGGCTCTAGGTGCATGGACCTCAGTAGCTGTGGCTCTTAGGCTTCAGAGTGCAGGCTCAGTTGTGGTGCACGGGCTTAGTCGCTCCAAGGCATGTGGGATCTTCCAGGACCAGTGCTCGAACCCGTGTCCCCTGCATTGGCAGGCAGATTTCTAACCACTGTGCCACCCAGGGAAGTCCCAAGCAAATATATTTAAATAATAAAGGAAAATAGGACATCAACTGAATGAACACTTGGCAATGAATAACATCTCATAGAAAAATGTTCCATTTTGAGTGGAGCGTGTTTCTTATATTATTTCAGTAGAATCCAAAACTAAATGCAACTTCGGGCCCAAGCCAGAAACCTAGTCATCAGCTGAGACTCTTTCTTTCCTCTGTTCACATTTAATCAGTCACAGTGTCCTTTTGGTGCTAACTTCTTATTATCTTCTGTTTCTTTTCCACCTTTAAAGTCATTGCTTTAGAAAAGGGCTTCATCTGTCCCCTGGACTATTAGTCTCGTACCCCTCCAATCCATTACACATCTGGAATAGTCTTTCTGAAATGTACATCTGGTCATTTTACTCAAGTGCCTTTCAGTGGAAGGTACACATGGTTTGAAGTCAGTCTTTTTAGCATGGCAAGCCCTGGTAGTTTCTGTGATTTGGTCCTTGTCTGAATACTCTGTGCCTTTGAAAATGCTGCTTCCTAGATCTGGGAATGCCCCCCTTCATTACTTACATACAACAAAATCTCACTGTACAGCTTGATGAAATTTTAGGTATGTACCCAAGTAACCACCATGCAAAACCAAGATAAAGAACATTCCCACCGCCCCAGTAGGTTCCCTCCTAACCTCTCTCAGTTGATGCTGCCCTTCAGAGGTAACCATTGTTTTGACTTCTATCACTGTAGATTAGTTTTGCTTATTTTTGAGTCTCATATGAATAGAATCATGCAATATTTACTTTTTTTGTGCACAGTGAACTCATTAAAAACAAATTGAGTGTGAACTCATTTTTAAGACCAAATTTTAAGCCTTTTCTCTATGAAGTAAATTCTTGAGACGATTACTAGTATCTTGAATTGGCGTCAATGTATTATTTTCATTTCTAGAAGCTGACATAGAGGCTGGCATGAAGTACATGCTCATCAATGAATTTACGTGCATCTTTCTCCCTGAACTATCTGCCTTACTAGATCCTCATCCATCAAAACTAAACCCAGGCATCAAGTCCTTTTAGAAGACTTCCCTAATATTGCTCCTACTTTGTCTCCTGCTGTAATATACTTTTATTATAGTAGTTATCCTGCTGCATTATAGCTGCTGGTTTAATTGGCTGTCTCCTCTACTTTATGTTCAGTTCTGAAATCCTTCAGAATGAGAACTCTGGGGTCTAGAAGGTGTCTGGTAGGGCTTATTAAGATGTTGACTGAATGAATGGGTCAACTTAGTGCCTTTTGAATAAAGGAGAAAGCTCATAGAATAAAGCTAGTAGTAATAATCTGGTAAATTGTATTTTTACAGGATAAATTATTGTTGTTTCATGACATTTATGCAAATATTTAAATGTTTCAGGAATATAAACATTTAAAATTGGGTTAAAAACTGGCCTAAACTAAAATTACATGAATCCACAAAGCACTCCATAGAAGATATGAAGGAAAACAGAAACATGACCTTATATGCAAGGACTAGTGATTTCTTTTAAAAATATTTATTTATTTATTTATTTAATTAATTTATTAGGTTGCGCCAGGTCTTAGTTGTGGCAGGCGGCTCATTAGTTGCGGCTTGCGGGCTCCTTGGTTGCGGTTTGCTGGTTCCTTAGTGGGGGCTCGTGGGCTCCTTAGTTGTGGCTTGCCAGCTCCTTAGTTGTGGCATGCGAACTCTTAGTTGTGGCATGCACGTGGGATCTAGTTCCCTGATCAGGGATCAAACCGGGCCCCCTGCATTGGGAGCTCAGAGTCTTAGCCACTGGACCACCAGGGAAGTCCCCAATATATCATTTTTATTTAATCATTTCATCACAGCAGCTATACACACACACACACACACACACACACACACACACACACATATATCCCCATATCTCCTCCCTCTTGCGTCTCCCTCCCACCCTCCCTATCCCACCCCTCTAGGTGGTCACAAAGCACCAAGCTGATCTCCCTGTGCTATGCGGCTGGTTCCCAAGAGCTATATATTTTACATTTGGTAGTGTATATACGTCCATGCCACTCTCTCACTTCATCCCAGCTTACGCTTGCCCCTCCCTGTGTCCTCAAGTCCATTCTCTACATCTGTGTCTTTATTCCTGTCCTGACCCTAGGGTCATCAGAACCATTTTATTTATTTATTTATTTATTTATTTATTTAGGTTCCATATATATGTGTTAGCATACGGTATTTGTTTTTCTCTTTCTGACTTACTTCACTCTGTATGACTGACTCTAGGTCCATCCACCTCACTACAAATAACTCAATTTCGTTTCTTTATGTTTGAGTAATATTCCATTGTATATATGTGCTACATCTTCTTTATCCATTCATCTGTCGAAGGACACTTAGGTTGCTTCCATGTCCTGGCTGTTGTAAATAGAGCTGCAATGAACATTGTGATCCATGTCTCTTTCTGAATTATGGTTTTCTCAGGGTATATGCCCAGTAGTGGGACTGCTGGGTCGTATGGTAGTTCTATTTGTAGTTTTTTAAGGAACCTCCATACTGTTCTCCATAGTGGCTGTATCAATTTACATTCCCACCAACAGTGCAAGAGTGTTCCCTTTTCTCCACACCCTCTCCAGCATTTATTGTTTCTAGATTTTTTGATGATGGCCATTCTGACTGGTGTGAGATGATATCTCATTGTAGTTTTGATTTGCATTTCTCTAATGATTAATGATGTTGAGCATTCTTTCATGTGTTTGTTGGCAATCTGTATATCTTCTTTGGAGAAATGTCTATTTAGGTCTTCTGCCCATTTTTGGATTGGGTTGCTTCTTTTTTTGATATTGAGCTGCATGAGTTGCTTGTAAATTTTGGAGATTAATCCTTTGTCACTTACTTCATTTGCAAATATTTTCTCCCATTCTGAGGGTTGTCTTTCCTCTTGTTTATGGCTTCCTTGTTTATTTTTGTTTTTTTTTTTGTTTTTCTTTTTTCTTGCGTTATGCGGGCCTCTCACTGTTGTGGCCTCTCCCATTTGCGGAGCACAGGCTCCGGACGCGCAGGCTCAGCGGCCATGGCTCACGGGCCCAGCCGCTCCGCGGCATGTGGGATCCTCCCGAAACGGGGCACGAACCCGCGTCTCCTGCATCGGCAGGCGGACTCTCAAGCACTGCGCCACCAGGGAAGCCCCTATTTTTGTTTTTATGTCCATTTCTCTAGGAGGTGGGTCAAAAAGGGTCTTGCTGTGATTTATGTCATAGAGTGTTCTACCTATGTTTTCCTCTAAAAGCTTTATAGTGTCTGTCCTAACATTTAGGTCTTTAATCCATTTTGAGTTTATTTTTGTGTATGGTGTTAGGGAGTGTTCTAATTTCATTCTTTTACATGGAGCTGTACAGTTTTCCCAGCACTACTTATTGAAGAGGCTGTCTTTTCCCCATTGTATATTCTTGCCTCCTTTATCAAAAATAAGGTAACCATATGTGCGTGGGTTTATCTCTGGGCTTTCTATCCTGTTCCATTGATCTATATTTCTGATTTTGTTCCAGTACCATACTGTCTTGATTACTGTAGCTTTGTAGTATAGTCTGAAGTCTGGGAGCCTGATTCCTCCAGCTCCATTTTTCTTTCTCAAGATTGCTTTGGCTCTTCGGAGTCTTTTGTGTTTCCATACAAATTGTGAAATTTTTTGTTGTAGTTCTGTAATAAATGCCATTGGTAGTTTGATAGGGATTGCATTGAATCTGTAGTTTGCTTTGGGTGGTATAGTCATTTTCACAATGTTGATTTTTCCAATCCAAGAACATGGTATATCTCTCCATCTGTTTGTATTATCTTTAATTTCTTTCATCAGTGTCTTATAGTTTTCTGCATACAGGTCTTTTGTCTCCTTAGGTAGGTTTATGCCTAGGTATTTTATTCTTTTTGTTGCAATGGTAAATGGGAGTGTTTTCTTAATTTCTCTTTCAGATTTTTCATCATTATTGTATAGCAATGCAAGAGATTTCTGTGCATTAATTTTGTATCCTGCTACTTTAACAAATTCGTTGATTAGCTGTAGTAGTTTTCTGGTAGCATCTTTAGGATTCTCTATGTATATTATCATGTCATCTGCAAACAGTGATAGCTTTACTTCTTCTTTTCTGATGTGGATTCCTTTTATTTCTTTTTCTTCTCTGATTGCTGTGATTAAAACTTCCAACTATGTTGAGTAATAGTGGTGAGAGTGGACAACCTTGTCTTGTTCCTGATGTTAGTGGAAATGGTTTCAGTTTTTCACCATTGAGGATGATGTTGGCTGTGGGTTTGTCATATATGGCCTTTATTATGTTGAGGTAAGTTCCCTCTATGCCTACTTTTTGTAGGGTTTTTATCATAAATGGGTGTTGAATTTTGTCAAAAGCTTTTTCTGCATCTATTGAGATGATCATATGGTTTTTCTCCTTCAGTTTGTTAATAATGTTTATCACATTGATTGATTTGCATATATTGAAGAATCCTTGCATTCCTGGGATAAACCCCACTTTATCATGGTGTATGATCCTTTTAATGTGCTGTTGGGTTCTGTTTGCTAGTATTTTGTTGAGGATTTTTGCATCTATGTTCATCAGTGATATTGGCCTGTAGTTGTCTTTCTTTGTGACATATTTGTCTGGTTTTGGTATCAGAGTGACGGTGGCCTCGTAGAATGAGTTTGGGAGTGTTCCTCCCTCTGCTATATTTTGGAAGAGTTTGAGAAGGATAGGTGTTAGCTCTTCTCTACATATTTGATAGAAATCGCCTGTGAAGCCATCTGGTCCTGGACTTTTGTTTGTTGAAAGATTTTAATCACAGTTTCTATTTCATTACTTGTGATTGGTCTGTTCATATTTTCTGTTTCTTCCTGGTTCAGTCTTGGCAGGTTGTGCATTTCTAAGAATTTGTCCATTTCTTCCAGGTTGTCCATTTTATTGGCATAGAGTTGCTTGTAGTAATCTTTCATGATCCTTTGTATTTCTGCATTGTCAGTTGTTACTTCTCCTTTCTCATTTCTAATTCTATTGATTTGAGTCTTCTCCCTTTTTTTCTTGATGAGTCTGGCTAATGGTTTATCAATTTTTATCTTCTCAAAGATTCAGCTTTTAGTTTTTTTGATCTTTGCTATTGTTTCCTCATTCCTTTTTCATTTATTTCTGATCTGATCTTTATGATTTCTTTCCTTCTGCTAACTTTGGGGTTTTTTTGTTCTTCTTTCTCTAATTGCATTAGGTGTAAGGTTAGGTTTTTTATTTGAGTTGTTTCTTGAGGTAGGATTTTATTGCTATAAACTTCCCTCTTAGAACTGCTTTTGCTGCATCCATAGGTTGTGTTTCATTGTCATTTGTTTCATTGTCATTTGTTTCTAGGTATATTTTGATTTCCTCTTTGATTTCTTCAGTGACGTTTTGGTTATTTAGTAGTGTGTTGTTTAGCCTCCATGTGTTGGTATTTTTTACAGATTTTTTTCCTGTAATTGATATCTAGTCTCATAGCGTTGTGGTCGCAAAAGATCCTTGATACGATTTCAGTTTTCTTAAATTTACCCAGGCTTGATTTGTGACGCAAGATATGATCTGTCCTGGAGAATGTTCCATGAGCACTTGAGAAGAAAGTGTGTTCTGTTTTTTTTTGGATGGAATGTCCTATAAATATCAATTAAGTCCATCTTGTTTAATGTATCATTTATTTATTTATTTTAATTTTGGATGATCTGTCCATTGGTGAAAGTGGCGTGTTAAAGTTCCCTACTGTGATTGTGTTACTGTCGATTTCCCCTTTTATGGCTGTTAGCACTTGCCTTATGTATTGAGGTGCTCCTATGTTGGGTGTGTAAATATTTACAATTGTTATATCTTCTTCTTGGATTGGTCCCTTGATCATTATGTAGCGTCCTTATTTGTCTCTTTTAATAGTCTATTTTAAAGTCTGTTTTGTCTGATATGAGAAGTGCTGCTCTAGCTTTCTTTTGATTTCCATTTGCATGGAATATCTCTTTCCATCCCCCCACTTTCAGTCTGTATGTGTCCCTGGGTTGAAGTGGGTCTCTTGTAGGCAGCATATATATGGGTCTTGTTTTTGTATCCATTCAGCCAGTCTGTGTCTTTTGGTTGGAGCATTTAATCCATTTATATTTAAGGTAATTGTTGATATGTATGTTCCTATTACCATTTTCTTAATTGTTTTGGGTTTGTTATTGCAGATCTTTTCCTTCTCTTGTGTTTCTGCCTAGAGAAATTCCTTTAGCATTTGTTGTAAAGCTGCTTTGGTGGTGCTGAATTCTCTTAGCTTTTGCTTGTTTGTAAAGGTTTTAATTTCTCCAGTGAATTTGAATGAGATCCTTGCTGGGTAGAGTAATCTTGGTTGTAGGTTTTTCCCTTTCATCACTTTAAATATGTCCTGCCACTCCCTTCTGGCTTGCAGAGTTTCTGCTGAAAGACCAGCTGTTAACCTTATGGGGATATCTTTGTATGTTATTTGTTGTTTTTCCCTTGCTGCTTTTAATATTTTTTCTTTGTATTTAATTTTTGATAGTTTGATTAATATTTGTCTTGGCTTGTTTCTCCTTGGATTTATCCTGTATGGGACTTTCTGCGCTTCCTGGACTTGATTGACTGTTTCCTTTCCCATATTAGGGAAGTTTTCAACTATAATCTCTTCAAATATTTTCTCAGTCCCTTTCTTTTTCTCTTCTTCTTCTGGGACCCATGTAATTCGAATGTTGGTGCGTTTAATGTTGTCCCAGAGGTCTCTGAGACTGTGCTCAATTCTTTTCATTCTTTTTTCTTTATTCTGTTCTGCTGTAGTTATATCCAGTATTTTATCTTCCAGGTCACTTATCCGTTCTTCTGCCTCAGTTATTCTGCTATTGATTCCTTCTAGAGAATTTTAATTTCATTTATTGTGTTGTTGATCATTGTTTGTTTTCTCTTTAGTTCTTCTAGGTCCTTGTTAAACATTTCTTGTGTTTTCTCCTTTCTATTTCCAAGATTTTGGATCATCTTTACTATCACTATTCTGAATTCTTTTTCAGGTAGCTGCCTATTTCCTCTTCATTTGTTTGGTCTGGTGGGTTTTTACCTTGCTCCTTCATCTGCTGTGTGTTTCTCTGTCTTCTCATTTTGCTTCACTCACTGTGTTTGGGGTCTCCTTTTTGCAGGCTGCAGGTTCATAGTTCCCGTTGTTTTTGGTGTCTGACCCCAGTGTCTAAGGTTGGTTCAGGGGGTTATGTAGGCTTCCTGGTGGAGAGGACTAGTGCCTTGTTCTGGTGGATGAGGCTGGGTCTTGTCTTTCTGGTGGGAAGGTCCACGTCTGGTGGTGTGTTTTGGGGTGTCTGTGGCCTTATTATGATTTTAGGCAGCCTCTCTGCTAATAGGTGGGGTTGTGTTCCTGTCTTGCTAGTTGTTTGGCATAGGGTGTCCAGCACAGTGGCCTGCTGGTCGTTGAGTGGAGCTGGGTCTTAGCATTGAGATGGAGATCTCTAGGACAGCTTTCGCCATTTGATATTACATGGAGCCAGGAGCTCTTTGCTGGATCAATGTCCTGAACTTGGCTCTCCCACCTCAGAGGCACAGGCCTGACACCCGGCCGGAGCAACAAGACCCTGTCAGCTGCACGGCTCAGAAGAAAAGGGAGAAAAAAAGAAAGAAAGAAAAAATAAAGTAAAATAAAGTTATTAAAATAAAAATAATTATTAAAAATAAAAAAATTTAAAAGTAAGAACAAAAGAAAAAAGAAAGGAAGAAAGATAGAAGAGAGCAACCAAACCAAAAAACAAATCCACCAGTGGTAACAAGTGCTAAAACTATACTAAAAAAAAAAAAAAACAACAAAAACGGACAGACAAAACCCTAGGACAAATGGTAAAAGCAAAGCTATACAGACAGAATCACACAAAGAAACATACATACTCACAAAAAGAGAAAAAGGAAAAAAAAAATCTATATATGTATAAAAAAAGGAGGAAGAGAGCAACCAAATCAATAAAAAAGTCTACCAATGATAATAAACTCTAAATAGTAAACTAAGATAAACATTAAGCCAGGAACAAATTAGATGCAGAAAGCAAACCCCAAGTCTACAGTTGCTTGCAAAGTCCACCGCCTCAATTTTGGGATGATTCGTTGTCTATTCAGGTATTCCACAGATGCAGGGTACATCAAGTTGATTGTGGAGCTTTAATCTACTGCTCTCGAGGCTGCTGGGAGATATTTCCCTTTCTCTTCTTTGTTCACGGAGCTCCTGGGGTTCAGCTTTGGATTTGGCCCCGCCTCTGCGTGTAGGTTGCCTGAGGGCAACTGTTCTTCGCTGAGACTGGATGGGGTTAAAGGAGCAGCTGATTCGGGGGCTCAGGCTCACTCAGGCCAGGGGGAGGGAGGCGTACGGACTGCGGGGCGAGCCTTTGGCAGCAGAGGCAGACGTGACATTGCAACAGCCTGAGGTGCGCTGTGTGTTCTCCTGGGGAAGTTGTCCGTGGATCATGGGACCCTGGCAGTGGCAGGCTGCACAGGCTCCCGGGAGGGGAGGTGTAGATAGTGACCTGTGCTTGCACACTGGCTTCTTGGTGGCTGCAGGAGCAGCCTTAGCATTTCATGCCCGTCTCTGGGGTCTGCGCTGATAGACGCGGTTTGCGCCCGTCTCTGGAGCTCATTTAGGCGTTGCTCTGAATCCCCTCTCTTCATGCTCCCCAAAACAATGATCTCTTGCCCCTTAGGCAGGTCCACACTTTTTCCTGGACTCCCTCCCGGCTAGCTGTGGCGCACTAGCCCCCTTCAGGCTGTGTTCCCACAGCCAACCCCAGTCCTCTCCCTGGGATCTGACCTCCGAAGCTGGAGCCTCAGCTCCCAGCCCCTACCCGCCCCGGAGGGTGAGCACACAAACCTCTCGGGCTGGTGAGTGCTCGTCGGCACCGATCCTCTGTGCGGCGATCTCTCCACTTTGACCTCTGCACCTCTGTTATTGCGCTCTCCTCCGCGGCTCCGAAGCTTGCCCCTCCCCTCCCGCCACCCACCGTCTCCACCCGCGAAGGGGCTTCCTAGTGTGTGGAAACTTTTCCCCCTTCACAGCTCCCTCCCAGAGGTGCAGGTCCCGTCCCTATTCTTTTGTCTCTGGTTTTTCTTTTTTCCTTTGCCCTACCCAGGTACGTGGGGAATTTCTTGCCTTTTGGGAAGTCTGAGGTCTTCTGCTAGCGTTCAGTAGGTGATCTGTAGGGGTTGTTCTACATGTAGATGTATTTCTGATGTATTTGTGGGGAGGAAGGTGATCTCCAGGTCTTAATCCTCCGCCATCTTGAAGGTCTCGGCATGCGAACTCTTAGTTGCGGCATGCCTGTGTGATCTAGTTTCCTGACCAGGGATTGAATCCCGACCCCCTGCCTTGGGATCTGAGTCTGTTTGTTTGTTTGTTTGTTTAATTTATTTTTTTTGGCTTCTTTGCTCTGCTAGGGCTTTCTCTAGTTGCAGTGAGTGTGGGCTACCCTTCGTTGCGGTGCGTGGGCTTCTCATTGCGGTGGCTTCTCTTGATGTGGAGCATGGGCTCTAGGTGTGTGGGCTTCAGTAGTTGCAGCATGTGGGCTCAGTAGTTGTGGCATATGGGCCCTAGAGCACGCGGGCATCAGTAGTTGTGGCGCATGGGCTCAGTAGTTGAGGCTCACGGGCCCTAGGGCACACAAGCTTCAGTAGTTGGGCCGTGTGGGCTCAGTATGTGGTGCACAGGCTCAGTAGTTGTGGTGCATGGACTTAGTTGCTCCGCGGCTTGTGGGATCTTCCCGGACCAGGGCTCGAACCTTTGTCCCCTGCATTGGCAGGCAGATTCTTAACCACTGCACCACCAGGGAAGTCCCAGGACTAGTAGATTTCTAATTTGTGTTATAACTAGTACCTTTGATTAAGTTTGAGTGCCCACTTTTTTCAGATGAGCATTGGTTTGATTGGTTCTGAGACACGTTTCTCACAAACAGTAAATACTTACTGATATGAATAGAAAATAAGGGAAAGTCATGTCAAAAGTTCATGCAATTTTTGGAAACTTTTTTTCATATAGTTTACCACACTTTGATATATACTCCTAGTTAAAAAATTTTAACTTCTCTACAGTATGCATTATGTGGGCTAATTGGTTGGTACTCCTCATTTCATATTTCTGTCATTTGTCTGGGTGACTTTTTCTCTGCTTTCATTTATTCTAATAATTTTATATTGTACAGAGTGTTGGACAGGCAAGATGAGGCTAGAATATGAAGGGTTTGTTGTCCTTTGATTCTACCCATCTTTCTGGACTTCTAGACTTTGCCTAAATTGTACCTTCTTCTCTGGAATGTTCCTGGACTATCCAGCACTTACCACTTTTGAATTCCTGTGACTCTTAATTTGTATCCTTATTTTAATATTTTTACATACATATGGTATTGTTTTATGCTTATAACTTTAATCTTCCTGCTAGTTTGCAAATTTCTTGAGGAGGAATCTTTTTTTTTTTTTTTTTTTTTTTTTTTTGATTTTTTAGTTTTTTTTTTTAATTTATTGAAGTATAGTTGATTTATTTTTTTTTTTTTGCAGTATGCGGGCCTCTCACTGCTGTGGCCTCTCCCGCTGTGGAGCACAGTCTCTGGACGCGCAGGCTCAGCGGCCACGCCTCACGGGCCCAACTGCTCCGCGGCACGTGGGGTCCTCCCTGACCGGGTCATGAACCCCTGTCCCCTGCATCAGCAGGCGGACTCTCAACCACTGCGCCACCAGGGAAGCCCAGGAGGAATCTTTAAAAAAAAAAAAAAACATTGGGGGGTTGGGATGAATTGGGAGATCGGGATTGATATATATATACTAATATGTATAAAATAGATAATTAATGAGAACCTGCTTTATAGCACAGGGAACTCTATTTCACTCACTATATAGTAGAAACTAACACAACATTGTGAAACAACTGTACCCCAATAAAAAACAACAACAACAAAAACCCACTTTGTACTGTTTTAAGCACAGATAGATGTTCAGCATTTGTTTGGTGATCAAGAGAAGCAGATGGTTACAGTCATTGGTGTCTTTATGTGATGATGTGTTGCATTTTAAAATGAGTAGTTATTTCTTATTTAGTTTTATTTTAAGATATACAGTTGGCCTTCTGTCCTCCTTGGGTTTTGCATCTGCGGATAAGGAGGGCTGACTGTATTCATTGTACTGCACCATTTAATGTAAAGGACTTGAGCATCTGTGGATTTTGGTATCCACAGGGGCTCCTGGAACTAGTCCCCCACAGATACCAAGGGACAACTGCACCTTTTAAATTTCATTTCCATGTCTTCATCTGAATGTTTAAATAACATGTGACTCATACCTCAAACTCCCAATTTGCAAGTTTATAGAAATGTGACTGAAGGTTACAATTATAGGTCCAAGAGAACTGCACTGCATGGCAGTTCTGTATGTGTTAGAAGAATTTATTAGAAGATAGACAATTGTAGGTTGCACTGCGATTTAGAAGACTTTTCTCATCTTATATATTTGTGTCAGTTTGAGGATTTGAAAATGCACCCAAAATGTCTACTTCTCACCAGTGCCTTTGTGATCCTGGCTGGGGTAAGCTAAGCTGAAAGGGTAGACTTTTATGTTTATCTTAGTATCCTGAGTCCTTATACCTGGAATGATAGATGTTTACATATTTCCCTATGCAAGTGGAAACACTGCAATTGGATTTTTCAGCCTTTTAAAGTTTTCACATTTATTAAGTCCTTCACAGTTATTTCCAATAGTTAAAAAAAAATCTAATTTGACATTTGCACTTTCTGTAAAACCCTTTCTAAAAGCTCTGTGTGTGTGTGTGTATTCCTAACATTAACAAGTAAAATAATATACTTTTCTCATACATATGAGAGAGAAAGCAAGAATTATACTCAGTTATGATTTCTAATTGCAGTAGGAACATAACCTTTTTTTTTTTTTTTTTTTGCGGTATGCGGGCCTCTCACTGTCATGGCCTCTCTTGCTGCGGAGCACAAGCTACAGACACGCAGGCTCAGTAGGGCCATGGCTCACGGGCCCAGCCGCTCCACGGCATGTGGGATCTTCCCGGACCGGGGCCTGAACCCGTGTCCCCTGCATCGGCAGGCGGACTCTCAACCGCTGCGCCCCCAGGGAAGCCTGGAACATAGCCTTTTGACCAGTATTGTATTTTCAACTGTCTTAGCATTGTTGTAAGGGACTTCTGAAATGTTTCATGTGAATTTTTGTCTCATCTTCACAGACTCAGGTATGTACATAATTTTGTTTTTTTTCTGACTTCAGTCATTTATTATTACTATGGTAAACTATACATAATATTAACTTTACTCTTTGAACCATTTAAAAATGCATAATTCACTGGCATTAAGTACATTCATAATGTTGTGCAACCATCACCAGTATCTATTTCTAGAACTTATTCATCATCCCAAACAGAAACTCTATAATTATTAAATAATAACCCCTCCTCCGCCACCCCCTAGCCCCTGGTAACCTCTGTTCTACTTTCTGTCTCTGAATTTGCGTATTCTAGGTACCTCTAATAAGTGGAATCATGCAGTGTTTATCCTTTCATGTCTTATTTCACTTAACATAATATTTTCAGGGTTCATCTGTGTTGTAGCATGTAGCTGTTTTCATTCCTTTTTATGGCTGAATAATATGTATATTATTAATAATAATGAATATACTACATTTTGTTTATTCATTCATGTGGACATCTGAATTGTTTCTACCTTTTTGTTATTGTGAATAATGCTGCTATGAACATGGGTGTACAAGGATCTGTTTGAGTCCCTGCTTTCAGTTCTTTTGAGTATATACCTAGGAGTGGAATTTTTGGGTCATATGGTACCTCGATACTTAACAGTTTGAGGAACTGCCAATCTGTTTTCCAAAGTGGCTGCACTATTTTACACTCCCACCAGCAATGTATGAGGGTTATGGTTTTTCCACATCCTTGTCTACGCTTGTTATCTGTCTTATTTTAGTCATCCTAGTGGATATGTAGTAGTATCTCCTTGTAGTTTTTTTTTTTTTTTTTTAAGATTTAATTTTATTTATTTTTGGCTGTGTTGGGTCTTCACTGCTGCACGCAGGCTTTCTCTAGTTGTGGCGAACAGGGGCTACTCTTTGTTGCGGTGCATGGGCTTCTCGTTGTGGTGGCTTCTCTTGTTGCGGAGCACGGGCTCTAGGCTGTGGGCTTCAGTAGTTGTGGCACGCGGGCTCAGTAATTGTAGCACGTTGGCTCTAGAGCGCAGGCTCAGTAGTCATGGTGCACAGGCTTAGTTGCTCCATGACACGTGGGATCTTCCTGGATCAGGGCTCGAACCCATGTCCCCTGCCTTGGCAGGCAGATTCTTAACCACTGTGCCACCAGGGAAGTCCCAAATTTTCTTCATTTTAAAAAAGTTGTTCCTTTTCATAAAATTAAAAATCAGTATAATTGGCAAAAAAATTGAGTGATAACGAAAATGCAGTGCATATTCTGAGTTACTGCTTTTTGATTATGTATATTGGAAGATATGAATTATCCTTTCTTTCCGAATTAGTTTAGAAGTTAAAGATTTGTTGGGAAAATTAAAAATGACAGGTCAAAATATTTACTTTTTTCCCTTTCCTCCTACTGTCATTTTTGTGCTTAGAATTCACATCTCAATTCTGCTTGTCATGTTAGACTTCTGCAGCTTTCTGTCAGATTGCCTCTACCAGTGTTCATGGGATAAGGGTAATCATAACTCTGGCCTTATACATGGAATGTACTCAGCTCTACTGCATTTAAAATAGGAAAAGGAAAAACAGTATTAACCAAAGACATAATTTGGTATGTGTTATTTATACACTTTATGGGTGTGTATATATGTGTTTGGTCCTAGAATGCAAATTCTGTCATTGGGCTGTATAATTTATGGTGCATTATAGATATTTCTTTAAATGCTCAATAATACTGTTTATTTAGTACACTATAACTTAAATGATCAGAACTTTAAAAAATTTCTTTGTAAAAAACCTATCAGGAGTAGTTTCAAGCTTCCTTCTTGTTGTATAACTTAAAATATGGAGTGGGCATCTTTTCTTTGGTGAATTGTCATAGTCCTTTCTAAGTATGGGTTACTTCCAACACTTTTTCTCTTTTCAATGTTGTGAAAGTACCTCTGAGGGTTACTTAAAAGTTATTTTGTTTTTGTTTTTTTGCCAGTGCTGCTTCCTCTGGGACATCTTCATCCTTTTCAACACAACTACTTTCCTTATTTACCTTTCACTAAGTTCCTCTAAATGCATATCTAGTGTCTCTTGAAAGGTAGCAATGTCAGTATTTCCATGGTCAGCTGTTTCTTCTAAATCTCCATTTATGTTCAATTTGAATTTAGCATTATCAGTTCATTTATTTGCTACATTTTAATCTTTGTTGGCGAGTTCCCTCTTTTGATTCTCCACTTTCATAAAATATAATGTGGATTTATTACATAAATCCACATGAGAACTAAATAACAGATGCTGAGTGACCAGCTATGGACAGACATTTAAAGAAGTGACACTGTTGGTCACTGATCATGATGTGTATCTTTTGTTTACATAGGGATTTGTGCACTGAGGAGATAGCAGTGAAATTTGTGCTTTATGCAATTACTTATAGTTAATATAATGTAATGACTGAAATTTGAGCTGTGTTTTGGGGGGACTTGGGTTATTCAGCTAAGCTGTAGTAACTGAAATTCATGCGTGTGGAATTCGATTTCTCAAGAAAGGAATAAATGTGTATGCGGTTTGTAGAGAAAAGGACGTGAGGCTTACCTATATAACCTCAGTCTTTTCTTACACTTAAAAATTCTACGAGCTTACTGCCTTTTTAAAAAATTAATTTATTTATTTTTGGCTGTGCTGGGTCTTTGTAGATGCACTCGGGCTTTCTCTAGTTGCAGCCAGCAGGGGCTGTTCGTCGCAGCGCGCAGGCTTCTCATTGCTGTGGCTTTTCTTGTTGCAGAGCATGGGCTGTAGGCGTGCGGGCTTCAGTAGTTGCAGCATGCGGGCTCTAGATTGTGCGGGCTTCAGTACTTGTGGTGTGCGGGCTTACTAGTTGTGGCATGCGGGCTCTAGAGCACAGACTCAGTAGTTGTGGTGCACAGGCTTAGTTGCCATGGCATGTGGAATCTTCCCAGACCAGGGATCAAACCTGTGTCCCCTGCATTGGCAGGTGGATTCTTAACCACTGGACCACCAGGGAAGTCCTGAGCTTACTGCTTTTAATGTAGACAATGTATGATGTGCTTACGTTCTGTGGGTAGTTTTTTAGATGCTTTTCATTTCTTACCTACCTTGTGGAACTGATTAACAAAGATATTCTTTTTTCACCAAAAAGATTTAGTAACAATTATTTGTTTTAGATTGTTTATAATTAAAAAAAAATTATGGGGGCTTCCCTGATGGCGCAGTGGTTGAGAGTCCGCCTGCCGATGCAGGGGACACGAGTTCATGCCCCGGACCGGGAAGATCCCACATGCCGCGGAGTGGATAGGCCCGTGAGCCATGGCGGCTGAGCCTGCGCGTCCGGAGCCTGTGCTCCGCAACGGGAGAGGCCACAACAGTGAGACGC
>NW_006791862.1:1464790-1511903 GCF_000442215.2 Lipotes vexillifer | reverse complement strand
CCCAAAAAAAAAAAAAAAATTATGAACAGCTTAAGTATCCACCAGTAGATTAGTAAAGTGAATTATGTTATATCCACACAATGAATATCATATGCCCATTAAAATTGATACTGTAGAAGAATACTTAATAGCATGGAATGCTGTTCACAGTATGGTATAGTGAGGAAAGCATGAAGTAATATGTATGATCTCATTTTTGTAAAAATTATACACATGTAAAGGAAAACAAATTTGAAGAATATATTGCAAAACATTAACGGATTGACAGGTTATCACTGTGTTGTGAGGTTGAAGGTGATTTTTATTGTCTCCTTGTATATCTGTGTTGTTCAAAAAAGTTTAAGTTGTATTTTTAAAATTATTTTTCTTATTACCAAACAAAAAGAAAAAAAAGAAAAAAAAAGGCAGCATCACGTTTTAGGCCACTTCATAAGTGACCTATGTTTGTTTCATATTTAGCTGTAATAAGGAGTTCCATTTCTTTTGGTATTCCAATGGGATTAAAGTCCCCTTGTAAAGTTTTTTGTGACTTTTTTTTAAGGTTAAATTTTCAGGTTAATATGTAAATGCTTTTTGTGTGTTTTCTAGCCAGTTGTTTCATAAAAATAGATTTGTGTTTTATGAAGCTTTCAACAGCTCTTATTAATTTATATCCTTTGCCATTAATAGCTTTTTAAAGTTTTTTGTGTAGCAGAAAAATTGAGGCTATTTGTTGGCATCACCATTCAAAGTGTTTGTGTTGAGAGAATCTGATCAGGTTAAGAGCTTGTTGTTCATCAATATAATTGGAAAAAATTTTCTAAAACATATAATACATTGTCTTCAACATCAAAGTTTAGAGAATCATCTGATATCTGCCTCTTTCATTAGCTTATGAAGAATTTAAGACGTTTTGAGTTTATCCTTAAGGTAATCTAGGTAAGTTCCTATTAAAGATTTGAATAATACTTTGTCAACCTGAGTTATATAGAGAAGTAAAAGGTAGATTATTTTAAAAATGTTAAAGTAGAAAAAATGAAATTTAATAGTAAGAAATTATATTTCCCTTTTAAAAGTCTCTTCTGTGTGTAATTTATTAGCTCCTTTTGCCTTTTTTCCCTCTTTTTAAAAATTTTATGGTCTGTTTGATTTGACAAAAGCACTTAGATTTCTTACTGAAATAAATAAATAATTGAATGATTATTTATTAAATGCCTACAAACTGTTCTAGGCTCTGTGCTGAGTGCTAGGTGTATCAAGACAAATAAGACATGATATGACCTTCAGGAGCTTATTATTCATACAAGATAAAGCAGGGTCATGAAGGAGACAGTAGTTTGGGGATGAAAGGAAAGAGGAAGGTGATGTTTTAACTAAGTCACAAAAGATGATTAGGTGTTCAGGTGTCATTGTAAAAAGTAGGGTGGTATCTATAGAGAAGGACGGAGTATTGTAAATAAAGGCAAACAGGGATGTCACCTAACAGCCAATAGCACTTTTGTAAAATTTGCTTAAAAATTATAAAAGCAATACAAAAGTATTACTGAAAGACTGGAAAAGGGAGAGAATTTCACTAATGATTCTGTCACCTAACACAGCTAATTATTTGCTTTTACTCTTTTTTCAAATAAATGTTTTATATTATTTTAATCATAACACATGCAGTTTTATATCTTTTAGTTTTTTCTGAGATGTCTATTTTTATTGGTGCTCTACATGCATATAGCTTAAAGCGTTAAGTAGTTTGTATAAGATTTGTTGAATAATAAGCAGTTGCCTAATCTTCCTTGGTATTTTCTTCTCAGAAGAGACTACTTTATATTCTAGGCATTATCTATTGACTTCCCACTTCTGAGCATGTGAATTTAGCTTTCTTCCCCCCGTTCCCCCTTAGTCACTTCCTCTTCACCTCTCCCTATTACTTCATCCTACACTACAGCTATATGGTAATCTTGGTTAGATAAATATTCAGTGTTTACCTTATGACCACTTACATATGATTCACAGTCGAAGTTATGTAGTGAGCTATGATTACTTTTCTAGCACAATTTTTTGTTTTCCCTAGAGCTAATAATTATGGTTTTATTTGTGTTTGTTTTAGTATTCTAATTATCACTAATTCAACCCTACACTCACCTCTCAAGATTATCAAATGTTGTCAGTTGCTTCTAATGTTTTTTGTGTAGCCTTTGGACTGGCTTCAAACTAGATTGGCTACTCTTTTCTTTTGGCAGAGCGCAGGCTCTGGACGCGCAGGCTCAGCGGCCATGGCTCATGGGCTTGGCCGCTCCGCGGCATGTGGGATCTTCCTGGACCCGGGCACGAACCTGTGTCCCCTGCATCAGCAGGCAGACTCTCAACCACTGCGCCACCAGGGAAGCCCTAGATTGGCTACTCTTTGAACCTGGTCCATGGTTATGATCCTGGCAACTCCCTTCACCCTTATCCTGGGGTTTCTTCTGTACTACTAGATCTTTGTTACTTCTCTCCCATATCTTCTGCTTTTTGGGTTTTTTCTCGTCTTGGTTTTCTCCAGGAACTTTTTAAGCAAGAGTTTATTAGAGGTAAATTATTAAAATTTGTAAATCTGAAAATATCTTAAATCTGTCCTCATACTTAAAGTTTGTCTGAGTTAGAATTCTAAGTTAGAAATCACTTTTCTTTCTTTTTTTCTTTAATGTTTATTTATTTGCCTGTGCTGGGTCTTAGCTGTGGCACGTGGGATCTTCGTTGCAGTGTGTGGGATCTTTTAGTTGCAGCACTTGGGGTCTTTAGTTGTGCCATGCAGGCTCTTAGTTGCAGCATGCAGGATCTAGTTCCCTGACCAGGGATCAAACCCTGGCCCCCTGCACTGGGAGTGCAGAGTCCCAACTGCTGGACCACCAGGGAAGTCCCTGGAAATCATTTTCCTTCAGAATTTTGAAAAAGTATTGCTTCATTTTTAGCCAGGCTTCCCATTTGCTGTTGAGATATCCAGTGCCATTCTAATTCTTGTACCGTTGTATTTGTTTCTGTTTCTGGAAGATTATAGGATTTTTATCTAAAATGTTCTGAATTTTCACAGTGATATCCTTTAATATGGCTCTGTTTTCACCTATTTATTGCTAAAAATGGGCTCCTTTAATCTGAAGGCTAATCTCTTTCAGTTCTGGGAAATGAAAAAAATTATCTCATAGATGATTTCCTCTCTTAGATTTTCTTTCTTCTTGCAACTCTTATTTGGATATTGGACCTCCTGGACTGATCCTCTAATTTTCTTAGCTTTTTCCATCTTTGTCTTTTTACTGCTTTGGGGGAGAGTTCTTTAAACTTACCTTACAGTTTTTCTATTGATCTTTGTCTTTCTGCTCTCATTTTTAAATTTTTTGAAACTTTTAATTTATTTTGTTTATTTCATTTTTGGCTGCGTTGGGTCTTTGTTGCGTGCGGGCTTTCTCTAGTTGTGGCGGGTGGGGGCTACTCTTTGTTGCGGTGTGTGGGCTTCTCATTGCGGTGGCTTCTCTTGTTGCAGAGCATGGGCTCTAGGCGCGTGGGCTTCAGTAGTTGTGGCACGTGGGCTTAGTAGTTGTGGCTCACGGGCTCTAGAGCGCAAGCTTAGTAGTTGTGACGCATGGGCTTAGTTGCTCCGTGGCATGTGGAATCTTCCCGGACCAGAGCTCGAACCCGTGTCCCCTTCATTGGCAGGCACCACCAGGAAAGCCCTCATTTTTTAATTTTTAAGAGCTCTCAAATTTTTTCTTTACTGAAAATTTTCATTTGATAAAATGCACAAATCTTAAGTGTACACTTCAATGAGTTTAAAAAAACATGCACTCATGTAATCTACATTCCTAGCAAGATATAGATCTTAAATGTTTAGTTCAGTGATTCCTGACAAATGCTTTACAATTATGTTATTACCCAATTCAAGATATGGAATACTTCCATCACCCCAGAAAGGCGCTTCATGCCTCTTTCCAATCAATCATTCTCTACCCACCAGAGGCATCCACTTTTCTGATTTCTATCATGATATATTAGTTTTGTTTGTTTTTACACTTAATATAAATAGCATCGTATAGTATCCTTTTGCATCTGGCTTTTTTTTTTTGCTCAAAAAATGTCTGAGAGATGTGATATTCATCCAAGTTGTTGCTGAGTAATATTCTACTGTATGAATTGAACACAATCATTTATTCTTCAGTTGGAAATTTGAGTTTCCTAGTTTTGGCTATTATGAATAAAACTGCTATAAACATTTTTGTGCAAGTGTTTCTGGACATAAGCTTTCATATATCTTATATACCTAGGAGCATAGTGGAATGGTTGAGACATAGAGTAGGTATATGTTTAGCTTTATTAGAAACCATCAAATAGTTTTTCAAAGTGGTTATACAGTTTTTTTACTTTCACCAGTTTTAGTTGCTCTGCCTCCTTACCATTGCTTGGTATTGTGAGTCTTTTTAATTTTCACACATTCAGATTAGTGGAAAGTAGTATCTCAGTGTGGTTTTAATTTGTATTTCCTTAAAGTCTAAGAATGTTGAACATTTTTAATTGTGCATGTTGGCCCTTTGTCCTTAAGATCCCTTTTTTGTTCTATGAATTTTGTTTAAATAGCATCTTGTTCTTTTTTTTCATCTTTTATCTCTTTGAAGATATTAATGGTACTTTTTTTTTTAGTAGATCTTTATTGGAGTATAATTGCTTCACAATACTGTGTTAGTTTCTGTTGCACAACAAAGCAAATCAGACATATGCATACACATGTCCCCATATCCCCCTCCCTCTTAAGCCTCCCTCCCATCCTCCCTATCCCACCCTTCTAGGTCATCGCAAAGCACTGAGCCAATCTCCCTGTGCTATGCTGCTGCTTCCCACCAGCCAACTATTTTATATTCGGTAGTGTATATATGTCGATGCTGTTCTCACTTTGCCCCAGCTTCTCCCTCCCACCCCATGTCCTCACGTCCATTATCTGTGTCTACCTCTTTATTCCTGCCCTGCAACTAGGTTCATCAATACCATTTTTTCTTTTTAGATTCCATATGTATGTGTTAGCATATGGTATTTGTTTTTCTGACTTACTTCACTCTGTATGACAGACTCTAGGTCCATCCACCTCACTACAAATAACTGAATTTCGTTTCTTTTTATGGCTGAGTGATATTCCATTGTATATATATGCCACATCTTCTTTATCCATTCATCCGTCTGTCGATGGACATTTAGGTTGGTTCCATGTCCTGGCTATTGTAAATAGTGCTGCAGTGAACGTTGGGGTACGTGTCTCTTTTTGAATTATGGTTTTCTCAGAGTATATGTCCAGCAGTGGGATTGCTGGGTAATATGGTAGTTGTATTTTTAGTTTTTTAAGGAACCTCCATACTGTTTTCCATAGTGGTTGAATCAATTTACATTCCCACCAGCAGTATAGGAGGGTTCCCTTTTCACCACACCCTTTCCAGCATTTATTGTTTCTAGATTTTTTGATAATGGCCATTCTGACTGGTGTGAGGTGATACCTCATTGTAGTTTTTTTTTTTTTGCAGTACGCGGGCCTCTCACTGTTTTGGCCTCTCCCGTTGTGGAGCACAGGCTCCGGACGCGCAGGCTCAGGGGCCATGGCTCACGGGCCCAGCTGCTCTGCGGCATGTGGGATCTTCCCGGACCAGGGCACGAACCCGTGTCCCCTGCATCAGCAGGCGGACTCTCAACCACTGTGCCACCAGGGAAGCCCTCACTGTAGGTTTGATTTGCATTTCTCTAATAATTAGTGATGTTGAGCATCTTTTCATATGCTTCTTGGCCATCTGTATATCTTCCTTGGTGAAATGTCTATTTAGGTCTTCTGCCCATTTTTTAACTGGATAATTTGTTTTTTTGAAATTGAGCTCCATGAGCTGTTTGGATATTTTGGAGATTAATCCTTTGTCTGTTGTTTCATTTGCAAATATTTTCTCCCATTCTGAGGGTTGTCTTTTTGTCTTGTTTATGGTTTTCTTTGCTGTGCAAAAGCTTTTAAGTTTAATTAAGTCCCATTTGTTTATTTTTGTTTTTATTTGTATTGCTTTAGGAGGTGGGTCAAAAAAGATCTTGCTGTGGTTTATGTCAAAGAGTGTTTTTCCTATGTTTTCCTCTGAGAGTTTTATAGTGTCTGGTCTTCCATTTAAGTCTTTAATCCATTTGGAGTTTATTTTTGTGTATGGTGTTAGGTAGTGTTCTAATTTCATTCTTTTACGTGTAGCTGTCCAGTTTTCCCAGCACCACTTATTGAAGAGGCTGTCTTTTCTCCATTGTATGTTCTTGCCTCCTGTGGCATAAATTAGCTGCCCATATGTGCATGGGTTTATCTATGGGCATTCTATGTTGTACCACTGATCTATATTTCTGTTTTTGTGCCAGTCTCATACTGTCTTGATTAGTGTAGCTTTGTGGTATAGTTTGAAGTCAGGGAGCCTGATTCCTCCAGCTCCGTTTTTCTTTCTCAAGATTGCTTTGGCTATTCGGGGTCTTTTGTGTTTCCATACAAATTGTAAAATTTTTTGTTCTATTTCTGTGAAGAATGCCATTGGTAGTTTGATAGGGATTGGTAGTTTGATAGGGACTGAATTTGTAGATTGCTTTGGGTAGTATAGTCATTTTTACAATATTGATTCTTCCAATCCAAGAACATGGTATATTTCTCCATCTGTCTATGTCATCTTTGATTTCTTGTTTGTTTGGTTTTTTTTTTGTGGTACGTGGGCCTCTCACCGTTGTGGCCTCTCCCGTTGCGGAGCACAGGCTTCGGAAGCGCAGGCTCAGCAGCCATGGCTCACGGGCCCAGCCGCTCCGCGGCATGTGGGATCCTCCCGGACTGGGGCAGAACCCGTGTCCCCTGCATCGGCAGGCGGACGCTCAACCACTGCGCCACCTGGGAAGCCCCCATCTTTGATTTCTTTCATCAGTGTTTTATAGTTTTCTGAGTACAAGTCTTTTGTCTCTTTAGGCAGGTTTATTCCTAGGTATTTTATTCTTTTTGTTGCAGTGGTAAATGGGAGTGTTTCCTTAATTTCTCTTTCTGATTTTTCATTGTTGGTATATAGGAATGCCAGAGATTTCTGTGCATTAATGTTGTATCCTGCAACCCTACCAAATTCACTGATTAGTTCTAGTAGTTTTCTGGTGGCATCTTTAGGATTTTCTATGTATAGTATCATGTCATCAGCAAGCAGTGGCAGTTTTTTTTCTTCTTTTCCAATTCGTATTCCTTTTATTTCTTTTTCTTCTGCTTGCTGTGGGTAGGACTTCCAAAGCTATGTTGAGTAAGAGTGGTGAGAGTGGGCATCCTTGTGTTGTTCCTGATCTTAGTGGAAATGCTTTCAGTTTTTCACCATTGAGTATGATGCTTTCTTTGGGTTTGTCATATATGGCCTTTATTATGTTGAGGTAGGTTCCCTCTGTGCCCATTTTCTGGAGAGTTTTTATCATAAATGTGTGTTGAATTTTGTCAAAAGCTTTTTCTGTATCTATTGAGATGATCATATGGTTTTTATTCCTTAATTTGTTAATGTGGTGTATCACATTGATTGATTTGCATATATTGAAGAATCCTTGCATCCCTGGGATAAATCCCATATGATCATGGTGGATGCTCCTTTTAATATTCTGTTGGATTCTGTTTGCTACTATTTTGTTCAGGATTTTTGCATCTATGTTCATCAGTGATATTGGTGTGTAATTTTCTTTTTTTGTGATATCTTTTTATGGTTTTGGTGTCAGGGTGATGGTGGCTTCGTAGAATGAATTTGGGAGTGTTTCTCCCTCTGCAGTTTTTTGGAAGAGTTTGAGAAGGATAGGTGTTAGCTCTTCTCTAAATGTTTGATAGAATTCACCTGTGAAGCCATCTGGTCCTGGACTTTTGTTTGTTGGAAGATTTTAAATTATGGTTTCAATTTCATTACTTGTGATAGGTCTGTTTATATTTTCTAATTCTTCTGGTTCAGTCTTGGAAATTTGTACCTTTCTAAGAATTTGTCCGTTTCTTCCTGGTTGTCCGTTTTATTGGCATATAGTTGTTTGTAGTAGTCTCTTATAGTCCTTTGTTTTTCTGCAGTGTCAGTTGTGATTTCTCCTTTTTCATTTCTAATTTTATTGATTTGCATCCTCTCCCTTTTTTTCTTGATGAGTCTGGCTAAGGTTTTTATCAATTTTCTTTATCTTCTCCAAGAACCAGCTTTTAGTTTTATTGATCTTTGCTATTGTTTTCTTTGTTTCTATTTCATTTACTTCTGCTCTGATCTTTATGATTTCTTTCCTTCTACTGACTTTGGGTTTTCTTTGTTCTTCTTTCTCTAGTTTTTTAAATTTTATTTTATTATTATTATTTTTATTTCTTTACAATGGTGTGTTAGTTTCTCTCTAGATGTTTGAAGTTAGGGGTTAGATTGTTTATTTGATATTCTTTTTGTTTCTTGAGGTGAGACTGTATAAGTCAGTATATTTAGGTCTATACTCAGAGAAGTCCTCTGAAGTCTTCTGTCTGGAGGGTGAATGTCTGACTGCCAGACTCCGGAAGCTCAAAAGAGGAAGAGGGGAGATATCTCTACATTCCCATTAATGTGTTTATTTAATACCCGTGTTTTTAGAATGGCTTATCTAACTTCATTTTTGTCTGATGTCCATAAAAGTGTTTCATATCTTCTAGACAATAAACTTCTAGTCTTTTGCTAGGCTTGTGAAATGGAGTTGGGTATCTCTGGAATGTCACTGTTTCTTAGTTAGCTTTGAGCCAATAGCACAACTACCTTCTTTACTCCCACCTTCTAGAGGTACCCTGGTCCCACTAATTCTGAGCCTTTATAGGATTCTGCATATAAAAAGCTCACCTCCTCCTATTGTCAGCTTAGGGATTCAGCTTTATTATATATATTAAGTCCTGTATTTAATATTGAATATACGTCTATCTGCTTTACAGCTTCCAAAAATTTCTTAGTTTTATCTCCAACCTGATTTCTTTGTCTTTGGGTTTATGCATTTAAAGAAGCAAACAGTCCCTTTATTGAGTTTTAGTGGGCTTTCAGAAGGGAGTGAAATTAAATGTATTTCAATCCAGTGTTCTTTTATTAGAATTCTGTATTTTTTGTTACATAGTGTATCATATCTTATTTTTTCAAATTGTTATATTTTCATAATTATAATGATTCTTGGTTGCTTGATATTGCATTGCCTGGATTGCCCATAATTTACTGTTGCCTTATTACTAGATATTTAAGTTTCTTCCAGTTTTTCACTTATTACATTATGCTAAAGTGAACATCTTCATTAATTTAAGATTCCCCCAAATTTAGGATTATTCCCTTAGAATAGAATTCGAGAAATAACATCTTTTTGAATTTTATTTCTTTTTTAAAATTAATTTTATTGAAGTATAGTTGATTTACAATGTTGTGTTTTTCTGCTGTATAGAAAAGTGATTCATTTATACATATATATATTCTTTTTCATTACATTTATTACAGAATATTGAATATAGTTCCCTGTGCTATATAGTAAGACTTTGTTATTTTGTAATCATTTTCTGAAAGTGATATATGAGTATTGATTTTACTAAACATTTATCAGAATTTGGTATTATAATTTGCCAAAAAAATTATTTGCTAATTGAATAGTCTAAAATGGCAGCTTGTTTTAATTTGTATTTTTTTGTATTAGTTGTCAAGGTAGAAACTTTACCCATGTTTTTGATAGTTGTATTTACTCACTATCTTTTTGTCCTTTGTTCTTAGCAACATTTTTAGTTCCTAAAACATAAAAAAAATCAATTTGAGAAGCTCTTTATAATAAATGCCTTAAATGTAAACTGTCAGACAGATTTGCTATAAATATTTTCTCCAGTTGGTTTACCATTTTTTGATTTTTTTTGCTATTTTTTAATGTGCATGAGTTTAAAATTTGTATATAGTCAAACCTGTGAACTGTTGTATTTTGTATCATTTTTGAAACTTCACATTTTTACTGTAACATATCTCTGAAAAATAATCGATTCTAATTTATGACTTTGTATTTTTAGTATTGAACTTAAAAAGAAATTACCTGAAATTTATTTTCGAGTGTAGTAAAAGTTAGTATATAAATTTATGTTTTGTTTTTGTTTTTGTTTTTAAAGCTGCTAAGCAGCTAATCCAATATGAGCCAGGGAATCATTTCCATTCTTAGTTTTTAAAAAATCTTTAAACAAAGAATTTGAATATGTGTAGTAACTCCTATTTTACCTCATAAATTCTGTTCTAATTGTTCCTCCATATAGTTTTGCATCAGAAACTTGTGTATTCCCTCACAGAAACTTGCATTGCATCATGTGTAATCTAGACTTCCTTATTTTAAATTAAGTTGTTCTGCTTTGGTTGTTTGGGAAGTGTTGGTACACTTTTGCTTTTATGTAGTAAAACTTCAGAATGTTGCCATCTTGAGGTTGTTTATAAAGCCGTGTATGGTTATCAGGAAATTGCTGACAGTTATGAGGTGCTTATTGTGTGCAATAGGGAAAAGAAACTCCTAGACATATTTTATGTTTATTTTTTGATGGCCAGATTCAATTCTTGGTTTTAATAGTTTGTTTTGGTTTTGTTTTTTAACTGGGACCTTAGTTTAGAATATATTTTCCCTATAGCGTTTTCCCCCCACTACAACTAGTAGTTGGCCCTACAGCTAGTAGCCTTGTTTCTTTTGAACCAGGGCTGTTTGGTGAAAAGATTTTCTTCTAGTAGCAAAGATCCTTTAGATCTTTATATCAGGATTTCTTATTAACAATAGAACTTCTCTTTTCCTTGATTACTAGAAAGTAAAAAAATGGCAAAAACCCCACTACATATTGAAATGAAATTTAGTGTTTATATAACTCTGTCAAATTTTTAAAAATTTTACATTAAAATAAATAAACAGCAAGTGGAACACTGTCCAGTGCTGTAATACAGCATGAAATGCTTCATTATCTCTAAATACTTTATTTTTCTTGCAGCAGGAAGGATGAAATTGTTTTTCATAAAATAGGGTGAACTTGGTTATATTATGGAATTTTTACTTCCTGTCTGCATTTTCTTTTTATTTATTTATTAGTTTGTTTGTCTATTGCCTCTTAGCTTATATGGCTCTTTGAGTTATATGGGTTTCTTTTAAAAAGTGAGCTTAACAGGGAGATCAGCTCGGTGCTTTGTGACCACCTAGAGGGGTGGGATAGGGTGAGTGGGAGGGAGACGAGACGCAAGAGGGAGGAGATATGGGGATATAGTTATATGTATAGCTGATTCACTTTGTTATAAAGCAGAAACTAGCACACCATTGTAAAGCAATTATACTCCAATAAAGATGTTAAAAAATAAAAATAAAAATTGGGCTTAAGATTCTTATCCACTTTAATTATAGCAGTGTGTTTCTGTTTCCGGGAGAAAAACAACAGCACCACAATTTTCAAAAATAAACTTAAATAAGAATATTTTTAGAATTATAAAAATCAAGAATCAATAGCAAACTCTTACCAAATCTAATTATAGTCATTTTTCCTAAAAGTGCAGTGAAATACTCATTTCAGTTTTAAATGTCAGAGTACTAAAACTATTACTATAAAAATATGAGTTAATTTCTTCAAAAGGCAGAATTTTGTATTCAAGGCCAAACTCTTTTTGGTACTTTTGTTTTAATTTTTCCTCTTATATTTATTCTGTGGCATTATTTTTGATATTTTAATAAAATTACATATAAAATTTTATTTGTAAAAATGCCTTCTCTGAATGAATCCTTTTAGTAATTACTTTGTTTCCTGACGACTTAATAACCACTGCCATGAAGTCACAGTGTAATGAAAAAAATAATAAAATTTTTGTATAACTAGGGCAGGAATTCCTTGGGGAAATATTGAGTGAATGATTACAGGAAAGGTAATTCTTTAGTTACAGATTGTCTTGAAAGTTAAATTCAACTTTAAAACAGAGTCATTTTTAAAGCAATAAACTTATTTATGAAACTAGATTAACTGAATAATTAGAGCTTGGTTGACAAGAAAAACTGGAAAACAATGACCATTTTCTTCATTTAAACAAAATTAACTTTCACTAGTTGAAATAACTTTCTTTTTATTTTTCTTCAAACCATAAACTGGTAATGCTGTTGTCTGTTACTCTACCTGAATGTTTAATAGAACAGTAATGATTTTTCCCTCCAATGCTTGTTGGTAATCATTGCTGTAGAAAATCTGAGATAAGAGAACTGGTAATGGACAATATCTAAAATACTCATGAAAATTAAGTATCTATGGTACATGAATTCTTTCTATAGAAATTTGAAGCTGTTAGATTTTCTTATAATTTTAATTAAAAATTTTCAGATTAAAACATTTGTCATTACCAGGTTGGTATGCACCTTCTTATTATAAAGTATGGGTAAACACTGTTGAGAAAATATAAAGTAAGAACTCAGTTTGACAATGTAAATATGTGAATTTCTTTAAAGAATTCAGAATTGTCCACATCTGACTCTTATCCATTTAAATAACTTTGTTCTGAATTGCTTTTGGTAACAAGGAATAACACATGAAGGTTTTCAGATGTTATATATTGTTATCATCAGTAGTACTGAAAATGACATTTTTTCCTGTCACTTATTAGGTGTAGTGGCTGCCAAGGCATCAGTTGATTTTCAGCAGTTCTTCCTAAATGACAGCAGAGGCACTATATGTGTTCTTTTTCACCAGTTTGTCAGGAAAGATGTTAAAAATTTAGTTATTTCCACTCTGTATGGAAAGTAGAACAGTTCCAAATTTCATTAATATGTTTTCCTCTGACATTGTTTTTTTTTTGTTTCCAAATTTCATTAATTTGTTCTCTTCTAAGGTGTTTTTTTTATAGTGCCTTTCAGCAAGGATTTTTTTTTTTTTAATAAATTTATTTTATTTATTTATTTTTGGCTGCGTTGGGTATTCATTGCTGTGCGCGGGCTTTCTGTAGTTGTGGCTCTCATCTCAACCACTGTGCCACCAGGGAAGCCCTCAGCAAGGATCTTAATGGCACATAAGGATGAGTGAATTCTCATAGAATTGAATTTTTCATTCGAACCCGTGTCCCCTGCATTGGCAGGCAGACTCTCAACCACTGTGCCACCAGGGAAGCCCTCAGCAAGGATCTTAATGGCACATAAGGATGAGTGAATTCTCATAGAATTGTGGGAAATTTTTCATTGTTTCTTAATTGAAAGGTATAAGAAAATGACTTCCAACTTGAATATTATGGATTTAGCTAGTACTAATAGTAAAATGTAGAATATCTGACTTAATTCTGTAATCATTTGATAAAGATGTCCACCTGTGTTGTTATTTGTGGCTTTCTTTACAAATGGGAGCCTAAAATATAAAATTTGACTGTTACTTGGAAGGTGAATCTCACTGGAGGATTGAGCTTTCTTTTCTTTGCAGCCATCATAGTGAATAATAAAGTTTCTGGAAAGGGGAGATTTAGGATATATTATGTTATAAAAGATTGCTCTTAAATGGAAAGAGAATGGAAGTAATAACTAATTATAAATTCATGGATATTAAATGTGATTGGCTTAGCAGGTTTTGGGGGATGGTGGTGAATGAAACATCATTGGTTTTCTTAGGGAACCTGAAAACTTGCATGTGTGTGGGCTGGCCTTCTTTTCCTCCCATCTCCCCATCCTTCCTCCTTGCCCTCCTCCCTTCTTCCCTCCCTCCCTTCCTTTTTTCTTGCCTTTCTGCCTCCCTCCCTCCCCTCCCTCCTTGCCTTCAGTCTTTTTCTCTTTCTCTCCTCTCTTCAATACAAAAGAACCAGTACAGAGAAATATGTTATCCTTATCTGATGAGCCTATTGCAAAAATTTTTTTTTTTGGCCACGATGTGTGGCTTTCAGGATCTTAGTTCCCGGACCAGGGATTGAATCCAGGCCCTTGGCAGTGGAAGTTCAGAGTCCTAAACACTGGACCGCCAGGGAATTCCCCCTTTTTTTCTTTTTTTTAAGCATCTTATGAGATAGTGTCTTTGGGTGTGCTTTTTAAAGAGTAAAATGCTAGGTTAGAAATAACACTTATTATTAATTTTTTTTTTTTTTTTTTTTTTTTAAGGTTAAAGGCACTAATGACAACTTGTCATTACATTTTGGTTAGACTTGCAGAGGGATTTGGGCTACTAGATGTCTTTTGACTAAGTTTTTTTCCTCTCTGGGGGAAAGGAGGGTACTTGGAAACATACATTTTAATGTAGTTGAACTGATGAGTGCCATGTTGCTGATAGCTCAGAAGTTTATGAACCAGGAGAATGATAAATTGTGTGTTTGATTTGAGAAACTGCCGGAAGCAAGTGAATGAACTAGAAAACTTGTCATCAACATATGTTAAATAGTCATTTTGTTTTATTATGGAGAATAAAAAAAGCTAAGGAATACTTAAAGGCATTCCTTACATGACCTTTTTTTTTTTTTTTTTTTTTTCTCGGTACGCGGGCCTCTCACTGTTGTGGCCTCTCCCGTTGCGGAGCACAGGCTCCGGACGCACAGGCTCTGCGGCCATGGCTCATGGGCCCAGCCGCTCCACGGCATGTGGGGTCTTCCCGGACCGGGGCTTGAACCCGTGTCCCCTGCATCGGCAGGCGGACTCTCAACCACTGTGCCACCAGGGAAGCCCTCCATGACGTTTTTAAGACTCTCCTGCAGTGTTTAAGTATACAACAGATTTCCTGTGACCATAAACTAAGTGGTGTCCTTTTTGATTTATGTTCTTATGGGCAGTTTCCAAAGACATATTCGTCCCCAGAAATTATTTGAATTTGTTAACTGTAAAGTGGCATATTTGGCATGTTTCAGAATGTGAGCTGCTATTCTTAGTAGAAGAAAGCTTGTACAACTTGCCTATTTCTCCATTTGTGCTCTAGGCTGATAAGTTGTTACTGGTTCATTCATTGATAAACTAGCTTAGCTGTCCAGCACACATATTCCATTCTATATTATTTTTCCTTCACATTTTTATGCTTGTTAATAGAAACTAATAGGAAGAAGCAGAATTTTCTCTTAGACTACTGCAATTTTTTATGCAGTGCAGCAAAGCTCAGGGATGCTGGGGAACAGAAGTAGTGGCAGATGGTCCAACTTGATGCTCTACAAAGATAGGGTGGTTCCTTTTGATTACAGACACTGGCAGTCTGTGAAGTGAAGATATGGAGCCACAGTCTGTTTTACAGCATGAACTAACCATGTGTGTTATGGTAAAGCCAAGAACAACTTTGTATGGGCATAGTAGAAGAGATGACTGCATTCACTTCTAGTTTCCACACACCCACACGTAACAATACTGTCAACCTTGTATCTTTGAGTGCTAAGGCTAAATGGTATGTACATTGCCACACTGTTTTCTGCTTTGAATTACAGATGATGTGCTCAGGGATAAAACTAGGACATAATAGATTTATACCTTCTCAATAACAAGAGAATTGGAGATTTATTTTCTTCATTATTTAAACAGCTACCCATACAGGGCCATACAGGATAGCTTCTTTTAGAAATTTTTGTTCGTTTGAATTACAGAGACTGTATAAACAACAGTGAATAAAAGGCTAGGAAAAGCACAATTGTAGGAATGTAAATTGGTAGAGCCACTTGGAAGTTTGGTGGTATTTATTAAATGAAAAAAATGTGAATGGCCTAGTTCTTACTAGAGAAGCATATATATATATTTTTCTAAGGAGACATGTACATGATTTTTCATGGCAATTGTTGTATGAAAGAAAAAATGATAATCAGGCTAAATGTCAACAATAAGTGACATCTAGATGATCTATAGGATTGTTATGTGATGGAATACTAATACTATGCAACACATAAAGGAATGAGCTACATTTCTATGGGTACTTCTTATGAAACCATGCAAAAAGATCTGAAAGGAGGTAGACCAAACATGATTATCTCTTGGGGAAGGGTGAGGGATCAAGACCACTGGGAGTCAGTGACTAGGGTTTAGTAGTGGTGAGGCCTTTAACCTTATCTGTATGCACTGTTTGACTTTAAAAGAATACTTTTACTTATTACTTGTGTAGTAAAAAATTAATCAAAAAATGATCCCAAAGTACCACCCAATACAACAACCACTTTGTTTTTTGCATAATGTCATTCAGTTTTGTGTATATTCTGTACACTTTTAATAATCTTTGGTTAATTTATTATATTACAAACATGTTTTCATGTTTCTATAAAATCTTTCTTTTACCGTCTTTTCTGATACTCTTAAATTATTCGTTTAAATGAAATTCCCAGGAATGAACCACATGATGGAAGGATATGAACATTTCCTGCTCTTCTTAAGTATTGCCATATTACTTTACAAAAGGATTTTGCCAGTGTATAGTGCTACCAGCAATGGTGAAGTGCACTAACTTCATGACCTCAGTGTTCAAATTTCTTTTTTTTAAATAAATAAATTAATTAATTTTTGGCTTGTTGAGTCTTTGTTGCTGCACACGGGCTTTCTCTAGTTGTGGCGAGTGGGGGCTTCTCATTGTTGTGGCTTCTCTTGTTGCAGAGCACAGGTTCTAGGCACGCAGGCTTCAGTAGTTGTGGCATGTGGGCTCAGTAGCTGTGGCTCACAGGCTCTAGAGCGGAGGCTCAGTAGTTGTGGCGCATGGGCTTAGTTGCTCTGTGGCATGTGGGATCTTCCTGGACCAGGGCTGGAACCTGGGTCCCCTGCACTGGCAGGTGGATTCTTAACCACTGTGCCTCCAGGGAAGCCCTCAAGTTTCTTCTTAAAAGCATAATGTAGAGATTAAGAAGTATGGACCCTGGAAACTGAGTCCTTGAGTGCAAATCATGCTTCTGTCACTCAACTGTGTGCCCTTGGGCAAGTGACTTATCTTTTGTGCTTCAACTTCCTCATCTATAAAATGGGAATAATAACAGTGTCTACTCTGTAGGGAAATTACAAGGATTATATGAAATAATATTTGTAAAATACCTGGAATACCTGACATAGGTCAAATGTTAGATAAAAAATTTTAAAAAAAAAGGATAGTTTGGAGGTGCTTTGGAGCAAGACTGGGTCATATCCAGTTTGTATCTTATCTGCCTTGTTTGATATTGTGTGATTATTTTTCTTCTAAAATTTGTCACTTTTCATCTTTTGAAGGAAAAACATGCCACAAAAATGTATAAATAGTAATTTTTCAGTACATGGTATCTATTTTAGTGATAAGGAAAAAGGTGCATTTATCAGAGTTAAGAGATTTTGAGTCATTATTTGATTTTCTGCCTTTTCGCAGGTAAATGTCTAAATTATACCTATTCCACAGCACTTTTAGAATTAACGTACTACATTTCCCACCTGGGTTTCATTCAGTAGGTTACTAAATGAACTCGATTGAAAATTGGTTTTAGGCTGAGGAAAGATGTGAGCAGGAGATACATTTAGTGATGACAAGCATCAGGTACAAGATAATGAAAAAACATTTTTATTGAGCCCTTACTGTGAGTCAGTACAGTTTTAGATGCTGTGGTTCAGTAATAAGTGAAAGGCTGTGAATAGAAGAACAGATAGGACATTCATTTGATCATCAAAAAAATATAAATCTTTATCCAAAAATTTATTGAACATCACTAGTATTTAAGGTTCTTTCATAGGTGTTGGGATACAGATTAGTAAGACCATTTCTTTGCTCTCAATTAAATGAACAAATACAGTGTAAGTTGTGTTATTTAAAGGTTAAAGCATCGAAAGTTTGATACTGAGTAGATTGTGGTAAGGAAGGTCATTCTATGGGAGGGACACCTACCTTTAGGTAGTGGGGCATGGAAGCCTTTAGAATATGCTTCAAAAAAAAAAGTAAAAGAGAGACATTAAGCCTTGAAGGATGTTGGGCCAATTAGAGTAATTGGGGATAATAGGCAGAGGACAGTGCAAGGATGATGGCAGTGAGTATTAATATCATTAGGGAAAGGTAAGTACAGTTGACTCTTAACTCAGGTTTGAACTGTGCAGGTCCACTTGTACTCAGATTTTTTTCAATAGTAAGTACATATAGTACTGTATGATCATGGTTGGATAAGTCTGAGGATATGGACCTGAGGATACAGAGGAACCATGGATATGGAAGAACTGCAGGTATGGAGGACCAACTATAAGTTATATGTGAATTTTTCGACTGCATGGAGGGTTGACACTCCTAGCCCCCTGCATTATTCAAGGGTCAACTATAGTTTGGGATAGTTGGAGCCTTTGTATCGCTACTTCTCATTCTAAGGTTTACAATTAAATTTTTCAAAAAAAAAAGAAAGCGGACTTCCCTGGTGGTCCAGTGGTTGGGACTCTATGCTTCCACTTCAGGGGGCAGAGTTTCAATCCTTAGTCTGGGAACTAGGATCCCACATGCCGTGCAGCCAAAAAAAAAAAAAGAAAAAAAAAATTTTCATCTATTTATTGCATGCTAGAACATTTTAGATCTTTTTGTTCTAAGACAAGGATCCTCATCATCAGTATTCTGGTCTTGGCTAGTTTCTCCAAATTTGATCTATAATAAATTCCATCTGTAAAAATTACTTTCATTTTAAATCTAATTTTTAGATGTAAAAACTCTTGCTTGTGACTCCTGTTTTCGGTCTTTTATATTCTTGATGTACAGAGTAACATTATCTTTATTAAACCTTGCCTTTACTGGTTTTCTGATCCTTTGAATTTTGCATTATCTACATTTTTCTAGTACTATTTCTCAGTTGTGAGGTTCTGACCTATAGTAGATTTGGTTCTGATTTCTCCCTTATACATTTTATATATTCAAGTAGCCATTAATTGTATTTAATATGCTCTCCTTATTGTATTAGATATCAAGGTCTACTTCAGAAGTTGTTCTTTTCTACTAGGTTAATGTATGTCGTAGTTACCTTTGCAATCTATTCGTGCC
This sequence comes from Lipotes vexillifer, assembly GCF_000442215.2. Taxonomy (NCBI): domain Eukaryota; kingdom Metazoa; phylum Chordata; class Mammalia; order Artiodactyla; family Lipotidae; genus Lipotes; species Lipotes vexillifer. The sequence goes on along the minus strand of NW_006791862.1, from coordinate 1,493,020 downwards.
AGGCATAATTTATTCATCACTAGTTTGCTTTTTGCGATTTTCCTGTGTCATATTTGTAGAAATTTCTTTGTTTCTATTGTGGGATTTCTTCTATATTACTTCTGCTTTTATGTTTAATTAACCATTTATATATTGTCATTCTTTTCCTCTCTAATAGATACTTTGAAAACGTTGAAGGAATGGTTATTTTGACTTTTCCTTCAAAATGCTATATTTCTGTTTTAGATTAGAGTCATAAAACAAAGTACTGTGAATGCTTAAAGGGATTTGTGAAAATTTATTTTGGTAGGCATGTTAACTACCAAAAATTAGATTTGTACTATTGAGTGATTTAATGATATTAGAGAAACATATTGAATTACCTGAGCTATTGAAACGTGTTTTTTTAATCTAAGAGAGAGCTAGTTTTAAAGTACTCTATACATTGACTTCCAAAAGTTTATTTGGAATTTAAAATTTTTTTTTTTTTTTTTTTTTTTTCCTTGCGTTATGCGGGCCTCTCACTGTTGTGGCCTCTCCCATTTGCGGAGCACAGGCTCCGGACGCGCAGGCTCAGTGGCCATGGCTCACGGGCCCAGCCGCTCCGCGGCATGTGGGATCTTCCCGAAACGGGGCACGAACCCGCTTCTCCTGCATCGGCAGGCGGACTCTCAAGCACTGCGCCACCAGGGAAGCCCTGGAATTTAAAATTTATTTCTCCATAGAAACAGTGTTATAAATGATGATTAGATTCATAGGGTGGTGACTTACAGAAATTTAAGTCACTATGTAGCTGAAATACTGTACATGTGCAATAAAAAAAATAACAGAAACAATTCTGTGGGAATACTAGATGAAGCACAATAACAATAAAATTGAAAAGCCATTTTAAAATGTATCTAAATGCTAATATTTGAAGATGTGGAATACTATTCTCTGCTAGGTGAGTCCTTTTCAGATGCAACTTCAGAGTGTTTATCAACTACTGTTAGTCACATAGAGGGATAAGAGTATTCTTACGGAATTTTTGTCCATTCGTAAGTAGCTGGGGAGTTGTCAGTACATCAGGTATTTGTATTTGTAGGACTGTTCCTATGCATTTGGGATAGGTTTATTAGTTTTTCACAGAAGTAGAATCTACTCTTTTTTTATCAGCCTTCTTTTGTTCAGTATAATAACTGAGCTTCATCCATGTTACTTGGTTGAGTAGCTTTTGCCTCTTCGGTGCTGAATAGTATTCTATAATATTAATATATCACAATTTTTTGTTAACTTGTTCAATGAACATTTGGGTCATTTCCAGTTTTTTGCTATTATCAATGAAGTTACTGTGAACATTTTGTACAAGTCTTCTGGGATCCTCATATGTTTTTATTTCTCTTAGGTAAATACTTAGTGAAATTGCTAGGTCATAGGATAGGTATGTGTTAATAAGAAACTGCTAAGCCTTTTCACAAAGTAGATATAACCATTTTATTATATTCCCACTAGCAATGAGTAAGAGTTTCAGTTCCTCTATATCCTTGCCAACATTTGGTGTTCTCAGGCTTTTAAATTTTAGCCATTTTAATGGTTGTGTAGTAGTATCTCATCATGGTTTTAATTTGCATTTCCTTGATTGCTAATGAAATTGAACACCTTTTCTAATGTTGTAATGAATACCTTAGCTATCCTCTTTTATGAAATGCTCATTTAAGTCTTTTTTTCCAACTTTCAGTTGGGCTCTCTGTCCTTCTAATGTTTGTTTTAAAGGAAGATAATAAAAGGAGTCTGATAGTTAAAGATCATTCCCTGTGACATGAAGTTGTAGATATTCAGAAGCAGTGTAGTTAATACTCTTAAATCTGGCGATGACTGTTTTCTGGGTTGATGAGGGGTCTTGGCATTGGACTTTTAATGATCTCATTTGCATTTTGTATTTTGATAGATGGAATTCAGAGTAAGTAGAAAGCTTATTAATTTAGACTGTAATAATAGAGTTTATACTTTGGATTCACAGGTACAGCCATAACTGCCATGATCTGCCACAGAAACAGTTTGTATAAGCATTGTTGTAACTCCTATGAGCCATTACTTTTTTTGAGGGCAATATTGCTTAGAGATCAAAATCAGTACTTATAGTTTTAGCATAGTCCTTGATTAGCCAAATCAATCTTTTTTTTGCGTCACTTTTAAAAATTGGGAACTTTTCTCCTGTCTTGTGGTATTGTGGAAAATTATGACACTCAGAAGTCCTTTAATCTTTTTAGAAGAATAAATACATAATCATTAAAATTAGTTTTTATATTATCTTATTTAGAGCTGATTTCCTATATCAAAATGAATTGATCATTTATATTAGAAACATTTGTTTACAGAACAAATGTTAGGCCAGTTTCAGAATTTCTAATTTTGTTCCATTTGATTAAAGATTGTGAATATGTGTGTGAGTTTAATCATTCAGCCTTGCTTTGCCCCTTTTTAATTTAATTTTGTTTATCTTTTTAAAAAAATATTTATTTATTTGGTTGCATTGGGTCTTAGATGCAGCAGGCGGGCTCCTTAGTTGTGGCATGCAAACTCTTAGCTGCGGCATGCATGTGGGATCTAGTTCCCTCACGAGGGATCGAACCCGGGCCTCCTGCATTGGGAGCATGGAGTCTTAACCACTGTGCCACCAGGGAAGTCCCTGCCCCTTCTTATGAGGGAAAAAACTCTTATGACACCATTTGGCCCTAGATATATTCTGAAACTCTTGTTTTCTGAAGTCACTAGTGGCAAAAAAACGTGCTGGTTGTGGGCTGCCTCTTACCTGAGATGTTCCATTTAGGTTGGCCTTTATTGTCTACTTGAAGTGGCTTTGCAATAGTTTTTGCTATAGGTAGTCTGCTAGAGAGACTTTTGGTAGGTAAATTCATTTTAGATCAGCTGCACCAAGCACATTTATAATTTAATATTGGTTGTGATTTCTTTGCTACACTGGGCATTCTCCTTCTTCTGTATTTGGAAATTCTTACTCTAGTTTGTCAGTGAAAGGCATATTTCCCAGTGTTTGTTTACTTCTGTGGTTATCTTCTGATTCAGATGTTGTTAAATTTTCATCCATGCCTTTGGAACTAAACTGTTAAAACAGCAATTCCTATCTTTCAGCAAAAATCTGAATGCATCACAAGCTTTGGCTCTATGAGAAAGATGAAGAAATAGATTACTTGGTCCCTGCTTTCCAGAGACTTAAAATCTACTTGGAGAGATAAGACTTAACCATTACCTTTGAAAAAAAGTTGTGATATAAGGCAGTATATAGTAGGAGTATAGAACACCAATATTGTGGTCTAATGTGAAATATTTTATAACCATGTAATGAGTAATAGTGAAGTACTGAACTTTGTTTAAAAAAAAAGCTTACCTTTACAAAAGTGGATTAAAGTTCATATACTTCACATATGTATATGATTTATTTATTTAAAAATTTTTATTTATTTATTTATTTGGCTGCACCAGGCCTTAGTTGCCGCACGTGGGATCTTTAGTTGCGACATGTGAACTCTTAGTTGTGGCATGTTGGATCTAGTTCCCTGACCAGGGCCCGGGCCCCTCACATTGGGAGTGCAGAGTCTTAGCCACTGATCCACCAGGGAAGTCCCCTATATGATTTAAATGGAAGTAAAAAGAGTGTAGTTACAACTAGAGTTCAGGGAATGCACGTGGAAATGAAAACATCCATCCTGTGTCTTTGCAGAAAAAGTTTGATAACTACTGGTATAGATAAAAAAAAAAAATTTAAGAGTTTAGAGATGAGCATTGTGCTGTTCTTTCTTTCACACTGGGTTTTTTTTTGGTGAGATCACTAAAGTACAGACTTTTACTTTCCTTTCAAAGACAGTGAGTTCTAATCCCTTCCTCTGATCCTGCAAAAGCCATTTAAATAGCTTTTCTATCTAAATTAGAAAAGAGGAGTCGGCCTATTTATTATTGGTACTGTAAATATTGTATTGGTCTTCTGTAACAAAATACCATAGACTAGGTGGCTTAAAAAACAGAAACTAATTTTCTCACATTTGTGGAAGCTGAAAAGTCCAAGATCAAGGTTCTGGCAGGGTTTGGTTTCTGGTGATGGCTCTTTTCCTGGCTTGCAGATGGCCGCCTTATCTCTGTGCCTTCAAGTGGCTTTTCTCCTGTGTGCTTGAAGGGAGAGAGAGTTCTCAAGCTCTCTGGTGCTAATCTTATTTTTAAACAATCAGGACCCCACCATTCTGACCTCATTTAACCTTAATTACTTTCCAGTCTAAATATAGCTACACTGGGGTTTAGGGTTTCAACATATGAATTTTTGGGGACATATCAGTTTATAACATTCTGCCCGCTGGCCCCCCCAAATTAATGTCCTCCTTGCATTGAAAATACATTCATTCCATCCCAGCAGCCTCCAAAGTGTTAACTCATTCCAGCACGAGCTGTAAAGTCTGAAGTCTATAGTCTCATCTGAATATCATCTAAATCCAGGTGTGGATGAAACTGGAGATAAGCTTGCAAAAATACAATGCTGGGACAGAATAGGATATACATTCTCATTCCAAAAGGGAGAAGTCGAAAGAAGAAAGGAGTGACAGTTCTCAAGCAAGTCTGAAATTTACAAAGGCAAATTCCATTAGATTTTTTTTTTTTAATATTTATTTAGTTGGTTGCACTGGGTCTTAGTTGTGGCAGGTGGGCCTCTTGGTTGCGGCTTGCCGGCTCTTAGTTGCGGCACGTGGGCTTCTTAGTTGTGGCATGGGAACTCTTAGTTGCGGCATGCATGTGGGATCTAGTTCCCTGACCAGGGGTTGAACCTGCGCCCCTGAATTGGGAGCACAGAGTCTTAACCACTGCACTACCAGGGCCGTTAGATGTTAAGACTTGAATAATCCTCTTTGGTTTCATGCACTGCCCTCCAGGTGCATTGGGGAAGCAGCGTCACCCCCAAGGCTCTGTGGGGAAGCCTTGCCCCCAGTCCCTGGGCCATGGCCTTGCTCTTGAGGCACTGGGTGGTGGCATCTTGGTCCCCCACCCGCAAACCAAGGAGGCCGCACCTTTTGAAGATGAGGAAGAGCCAGAACTACCCTCTGGGCCAGTGGTGGGAGTGGCAGCCCTGCCCTCTCAGAATCGCCTTTGGGGTCAGTCTTTTCTTGAAGGATGATGCATGTTTGTAGCTGGTAACTATTGTTCCATCCTGTAGAATCCCAGACAGCCTTCTTTCATTCTGTCCCATTTGTTTTCTATTCTTTTTAGTCCCAACTAGCAGTGTTTCTGCTCCTATAATCCCATCTTTATTCCTGACTTCTGCTGAAGTGGTTGATTAAGTTTGTGGTTCACCTCCTTATCAAATAGATGTTAGCCACATCTATTGTTAGTGTTCTCTTCAGATCAAGCCTTTATCATTTTTTGCAGCAGTATGGATAGGCTGAGAATTTTCCAAACCTTCAAGTTCCGGGTCCTTTTTGTTTAACAATTCCTTCAATTTATCTCTTTCCTCACATTTTACTAAAAACAAGTAAGAGAAAAACAAGTCTTCAACACTTTGCTTAGAAACCTCTTCACCCAAATATCCAGTTTCATCACTTGAAAGTTCTTTTTTCTACAGAACACTAGAACATGACAACAGTTCAGCCAAGTTCTTTGTCACTTTTTAGCAAGGATCACCTGTCCTCCAGTTTTTTGTTCCTCATTTCTGTCTGAGATCTTTTTTTTTTAATTTTTATTTTTTATTTATTTTTGGCTGTGTTGGGTCTTTGTTGCGGTGAGTGGGTGCTACTCTTCATTGCAGTGTACAGGCTTCTCACTGCAGTGGCTTCTCTTGTTGCGGAGTACAGGCTCTAGGTGCGCAGGCTTCAGTAATTGTGGCACACAGGCTCAGTAGTTGTGGCTCTCAGGCTCTAGAGCACAGGCTCAGTAGTTGTGGTGCAAGGGCTTAGTTGCTCTGGGGCATGTGGGATCTTCCCAGACCAGGGCTCAAAACTGTGTCCCCTGCGTTGGCAGGCGCATTCTTAACCACTGCGCCACAGGGAAGTCCCTAAGATCTTTTTACCCAACCAAACTTGGGTTCACTTGCCCATCACGCAGTAAAGCCAATCTACTGACACTGGGTTGTGGTGAAAGAAAGTATGGCCTTTATTTGTAGGTCACCAAGCAAGGAGAGTGGGTAGCTAATGATCGAAAAACCCGAACTCCCCCGTGGCTTTCAGGCAGGGGTTTTAAAAGGCAGCATTAGGGATGAGGGTCACAGAATACATGATCAGCTAGTGGACATTTTTCTGATTGGTTGGTGGTAATGTTCAGGAATCTTAATCATCAACTTTCTGGTTCCAACCAGTTTAGGGTCTATGTGCTTATGGTCATGCTTGTGGTCAGCTTGTAGTTACCATCCTCCACTGGGTTGGGGGTCTTAGTTTCAGCAGAACAACTCAAAGATACACATCAGACTGTTATCTGTATCCCTTCAGTGACTTAGTCCTGTGACTCCATTGTTCAAGCTATTATTACTTCTCTTGCTTGACTGCTTTCCTTTGTTTCTGCATTTTCCATTTCTCTAATCATTAACTGCTTGAGTCTGCTCTTTGGTCAAACAAGCGGGGGACACAGAGGGCCTAGTACCCAGGAAAGCTCTGCAGGGTCCCACTTGGTTTCAGTCCCCCCTTTTCTTTGATATTCCTCAATCCTGAGGGTAAAGGGGTGGGACAAGAAAGGGAATAAAGTTTTGGATAGAGAGGTTAATCATAAACTCTGCAGGGGAACTTGGTTTTAGGGGGACTTGGTTTCAGTCTCACCAGAATGGCCTTAAGCATTCATATTCCTAACCTACATTCTGTTCATGATGTATTCTTTAAGATGACAGAGACTCTCTCCATAGCCCTCCTCTTTCTAAACTCTCCCCAGATTGCCTTTGATGTCCATATTTTTGCCAACAGTTCCTTAACAGCAGTCTAAGCCTTTTCTATCAAGTGCCTCCAAACTCCTCCCGCCTCTACCCATTACCCAGTTCCAAAGCTACTTCCACATTTTTAGGCATTTGTTATAGCAGCAGCTCACTTCTCAATACCAAATTCTGTATTAATCAGCTTGGGCTACCATAACAAATATCACAGACTGGGTGGCTTAAACAACAGAAATTTATTTTCTCACAGTTCTGGAGGCTGGAAAATCTAAGATCAGGGTTCTGGCAGGATCTGGTTTCTGATGGGGACTCTCTTGGCTTGCAGATGGCTGCCTTCTCTCTGGCTTCTCACATGGCTTTTGTGTGTATGTGGGGAGCTGGGGGAGAGGTGGTGAGTGCAAGCACTCTGGTGTTTCTTCTTAGGTGGACACTAATCTAGTGGCCCCACCCTTATAATCTCATTTAACAGTAGTTACTTCTTAACTCCAAATGCAGCCACACTGGGGGTCAGGGCTTCAGCATATGAATTTTGTTAGTGACATTCATTTGGTCCATAACAGAAATGTAAATACAGTTGACCTTTGAATAACTTAGGAGTTCTGGGTGCTGACCCATAGTTGAAAATCTGTGTATGATTTACAGTCGGCCTTCTGTATACAAGGTTCCTCCATATCTGTGGTTCCGCATCTGAGGATTCAACCAACCTCGGATGGCGGATGGCGTAGTCCTCTGTGTTTACTATTGGAAAAATATCTGCGCTATTGGAAAAAAATCTGCGTATAAGTGTACCTGAGTAGTTTAAACCCACGTTGTTCAAAGGTCAGCTGTACAATGTGAAATATTCAAGTTTTTCTATAGACTTGGTCTTCATCAAGTCTGAGTATAACTTAGAACCAAGCAGACATCTAGAAATCACCAAAGATCCTTTTTTCTTTCTTGTTTTTTTCACAGCTAATTATTCATTGAACTCTGTTCAGTCAACTCTCATATCTCTTGAATCTGCCTTACCTTACCTCCCTTTTATAGTTTAAGTCCTCAACTCTTGTCTGAACTAACACAGTAGCCTCTCAACTGCTCTTTATGCTGCTTATCTGGTCTTTTCCCAGTCTTTTAAACACATTAATATGAGTGTGAACATAAATCTGATTGTTATTTCTTTGTTTAAAACTCAGGAATAGCTTAGAGTGTCCTTCCATGCAGTTGCATCTGATATCTCTATCTATCTAGGATTAAGTTTGGATGAATATTAAACAGAAAATATGTGAGATATAGTTCTTTATTTTTCTTATACATAAATCTGGAGATAGAATATCCAGAGGTTGTATGGCAATTCCATGGTCGTTAAGCTTTTTCTGTCTCTTTGACTTCACCATCTTTAGTGTATGGTTTTTAACTTCAAGTTCACTTACAGTGTAAAATGGCTTCTGGAGAGGCAGCCATCCCATCTTGAGATCCAGGTGGGAAGTAGAGATAATAGCAAAAGGACATTGCTAGCTATCTGGAGCTTTTAAGGTGTCTTCTTGGAGCAATTTCTATTACATTTCATTGGCTATTTCTAGTTCCATAGCAAGGGAAGCTAGAAAGTATAGTTTTTTACCTGGGAACATTATCACCTCGAAAAAAGGATTCTGTTGATCTGCCAGTTATCATTCCAACCTCATTTCCTGTGGCTCTGTTTCTTGTACCCTGTACTTTATTTATATCAAACTACCTGCAATCCCCTGATTATCCACGCTACTTTACTATATGTTTTCCTTACATGGATTACACTTCTGCCCTTTTTGGCCAGGTGAACTCCTATCCTGCAAGGGTCAACATCTCTTGGAAGCCTTTCTTAATTACCAGCTGGGACAATTAATCACTCGCTATCTGGGGACTCCATTTTAATGCCTCCTCTTTAACATTTCCTGTCTGGCTTTGCAGTTATTTTGGTTGTGCCTTTTTTCCCTACTAAATTTTGAAGTATTAGAATGCAGGGACTATGTCTTATTCATTTTGACTGTGCCTGACACATAGTAGATCATTTAATAAGTGATTGTTGAAAAAAATCAGCTAAAAGTACAATTTAATAACAGCTAGGTGGAATGTTATTCTTGTAGGCCACATGCAATTAGGAACTGCCTCTAAGAACTACAGATAATGAATATATAGGGTATGTGGGCTATAACATTAAAATGATGGAATTAGAGAAAGTTCTGAAATCCCTGGTTGAATGATTTGAACATACTTATTGCTTAAAACAAGGTGAAACAGAATTGGTTTTGATAGCTCTGCTTTGTAAATGAATTTTTTTTTTTGGCAGATTATGCTTCCACCTCCTCTTTTAAAACAGTTATAACAAACTAACAGTTATAACAAACTAGGTCTGTTTCATCTTTGATTTTCTTTCCCAAGGACAGTGTGTCCGTTGCCTTGCTAAGTTGTACTTCATTATACAAGTCAAGTTGACTATGAGAAAAGAGAAAATATTCATTTAAACTTTCAGGAAGGAAGGCTCTCAATGGTCTTAGAACCTCAGATCAGGAAGTAAAGCTAACCTAATTTTTTTTTATCCTTTTGACTTGGAATATATTTTCCTTCCCTCCCTTCCTTCCTTTCCCCCGCCACCCTTCTTTCTACAGATTTTAGATACCAAAGTTCTTTGTGAAGAAATAGATCACAGTCTTCTCTCCCTGCCCCCCCCCTTTTTTTCTCTAAGGCTAGGTTACTCGTAATTTCTGAAATGGTGCCCTTAGATATAGTACAGATGGGATTTTGATCTCTCCCAATGGGGTTGAAAGTTTAAATCTTCAGTTTAGCTCTCTTTGGCTAGAGGTAATGGTTTAGTATTCCTGAAGGAGAGTTGTATGGTTGACTCTTTTAGGGCCAACTTCTTTAGTAACACTTTTGATGGAAGTACCATTTTCTTTAGTACTTACGTATCTAACTTGTGTTACAGAGATTTGTAAATATTTAGAAGAGTAGTATAATATGTGAAATTCTTCAGATGCCTATGGAGAAAAGAAAACCCAGTACAGATGTAATACTTAGTATTCGTGTTTATGGCAGATTATATTTTCAAAAGATAGCTATGACAAATATCTCCCATCCCACAAGCTGGTTACAATGTGACTTTGACACATTGGAATCTGTGGTTGCTCCTCTTGAACCTGGGCAGGTTTATGACTGCAGCAGAAGTGACAGTCTTGTTATTTCAGCTTTTAAAATTTGGGATACCAGTGGAATGTATGTTGATTTCCTGTGCCTCTTTGTCTAATATTTTCTCTCTAATCTTTCTGTTTTCACTTTGTTAACTTTCTTGTTCTATTTGCCTTCTTTTCCTCAATCTTGTTCTCTTTCTGTTTCCTGCCTCATTTCTTTCTTTGGCCAGGGAGCGAATGATGGGCATTTTGGTAGACATTTTTCCATAATACTGGAGATCTCAAGCCGAGGCCGAGTGGCCCTTCTTCCTTCTTCTCTGTTATCAGAAAATGAAATAAAGTGAGGGATGGATTTGTATGAGGGCTGATGTATGTCTCTCTGGCTTTCTTTTTCAAATTGTAAACTTTATCAGTGTGGAATATGTTGTGTCTATATGAACACTGAGCACTTAATAGAAGTCTTAGATTTAGTTTTTCATTAGCTTCTAGATTTGCATTCCTAATTTAAAAAATTTACACCTTATTATATACTTCTTTCACACTCTTACCAGAATAACTCCTGAAAAAGTAAAAACTCATTAGCATATTTATCGCCCTAGATATTCCTTCCACTTCTCTTCCCATACTTTTCTGTTTTGCAGTCCCCACACTTTACATTCCAGCCTCTCAAACTGTCCTCTAAACATTCCTAACATCTTCTGACTTCTGTGTCATTGCTCACTCCCTTACTGATACTTGACATGTTCTTCCTGTCTCCCTGTCTTGTACTCATTCTTCACTTTCTAGTATGGGAACTGACCCCCTTTTATGAAACTTTCCTAGATTCCTCCCTTGTAATCTTTTCTTCTATACTTCAATATCACTTGTTTATACCCTTTAGGGTATTTATTACAGTCTACTTTGGGTTATTGGTATGTTACTTATGTATTCATTTATTTAGCAAACATTTGAATCCCTGGGTGCTACTTCTGGAGACTTGAATTTATTGGTTTGGGATGGAGCCTGGGCATCAGAATTCTTTAAGTGCTCCTCAGTTGATTCCAGGATTAAGAACTAATAGAATAAAGGTATAACACAGTGCCCACCTGGCCTGTGATAAACACTCAAATATTTGTTGACAGATTATAAGCTTTTAAATCCAAGGACCATAGTTTATTTTTGTATCCCCCATAGCACCCAACACACTATTGCCTACTATTGTATACAGGTTTTCCCTATTATCTGAAAGTAGAGCATTCCTGTGAAACCTTTTGTAAGCTGAAATGGCATAAAGCAAAGAGGCAGTCACCTTAGGACACATGTTGCTAACAATGTACAAAATAAATTGAGATAAAACATAAATGCTCACAAACATAGTTCAGAGCTATGGCAGCTTGATGCTGAGATGCTAGTGTAGTTCCCAGGGAAGGAGCTTGGCAATGCCACTCTTGCTACTTGGGATGCATGATGCCTCTATAATAGTTCTTTGCAAAACAAATGCTAAAAGCTATTTTCACCATCTTTTGTAAAAGCAAAAATCCTCTTTAGATTTCTTTTGATTAGCGAAAACAGGTGCTAACGTAGGTTTCTCATAAAAGCGAAGAGGCATGAAGTGAACTTTTGAAAAGTGGGGGATACCTGTATATAATTAGGTGAAATACTTAGTTCTTTTCAGTTTTCATGATATTTCATGTTGTTGCAGGGGCCATTCAGAACATGCTTGGATTACTATGTAACTAGAAACTGCTAGACAACCGTAAAATGTTTTTTCTGCTCTTTTTTTTGGCTGTGCCTGCGGGGCAAGTGGGATCCTAGTTCCCCAACCAGGGATTGAACCTGCGCCCCCTGCATTGGAAGTGCGGAGTCTTAACCACTGGATCTACAGGGAAGTCCCTGTTTTTTCTGCTCTTGTTTGTATTTTTAAAATTTTAAAATACCCTCTAGAGACGTCTTGGATTTACTGAACTCTAAACTAGTCTTGTGTATGATCTATGGGTTAAATATAGAATATGAGCTCCATTCTTTAATCTGATACAACGTAGTCTTCATAAAATGTGACTTTAGTTCAAGTATGTTTAGGAGCCTTTATAGATAAATTTAGTAAATATAGCAAATGAATGTACCCATGCTTCGAGTAAATATAATATTTAGCCCAACCTATAGCCGGTGCATGCAGCAGAATTATCAGATTGAACCTTTGACCTATTCAGACCATATGGCTCCTGACTTGCGTCTTTTATGTGATGTTGATAGCAAAATTTGTGTTACAAAGGGAGGTTTTATTTTGTTCATAAGTTTTGGGAATGTTAATAACCTTTTAATTAAAAGTGCTTATGATACTTATGTGACTAACCTGGCTTTGAGTAAGACAGCACTCATGGTCAAATCTAATGCAGTTGGCCCTCTGTATCCACAGGTTCCTCATCTGTGGATTCAACCAAGTGTGGATCAAAAATATTTGGGGGAAAAAATTCCAGAAAGTTCCAAAAAGCAAAACTTCGATTTGCCACTCCTGCTACACACAGACAACTATTTATACAGCATTTATATTGTATTTACAACAATTTATTGATACTTAGCATTTACACTGTATTAGGTATTATAAGGAATATAGAGATGATTTGAAGTATAGAGGAGGACTTTTGTAGGTTACATGCAAATACTACACAATTTTATATAAGGGGCTTTGATCGTCTGTGGATTTTGGTATCGGGGTGGGGGTGGGGTGGGTTTGCTGGTCCTGGAACCAATGCCCCGAAGGTACTAAGGGTTGACTTGGGTAGTTCTTTACAATTAATGACAATACTTTCTGTATGCTTGTCTGTCAAACCTACAGAAATTGCCTTCCTCTTCTTGATATTTCCCTTCCTCTTCTGCTTGCTCTCTTTTCCTTCCCTCCCCTTTGTTCCAGTGTTAGGTGGCAGCTGGATCTGCTGGGATGGTAACATTAGTCTATAGGTAAGGAGGAAAAGGATAGGGGAAGAAAAATTTGTTGTTGTTTGTTGGACTTTTGCCTCCTTTCTCCAGTCCTCATTTTCACAACTTTCCTCCAGAGTCAGGAGTAGAAAGTAAACAGGGGCTGCTCTCATTACTGCTAGAGATCTCCTCCTCCCCACAGACTGTCATTATTGGGCATCCATTGTTTTTGTCTTTGTTTTATACATATATATATATATGTAAGTGACTGTGTTGGATTCGAACATATATATATTTTGTTTGTGCCGTTAACCATTTGGCCAGAGGTTGCCAAACTTGGCAGCTGGTGGGCCATATTTAGACTGCATGTTGATTAATTTTTTTTTTTTAATATTAGCTGCTAACACTTTTAATGTGGAGAGATTTCACAAAAAATTTATATTCCTGGTTTCCTCATTGCCACATTGCAGCATAGGCCTGGAACTTAGAAGCAGCTTCACGCTGTAGGAGGAATATGTGCTCTCTAGGGTTCCACAGACCCCACCTGGCCCACTTCATCATTTATAGTACCCTCCTGCTCCCTGTAGGTATTTCCGTTTTTGAGGTTTGCATCATCAGTCTTTACTACCACCAGTAATTCCTTTTATGCTTGAACTTGTGTTCCAGAGCAGAGGAGCTACAGAATATTTTTATTCATACAGCTTTTCTTCCCAGTGTGAGGTCTGAGAATAGTCAAGTGTAAGGGAGATGCCTTATGTTTCTGGCCTTTTGAGTTGGAATTACACATATATTTTCATTTATTTGGACGATATTTATTGATAGTGATGGTAAAGGATCAGATGAAATGTGGTTCAGAAATAGCGGAGAGTATTAAAGAAGCACAGGTTTCTTGTCAGCGCCCACGGCCCTGAATATGTAGTCCTTCAGTGAGACATAGACTGCCTGGAGTGAATTCAGTGTCCACGCCTTAGCTCACCACAGTACACTGTTGCCTTTCACCCTGCTCTGAAAGCCAGGTGATGAGAAAGGGTGGGAAAGTCTTGGATGAGAAGGTGTCCAGGAAGCACAAATTCGTGGCTACAATTAACTCAAATCAGCCATGTTAGTCACAGTTATATCAACTGATATAACCTGTAAATCTTACTTAGCTCAGAAGGCTACCATTTTCTCTTAAAAACTGGTGATTAGGTTGTTTATGCTGATAAGTTGCTATATTAGGTTTATTATAGATCAAATAGGTCTTGAGAATGTCATGCTATAGATGACCAAATGTAAAAAGAATTCACAAGGAGATCTTTATAGAAAGTATATATGCAAATCATCACTAGATGCACCTAGCTATCTGTTTTGCTCTAACTTGTGCTTAATAATGTAGTTTCAGAGTACTCTTCCCCCTTTTTAGATGTTCTTCCTCTGTGCACAACTATGTCTTTTATGTTTACTATATTGTCATTGTTTATTCATGAGTCTGTCTCTTAGCTGTGAGTTCCTTGAAAGCAGACTTGGAGGTCTTACTAGTTTTGTGTTCCTCATGGCCTAGCACAGTGTTTGGGCATATGATCAGTAAGGGCACAGTAGCCTTTAATTAATTATTGATTTGTTGATTGATTGATTGCATTTCAGGAACGTCTTACTGGAAGGATTCTGTTTCTGTGGTGAGGACCATAATCTTTGTTTTATCTCTGTTTCAGTATTTGCCCTTTCTGTGTAATTGCTTTTACTTTTGTGCTATAATCATTACGTGATTATCAAGTACTTTCTTTTTCTTACCGTATCTCGGTATTTGATTGTGAGTTGCTAATTCTCACTAATGGAATATTTTTGAAAACTGAGATGTCTTGAAATCACCAAGGCTTTTTGTTGGATGAGATTTGTGTTAAATTCTCTTGAAAATCTGTTTTGATATGAGAAAAGAAAACTTTCTCCCTTGGTTCTTTGCCTTGGGTGTTCCCTTGTCTTTCATTCACACTTCCTGTTTGAGGAAGGATTTTAGTTCTGTTTCTGTAGTTTTCAATAAGATTCTGGTTAGTTTCTTGACTCTTATGACGGTGTTATAGGTGGACTTGAAATGTTTCTACAGTTCCTTAGATTAAGAAAAACCTAAAGTAAAACTAGCCCTTGAGATTTATTTTTTGAAGGTGAAATACCTCTTTAAGCTATTCCCATTGTGGTCAAATATATTAGTTTACTCTCCAAATGTATTAGTTTACTGTCATGCTTTCCTTTTTTATTCTGGAGTGCTTCCTTTCTAATCTAGTCTTGTTCTCTAGGCTTATGCATAGCTGTCCTGCTGAGATATCATATCATAATCATCCTAGAAATTCCCTTTACCTCTCTTATGCTACAGTCAGTGTTTCCTGGATCCCTTTTCTTTCCTTTGTTTACCCCCTCATTTTGTTGTAGGACATTCTCCTGTAGCTTTCTGGAAAAGGTACAGGAGAGATTGTTTGTACTTTTTCCTTGTTATATTTTTATAGTACCCTATTCTTATTTGGATGCAATTTTCTTTTTCTCCTTTTCTGAGAATATTTGGAGGTTTTCATATTTTTTTCTTCTTTCTTCATTATTTCTGTTCCCCCTTCTCCCTTCCTCCATTTGTTTGCTTTGGTACCTTTCTTTTTGGAATCTTCCTCAATTTTTGGTGTTCCTTGGCAGTTCATTCATTTTTTCAGTCTACTCTATTGATATATAATTTACATACAATAAAATGCACAGATTTTAAGTATTCAGTTTAGTAAGTTTTGACAATCATATTCACTTTTGTAGCCACCACCCCTATCAAATATATAAGACATTTCCATCAACTCAGAAGAGTTCCCTCCTATCTCTTTGCAGTGTCTGTTCCCTACAATTCCAGCCACATACTCCCCACTTCACCACCTGTCAACCACTGTCTTTGACATCACAGCTAGTTTTGCCTCTTTAAGTCTTTTATATAATGCAGTCGTATGGTATATGTTCTTTTGTGTCTGGCTTATTTTGCTCAGCATAGTTTTTGAGATCCACTTATGTTGGTGCATGAATCAGTGGTTTCTTCATTTTTATTGCAGAATACTATTGCATTGTATGGATATACCACATTTATTTATTCATCTGTTCAAGGATCAAGGGGTTGTTGTTTCTAGTGTTTTTGCTGTTGTTAATAAAGCTCCTCTGTATGTTTCTGTACAGTATTTTCTTGGGTAAATAGCAAGGAGTGGAATTATTGGGTCATAAGGTAAGTACATGCTTAACTTTATAATAACTGCCAAACTGCCTTTTTATTTTAAAGAGTGATGCATTAAAAGATTGACTGGAAGACTTACATGTTTGAGTATATCACTTGTTGACTTGTGGATTTTCCTTTTGGGAACCCAGCCATTTCTAAAGGGGGAATGGAGACATTCCCCTCACCCCATGTCAGTAACAGTAGGTCTTTGTTCTAGAATCATTTACTTTCTTCAGAGGAGAATCCTCATTGATTCTGCACAGGTGATATATATGTGAGAATAGGGCAAGGGAGGACCGCTGGATGCAAATGCTCACTTAATCTTCACCTTTTTTCATACCTCATTGTCCTTCCTATAGCTCTCAGCTAAATCTGGTGTTTCCATGTATGGAGCCTTTCTGTGTCAGTGTCTCCAGAGAATGTATCTCCGGTTTTTGATATATATCTACATCTAAAAGTGATGTGCGGGGGTGGGTAGATGGTAGATTGGTGTGTGACTGTGTTGTGCTGCAAGGGACCCGAGAGTCTAAGCACTCATATAACTTTCAACCAATTTCTCTTCAATCCCACCTTTTACCCTCACCCCTTTTTTTGTGTGGTAACTGGTACAATGAATTCGAGTCTTTTTTGGGTGCTCTAGACAGAGTAAGTTAGTTCACTTTCTTGTTCACATTTCTCAACTGCTGGTGCTTAGGTTTCAATTTTATTTTATCTGCTCAAGTCAGTCACTCCTCCAGACACTAATGTTCCCCAGAAAAAACTGACTGCCTCTTAGATCCTCAGTTCTTTTTTCTCCTATTCTCTTTGTCCTTGTGAGTTTATGTCCTTTTTTATTCTTGCTGTAATTTTAGTGAAGTCTTTGGAGAGAGAGGAGATAGAAAAACCACGTGTGTTCAGTTTTCTGTTTTTTCCAGAAATTGCTTTTTCTTTCTAAAACTAAAATAACTGCATTAATATTATGTTTTCCTACCCTAAAATTTTACTAGGCTTGATTCTCTTTTGTTTTCCATCTTACCTGAATCTTTATTTTTAAAGTTTTCAAAGTTTCACTTGTACAATGAATGCTTTTATGTATTCCTTATCTACAGATGAACTAATTGTTAGCTTGTTTATTTTGAATAAAAATACTATTTATTTTCAGTAAATATGGATCTCTGGCAGTATTTTCATGTTTGATAGTTTCTTTTGTGCATATACAATAACTTAGTCAATCTGTCTTCTACTGATGGACATTGTTTGCTTTTACAAATGCTTTAAAAAGCTTATATGTACATTTTCTCCTGTTATAAGGGAATAAATTCATTAGTCATCTAGTTTCTATTTTTTTTAACATATTACCAAACAGTCCTTCAAATATCTGTAACCAACAGTGTATGAGATTATCATTTTATATCACAGTGATTGATTTTTCTTGTCTCCTCCACTAGACTATGAGCATCCTAATTTGTTAGTAAAACCATTAATGAAAATTAGGCGTATTGAAGAAATAGGTATTCTGGTAGCTGAAGTAATTTCTTCTTTTTTATTGTAATTTATAAAATGAGCTTTGTTCTGTTTCTTACTTTTGCATTCTAAAAAGGAAAAAAAATTAGTAACTTGGGGCTATTAATATTATGAATTCATTTTTTAATGAATTAAGCATATAGTATTCATACTTTTCTCTAGCTACTTACTCAAGTATTAGTTCTTATTGTTTTATCATTGCCCTACAGGTTGTTGAACTCATGAACTTTCCCTCCCTACCACAGACTTTCATTGAATGATAATCTATGTGCCAGGACACTCTTTAGTCTTTATCTTGCTGGCCCTTTCTGCCTTACTTGAGACTGTAGACCAGCCCTTTTTCTTGTCCTTTGGAGACTACATTCTTGTTTTTCCTGTTCTAACTATTCCTTGTCAATCTTGTTTGAGTATTTTTTCTTTCTCCATAGGTACTGTAAGCTTTGGTTTCTCCCAGTTTTGCCTCTGTCTCATTTGTACTCTTCATTCATGGCTTTAATTGCCACCTATAGGTTGATGACTCTCATCAAACCTCTCCTAAGCTTTACACTCATAATTGTAAAAACCCAATGGATCTCCCCAAGGTTCCTCATTTTCAGTATGTCCTTATCAGAATTTTCATTTTTTTCTTCCTCACGATTTTTTTTAAAAAATATTTTTAAAATTTATTTATTTGGCTCTGCTGGGTGTTAGTTGCGGCACGCAGGATCTTTGTTGCCGTGTGCAGGATCTTCATTGCGGCATGCAGAATCTTTAGTTGTGGCATGCAAACCCTTAGTTGTGGCATGTGGGCTCTAATCTAGTTCCCTGACTAGGGATTGAACCTGGGCCCCCTGCATTGGGAGTGTGGAGTCTTAGCCACTGGACCACCAGGGAAGTTCCCATTTCCTCACTTACTCTTTTCCGTACATTCCCTTTCTACATGCTAATACCATCCTTCAAGTTTCCCAGGATAGAATCCTGAGTGTTATTCTAGATTGCTTCTACTTTTAGTCAAGCTTCAGATTCTACTGACTTTTCCTTCTAAATATTTCCCAGATTTAGCTCCTCCTTTTCTTCTCTTAGTAGCAGTCTTATCTTTTGCTTCCACATTTGTTCCATTCTCTATAGAACTGGTAAACTATCTGAATTTTATCTGACTGTGTCCTGTTTCCTGTCTGCCTGGAGTTTGTATCTGAATTGTGTCTGACAGAATCCCTTCCTTATTATGACAGAACTGAATTTCTCTGAATTGGTCAATGACTGCTTTAGGTTTATCACTTACTACTCCCTGCCTTATTCATTTTGTTCTAGTAACATACAATTCTCCATACGCTCTATACATCATGCTCTATGCATTATACTTTGAAACAAACTATTATGTCTGCCTGGCATGCCCTTGTCCATTTTGCCTGGGTTAGCCTTTAAAAGTTTAAGTAATCATCCTCTCTGTCCAGAAGTCGTGTCTTTCTTCTCTAGCATGGGATAAAGGTACTAATTCTGTGCCTCCACAGTGATGATTGTACTGACCACATAATACTAAAGAGTATTTATTTCTCTGTCCTTGTAGACAGAGATTGTTCTATTCAGTGGAAAAAAGGCTTCAATGCCTAAAATAAAGTAATGGCTCAGTAATTTTTTTTTTGAGAGTGGGTGTCTAAAAATTACAGTTTATTAGAATCATCTATTTATAGGTTGCTTTCTTTGTAGATGATGACACGGTCTAAACTAAACTTAGGGGGTGTCTTCTGCATGGATAGATACATGCTCAAAGAGTAGAAATAATATAATTTTTATCCCAGAGGCAATGAGTGCATTGCTGCTAAAAACATATTAATGCCAGCGTCTTAAGGCCATTTAGCTTACTTGCTAATTCGAAGTACTTGTTACCTCTTCCTTACCCTTGCCTAAAATTTGTATGAATAATTTAATGTTCTGTCATTTGAAAATAGTGGGTCAGGAATTTGCATATTTATTTTCTAGATTAGATTTGAAAATATTAGAATTATGAAAAATATCTTTGGGTCTATTTGACTTATTTGGAAAGAGAAATAATATTTGCCAATTTTTATTAGGAATTGGGTTGAAAAAATGTAAAGATTTTGAGAGATGACTTTTCTCTCCTAGTTTCTTACCCATCTTCTCTTTCTGAATTTCAGTTACAGATGTAGAGCTGAAACGACTGAAAGATGCCTTCAAGAGGACCTGTGGACTCTCATATTACATGGGCCAGCACTGCTTCATCAGAGAAGTGCTTGGGGATGGAGTGCCTCCAAAAGTTGCTGAGGTAATCTTTATGTTCTAGGTTTTCCTTTGAGATAGTTACCACCAGCCTGAATTCTTGAGGGTTCCCCTGGTCTTGACAGATGTAATCTTCTCTACAGTTATTTTTCTTGCTGAGTAGGTTAACAGATCTTGTTTTAGATGTCATTATGGCTGTGTTCTTAGAGGCCAAATGGGAGTACTGCAGAGCTGCAATTCTGCTTCTGTGTACTTCTGGGCTTTAATAGCCACAGATTATTATCATGGGACCATTTATATGACTAGCTTCTTATTCTTATAAACTTCATCACTCTGACATATAATTTTTATGTTGGGAGTATTTTTATAAATTTTGAATTTAAAACCTTTCCATATAGTAAAACCTAATTAAATTAATTCTGTAAAATTAAATGTTGTACATGAAACACTAGCTTATTAGAATTTGTAAAGGCTTATTTAAATTCTACTAAAAATTTTTAGGTAGAGATAAAATGAGCTAAGTTGATATAAATATCCCCTTTCTAACATTAAGTTCACTATTTTATAGGTATATACACAGATATGTATTATGTCATTCGAAAGGTGAAATGATAAAAAAAATTAATAAAACAGTGAAAATTATAATAAGAATTTTAAGTTTGGTGTATTTCATAAAACCTTGATTCACCATTCCTAATTAGTGACAGTTGATATTTCTAACCCGTGCTGTGTGCTTTTGAACCTTATGGTTTACATAATATAGAAATTACATTTATTGATTTTTTGTGTGTTTTAGTCTTTTATTTTTTTTTGGTGGGGATATATGTTGCATTAATTCTGTTACATGTATTCTTGTGTAAAATTATGTACTTTCTTGCTCTGTCATTATTTTGGATTTATGACAGGATTAGTTTTTTTCCTGATACTATTTATTGGGTTCTCTTTTTCAGTATGAATTCATCTTCCTATTTTCTTTTTTTTTTTTTTTGCGGTACACGGGCCTCTCACTGTTGTGGCCTCTCCCATTGCAGAGCACAGGCTCCGGACGCGCAGGCTCAGTGGCCATGGCTCACGGGCCCAGCCGTTCCGCGGCATGTGGGATCTTCCCAGACTGGGGCACGAACCCATGTCCCCTGTATTGGCAGGCGAACTCTCAACCACTGCGTCACCAGGAAAGCCCTTCCTATTTTCTTTTAATTTATTTGTCTTAAGTGCTAGTATAATATAAAAATTTGGAATTCAGAATTTTTCATTTTAGGATATAACTAGCAATTTAATGAGATAATATAAGTTGCCCATTAGAGGAAGGGATTTAAACTGAATCCATAGTATTTAAAACAAGATGCTTCCAAATTCAAATGTATACTAACTTGAGCCTTTCTTTCCCTCAGCTTCTTCCTTAAAGTCAAAACTGTCAGTCTCTGTAAATTCATGGTGCTGGGAAAACTTAGGTCAGAATATCTGATTTATCTCTTTGGATCATGTATAAAGATTTACTTGTGTAAATCTACATACCTATAAACAGATATCCATTCAGGTCCTTGTCCATTTTTTAATTGGCAAGCTCCTACTGCTTGCCACATAACAGCTCAATAAATTGAGAGACGTATTGTGGGGGCAAGGAATAACAACTTTATTCCGAAAGCCAGCAGACCGAGAAGATGGTGGACTAGTGTCCCAAAGAACCATCTTCCCTGAGTTAGAATTTAGGCTTCTTTTATAGTAAAAGGGGAGAGGGTGTGGCTGGTTGTTGCAGACTTCTTGGTGCCTTTGTTCTTGAAGCTGTCCACGGAGGTCTGACCACAATGTTCCTAGACCTCCTGCAAGACAAATGTTATTCTCTGTTCTGCAACTTTTTATCTCTATATGAATGAAAAAGTGTTATACCTTTAAAAAGTCAGAGCCTTGAGAATGGGCTGTCTTGTATATTTTAGGCTATAGGCAACATTCTTTTACGAAAGGTGCAAAGCCTGCATGAGTAAGCACAGGAAACAGAGCGCAAAGGTTAGAGCTAAAGGAATAGATTCAATATGGAGTCAGGTTTATTCTTCTCTGTTACAGTCCGAGCAACTGTTTGTTGAAAAGATTATTCTTTCCCATTGAATCGTCTTATCACTGTTGTTGAAAATCAACTGATCATAAGCATAAGGTTTTACTTCTGGATTCTCAATTCTATTCCATTGCTTTCTGTGTCTATCCTTGCATCAGTATCATAATGTCTTGATTACTCTAGGTTTATGGTAAGTGTTGAAATCAGAAAGTGTCATTTCCCCATCTTTCTAATTTTTCAAGTTGTTGTGTCTATTCTGGGTCCCTTGCATTTACATATGAATTTTTGTGTCAGTTTTTCAATTTCTGCAAAAGAAGCAGCTGAGATTTTGATAGGGGTTGCATTGAATCAGTAGATTGATTTGGGGTGTATTGCCATTTTAACAATATTTAAGTCTTCTGACTCACAAAATTAGAATGTCTTTCCATTGATTTAGATTTTTAATTTCTTTCAGCAATGTTTTATAGTTTTCAGTGTACAAGTCAAATGTCCATCAATAGAACAAAATGTGGTATATCTAATCTATAGAATGGAATATTGTTAATAAAAAAGGAATGAAGTTTTCTGATACATGCATGGATGAACCTTCAAAACATTCTAAGTCAAAGAAGCCAAATACAAAACACCATGTATTTTTTTATTCTATTTGTATGAAATGGCCAGAATAGCCAAATCTATGGAGACAGGAAATAGATTATTGGCACTTTGTTAAAATTGTAGCTGATTTTTTTCTTACTCGCTTACATGGTAGCTGCCTCTTCCTGCTGTTGTTTTGGAGGAATCTATCTTTCTTGAAATGTCAGATACAGGTTGCCCTGTTAACTCATTTCTCCGATATGCTCAAGAAATGATAGTTAAATGACTTTTTCTTGTTTTTAGGTTAGGAGTGACACTCAGGCTTTCTACATCTAAGGTGGAAGTGGAACTCCCTGGAGCGTCATTTTTATGTGAATATTTCGTAAATTTCATTTCACCCAAAATTATTTCAAGGGTCTCTGTCCTTTGGACTGTCTTTTAAGAATCATCACTGGCTAGAATAATTAAAGTATTGAATAATTGTTTTCCAAGAATTATCTTAATTTTAAATTGTAAAATCCATAATGATAGTTTCAAATTTCAGTTTCATTGTAGTTAACACTTTTTTGTGTGTAAACTCTAGCACAGTATTAAGCACAAATAGAAATTTTATAACTGCTTTTTTTTTTTTTTTTTTCCTTGCGTTATGCGGGCCTCCCACCGCCGCGGCCTCTCCCACCTGCGGAGCACAGGCTCCGGACGCGCAGGCCCAGCGGCCATGGCCCACGGGCCCAGCCGCTCCGCGGCATGTGGGATCCTCCCGAAACGGGGCACGAACCCGCGTCTCCTGCATCGGCAGGCGGACTCCCAAGCACTGCGCCACCAGGGAAGCCCTTATAACTGCTTTTAGTGATGATGGTGAACTTCATTTATCCTATTATTTACAGATCTAGGTTTATTTTAAGTGAGGAGGAGTACTATTAGCATGTGAATATTGATTAGTACATATAACACTGTGTAAGTTTTAAAGTACTATAAGGAACTAAGGACTTCTGTCTTTTTATTTTTATTTTTGGCTGTGTTGGGTCTTCGTTTCTGTGCAAGGGCTTTCTCTAGTTGCTGCATGCGGGGGCCACTCTTCATCGCGGTGCGCAGGCCTCTCACTATTGCGGGCTCTCTTGTCAGAGCACAGGCTCCAGATGCGCAGGCTCAGTAGTTGTGGCTCACGGGCCTAGTTGCTCCGCGTCACGTGGGTTCTTCCCAGACCAGGGCCCGAACCCGTGTCCCCTGCATTGGCAGGCAGATTCTCAACTACTGCGCCACCAGGGAAGCCCAGTACTTCTGTCTTTAATCTCTCGTATTTTCTCATGAAAGGATGTCTTTATAGTGTCTCATACAATAATCTCAAAGGATGAGTGAACCCCATTAAGCTCAGTTCTGGAACAGTCCCAGCATTTATATAAAATGAGCTTGTAGCTTATTTCAGGCATCTCTCCAAAACAGGCAGGTTAGTAGACAGACTTCAACTTTTGTGTATATTTGGGAAAGGGAGAGAACTTATGAGTATGTTTCATCTTGCAGAGTACAGAGTTATTTGCTAAAGAGGAAATAGTACATTTTAAGTAAAATGGAAGTATAGATCTGGGCAGATAGTTTTGAAGTTTGAATTTAGATGTAGTGGGTAGGCAGACTCATAGAATGGAGGATCTGTATTCAGTAGTTGCAGCAAAATCTTGTTAAATGATGGGATTTCTAAACAAAGTGATTAGTTGCAAAGCTAAGGAAGTAATCATTCGACTGTATATGGCTATTCTGCGATCTTTCTTAAAATCTTTCTAAGAGTTTTCTATGATAAATTCCAAGACAGGCTATTCTGGATAAGGAAAAATAACTCAAAGCAGTTTAAAATTTTTAGAATCAAAGCATTGATTTCATTTGACTCATTATTTTCTAGGATAGATTAGTTTAATATTTTGATGTAATTCTGATCTTGCTTATAATAATAACTATGTGTTATTTGAACAAAATATTAAGTGAATGGAATTTGAGGGAATTAAGAAAACAAGGTCAAAATAAGGTGAATGGAAAACTGTTCTACTGGAAATTGGACTTTTCTGAACCAAGGCCACTAACTCTTAATTATTCAGTGTTTTTTCTTTAGTGTGTCACCCATCTCCCAACCCCTATTCCCCCAAAGAAATCTAATGACAAAACATTTCCATGTAGTATTAATTTGTAATCATTTCCTCTCGCTTTCACATTCACTTAAAACTGGTTTTCACCATTTACAAAATATGCGATGCAAGTGAATTGATAGTTGCTACTCCTTAACTATTTCTTTTAACTGGAAACTCTTAAATCTCTATCCCAGGATTGATTTCAATTATGGATGGCTGTCTAGGATAAAAATTCCACTCCACCTTCCTCCATAAAGCTGTCTCTGACAATTT
Source organism: Lipotes vexillifer (assembly GCF_000442215.2). NCBI lineage: Eukaryota > Metazoa > Chordata > Mammalia > Artiodactyla > Lipotidae > Lipotes > Lipotes vexillifer. The sequence continues at coordinate 1,468,173 of NW_006791862.1, read as the reverse complement.
TAGCCCACACTGTTTTTCTCCCATCCTTAAACTCTTAACAGGCATTAAATTCTGCCTCTGTACTATGTAGTACAATGTTTTTATTAGATAATGACTAATTGTTCATTTAAATCTTGTCTCAACTAAGTTATGATTCTTGACGGGCAGACTTTGTGACTTTTAAAAAATTGGTCCCAGAGTGTTGTGCATATAATATAAACTCAGTGCGTATTTTGATGTTTTTGTCTTGTTTTGTTTGTAAGTAATTGTATATTCTGCAAAACCCTATTGTAAGAATGACCAGGACAATGACCAAGAAACCATACTCCTAAAGTCAATTAGCTTTGCTAGCTTTGCAGTCTTTGAACATTTAACCTTTTCCAAATTTGAGGAAAATGCACATTTTAAGCAAAAGCAATCATAGAGCCTGGAGTGTTTTTAGACATAGTGGTCAACATGTGAAAACAAGCAGCTGATTAGTAGGATATTTTTCCATTAGTGTTGGTAAATTTATGCTGAGGTATTCATAATGCATTTAGATGCCTCTTGGGACTAGGGACATGCATTTATTGAGTTGGCCAAAAAGTTTGTTCCGGTTTTTCAGTAAGATGTTATGGAAAAACCCAAATGAACTTTTTGGCCAATTCAATACTAGACAGTCTAGGTTTAGGGGGACTATCTGACCATAGAATAATGATTTGTGATTGTTTTTTTGTTTTGATGTTAGTTGATCAGTATTATTGATTACATCCCTTTATGTTGGATTTACTAGCATCATGGATAACAACTTTCTTGACAACTCTAGCCATTGTCAGCTCTTGATGCTGTTGATCATTGACTATTATAATATACTAAAATAATATGTTTATATCAACCAGAGAAAAGCAGCTAATGTTTTCATGTTACATTAAATCCTAGTCTTGACATTATGGCTAACAGTAGAACACTAAGCAGGATACTGGTTTAAAATCTTTCTCTGGAACTAGAATCTGTAAAATATCCACTAGTCTTTATCTTAACTGCATCACTTTCGTTCAGTGTAATATTCATGCTAGTTCTTAAATTGCATTGTTGTTTTTTTCTTTTTGTATTTCTCTTTGTAAGACCAGACAAAAAGGATTCCAAGGGCTCTCTTAGATGAAGATAATAACAGAATATATCACTCCCTTCTTGTAAAATTACATACGGACTTTTTAAAAAAATATGCATTATTGTCTTGATGGTTCTTAACTGCCAAGTTTTATCCCAATATTTAAACAGTTTCATAAGCTATTGAAAAACAAAGTTTATAGGAGAAGAGCTGATATGTCGTTAAGCATAATGGGACTAGGGAATTCCTTGTATAAAACATTACATCAAATACATTACATAAATTATAAGTGTTCTAAGTGGTATGTCAGATGTCAAAGAAGTTACTTATATTGGTACAAAAAATACTCTTATAGAAAATAACTTATGCATAATCACTTATTTTGAATCCTTGGTGTATTAAGTGAGCCACTGACGTGACTAGTGTAGTAGATGATAAAAATAATTGACATCCTTTTCAAGTCAGTCTTGATAAGACACTTCTATCCAATAGCATATTCCTTAATTGGTATTTTAAGGCAAAATAAGGTTGATTTAATTTATAATCGAGAGTGTTAAAAACCTCTGCCTAAATTTAGCTGATAAAATTCAGCTGAGTTTGACTACAGAAGTTGGAAATTTTATATAAAAAGAATTCTAAATGGTGGGAAAAGCAACTAACATTTTCTAAACTTGGGTGAATGTAAAAGGAACGCATATTCATTCTTATCCTTTTCTCCCTTTCTGCATGCCCATGGAATAAATATAGCTGTATTTTATTGAGTACCTACCTAATAAATTTCTTTTCTTTTAAAAATTTATTTATTTTTGGCTGTGTTGGGTCTTTGTTGCTGTGTGTGGGCTTTCTCTAGTTGCAGAGAGCAGGGGCTACTCTTCCTTGCAGTGCATGGACTTCTTATTGCGGTGGCTTCTCTTGTTGCGGAGCATAGGCTCTAGGCACGCGGACTTCAGTAGTTGTGGTGCATGGGCTCAGTAGTTGTGGCTCACGGGCTCTAGAGTGCAGGCTCAGTAGTTGTGGCGCACGGGCTTTGTTGCTCGGCGGGATTTGGGATCTTACTGGACCAGGAATCAAACCCATGACTCCTGCATTGGCAGGAGGATTCTTAACCACTGTGCCACCAGGGAAGTCCCTAATAAATTTCTATTTGTAGCAGAAATGAAATGATTTTTATGTTTGCCTTGCATATGGTAGTTATTATCTTTTAAGACTATTATCTTTGAGTAATATGAATTATTATATTCAATACTTAGATTAAAATATAGGGAGAAGAGTTGTAAAATACAGTTGAACTTCCTGTATTTCCATAATTTTGTCATTAAGTGATAAATATGAGAATCCTTCCTTAATGTACTTCTAAATGTAATTTCTGTTTTTAAAAATAATTTTGTTTATTTATTTTTGGCTATGTTGGGTCTTTGTTGCTGCACACGGGCTTTCTCTAGTTGCAGCGAGTGGGGGCTACTCTTCGTTGCAGTGCACAGTCTTCTCATTGCAGTGGCTTCTCTTGTTGTCAGGCAAGGGCTCCAGGTGTGTGAGTTTCAGTAGTTGCGGCATGTGGGCTCTAGGGCATGCAGGCTTCAGTAGTTGTGGCACATGGGCTTAGTTGCTCCGTGGCATGTGGGGTCTTCTTGGACCAGGGCTCGAACCCCTGTCCCCTGCGTTGGCAGGTGGATTCTTAACCACTGTGCCACCAAGGAAGTCTCCAGAGTCATTTATACTTACAGCTTTAGGGTACACTTTTTCCTGCCTACTTCTCTATTAAGTTATAAGAACATCCTGAAGCACCTTTCTGAGAATCTGAGGTGTTGTCCCAAATATGCTATTATAAAAAATGATGGACTTAAAGAAATTATTAGCTGTGTAATGGTTAACATTTCATACTATATACATCATTGTAGTTTTGAATGCGAATACGTACAGTATATAAACAATATAACCACATATATTGTAGTTTCAAATATATGTAGCACTTTACAGTCATCAAAAATTGTGATTTTAGGATTAATTTTGTAATTAAGGAACATTGCAGTCAACTGTGGGATTTTCAAGGGTGTATTCTCAGGAAACAAATGGCATGAAGAAACAGCAATATATCCTCCTATGTTCACACAAACTACAGGATAGCAAGTCATTTATTGAAAAATGTTTATATATTATGGCTAAAAAGGAAGTCCTTAGTATAGTCTATCCTTCTTTTTTTTTCTTTACAGTATTGTTCTTTAGTAAACGTCTCGTTTATTCCCATTATTTAAAATAAATATTTGGGGCTTCCCTGGTGGCGCAGTGGTTGAGAGTCCGCCTGCCGATGCAGGGG
>NW_006791862.1:1419685-1464641 GCF_000442215.2 Lipotes vexillifer | reverse complement strand
CCGGGAAGATCCCACATGCCGCGGAGCGGCTGGGCCCGTGAGCCATGGCCGCTGAGCCTGCGCGTCCGGAGCCTGTGCTCCGCAACGCGAGAGGCCACAACAGTGAGAGGCCCGCGTACCGCAAAAAAAAAATAAAAATAAAAAAAATAAAAAAATAAATAAATAAATAAATAAATAAATATTTGTTGTAAAATGTCCCTGATATTTTGTGAATGCATAAAAGTTTTTTGAAATGAACTCAAAATAATAGTATATAATAAATGATTTGTAATATATATAGTAATACGTATCATTGTATTTTCTCCTATATTAGTTAACTTTTCTCAGCAACATACATTTAATAACTAGTCTATGGGAACCGGAATATGTTTTAAATAAGTCTTGTCCTGTATTTTTAGCTGCTAAAGCTAGATTATTGAAGTCTTTAATTTATTTTTCCTGAGCGTTTGATACTAATAAAATATACTTCTTCACTGGGCAGTCTTTCTTTGACCTTCTTCCTTCTAAAATAGAAGCATATTAAAAATGTTCATTCTGCTTATTATAAATATAGTAAGATGTTTTTCATGAGGATTTTCTTTTTACTACTTTGTAAAATTATATTCAGTGACTGAGCAGTAAAAAGGAAGACCTGTTGGTACACACACAACATAAGTGAATCTCCCAATCACTATGCTGAATGAAAGAATCCAATTAAAAATAGAGCACATGCTTATGATTCCATTCATATAAAATTCTAGAAAATGAAAAATCTATCATGAAACAAAGCTTACCTAGAGCCTGGTACTGGTGTTGGTGCAGGAGGAAGGAGCGGGAGGGATAAATTACACAGGGACATGAAACTAGAGGTGATAGAAATGTTTGTTACTTTTTTTTTTGGGCTGTGCTGTGTCTTCGTTTCTGTGCGCGGACTTTCTCTAATTGCGGTGAGTGGGGGCTACTCTTTGTTGCGGTGAGTGTGCTTCTCATTGCAGTGGCTTCTCTTGTTGTGGAGTGCAGGCTCTAGGCACGCAGGCTTCAGTGGTTGCGGCATGTGGGCTCAGTGGTTGCAGCACGTGGGCCCCAGAGCATGCGGGCTTCAGTGGTTGCGGTGCGTGGGCTCAGTAGTTGCCATGTGTGGGCTCTAGCGCATGTGAGCTTCAGTAGTTGTGGTGTGTAGGCTCAGTAGTTGCAGCATGCGGGCTATAGAGCATGCGGGCTTCAGTAGATGCAGCGTGCAGGCTCAGTAGTTGTGGTGCGCAGGCTTAGTTGCCCCGCAGCATGTGGGATCGAACTCGTGTCCCCCTGCATTGGCAGGCAGATTCTTAACCACTGGACCACCAGGGAAGTCCTGTTACTTGTTTTCTTGATTGTGATTATGGTGTCAGTGGTATGATATGACGTGTGACAAAATGGATCAATTGTACACTTTAAATATATGCAGTTTATTGTACTTCAGTTATTCCTCTAAAACTTGGTAGAACATTTAATTAGATGTACTTTTTGAGCTTTTCAGGAAGAATACTTGTTCTACTTGGAAAAGTGAGCTGGAAGTATAAAAATTGACTATTGACAGACATATGATTTCCTTTTCATTCTTCATTAATATATTTGGATTTTAGTTCTAACTTTATTATTTACTCATGATCTTTTCCTAGTCACTTAAGTTCTGAGGCAAAAGAACCTCCAAACCTTGCATCAGAATTATTGTAGGAATTTAGGTATATGACCAGCTTGACTATAATTAGAAGAGTTTGAAGTGCAGTTAAATTGTTTTATTCATTTATTTATTTATTTATTTGGTTGCACTGTGTGTCTTAGTTGCACCTGCTGGGCTCCTTAGTTGCAGCTTGCCGGCTCCTTTAGTTGTGGCACGTGGGCTTCTTAGTTGTGGCACGTGGGCTCCTTAGTTGTGGCTTGCCAGCTCCTTAGTTGTGGCATGCGAACTCTTAGTTGTGGCATGCACGTGGGATCTAGTTCCCTGATCAGGGATCGAACCCGGGCCCCCTGCATTGGGAGCACCGAGTCTTAGCCACTGTGCCACCAGGGAAGTCCCATGAAGTGCAGTTAAATTGTAATGTTCTACTGTTGACTTTGAGATCTGCCTGGATTGGAGGAGAGAAGGATATCGGTAGGTTAGTCTGGGAAAGTTGGGGCAGTGAAAGGAAAGAATTCCCAATGATAAGTTTGGAACTCTGCCTTTTTCTCCTGATTTAAGTTATGGATTGAATTAAGCTTTTAGAAAATAAAAGTGAAAGCAAGGCAGCTCTAGAATGAGATCATTAATCGTAGAAGATCCAGGATAATTAGCTTCCAAGAAAAGTATGGATAATAAAGTAGGATAAGAACAGACAAGGGGAGTCAGTTGTGAGGACAAGGATCCAATCTTAGGATCATGGATTAAGATGTGGAACAGCAAAGAAAAAAGCTAGCCAGGTAATCTCACTAGGCAGAATTCAGGGATACTAACTCCAAGGAGAATAATTTTGACTTGAAACTTAGTAGTTGAACCTGCAGCATTAACAGGTTTCTTTCTTCAAGCATCAGTGGGTTTAAGGAAAATTCAGTTTCTTTCTTGGTATGGGAATAGATCAGCTGTAAGGGACAAATATTTGCTTTAAAGGAAGCTGGTGAGTAGAAGGGGAGTTACAACCCAGAACTTCAAAGACATTATTTAATGATGTTAAATAAACCAAGGCCAAGCTAATTGAGAGAGTATACTAAAAATTTACCTCACCGATGTCTAGTGACACTGTAGTTTACGCTCTGAGCCTTTTTTGTAGTTGTGTATTTGAACAGTCTTAAGTAGACAAGGTATCTTCAGAGATGAGAAAAGAGGGTACAGACTGAATCTTAGGACTTGCTATCCAGTGTGGTGGCAGCAGGAAGTTACCTAAGACAGAGGTAATAATCTGGTTTGTTCAGTCAGTCCTGGGATTAGTTTACTGGTCTGACAGTCTGTCAGATATTAATTAATGTACAGAGGTATTCTGAACATTTTGTTTAGGCAAGGCTCCTTTGCTGTTGGGCTGGAGGAAGCAAGAGAAGTAATAAGGAGTGTTCTATTCTCTAAATTTAAGAAGAGTATTTGTTAGTAACTTACTTTCTGACTCTTATATAAACAGTTAATGCCATGGATTCATGACTACCATATAACAGTCAACAATTCTGTAGGATATATACCTGACACAGGCCTAGGATAATTCTTAATATGAAAAATAATGGATTGTAGGACAAATATTAATGAAATATACCAAGAATATGGAGCAACTAACATGTTGTAGTTTTTTTCTGAAAATAGTATTTAATATTTTCCCTTCCACAATAAATTTCACAATTTATTCTTTAACAATAAAGTAAGTTGACAGGATAGTAATCTATATAAATAAAATTAATTTCTATCTCTTAGAACATCCTGTGAAAATAACCAGACTTATTTTCATAAAACTTGGTAAAGTTTGTTTGGGGAGATAGGACTTATAGACTGTTCTATACTATGTTATAGACTGTTCTATACTCTGTGCATGAACTTTTCTTTGGTGATTCTTTAGGGGAATTTCAAGGAAAGAGGCATCTTACATAGTATCTCATACTGAGGTCCAAGGATTCTATGTGACTTACCACAAGTATTAAGTCCCAATAGAATGAGAAAATAAACCATGGTGTCAAATATGGACCTCAAATCAAGTTACAATGTTAGATGGTCTGACATGCAGGCTTTGATTTATTATTGATCTATGTACCAGTGGGAAATGCAACACCACTCTCCCCCACAGTGACTAAATATATTAGTTTTGTTCTCTTTTATGTAAAAGAATTTCAAACGTAGATATTCTAGGGCTTGAATGGCAGCTGCCCTATCATTAGGGACCCAGGTCCTATTTGATCAGAGAGTCTTTTCGGAAGTCCACCCATTGACTTTCAGTTTTATCTCATTGGCTATCCCCAGTTGCAAGAGACTAGAAAATGTAAAAAATGTAAGTTTGAACAGGTATAATAATACCTTAGAAAAAATTGGGGTTCTATTACAAGGAAGAAAAGAAAAATGGTTATTGTATAGATAGCTAACAGTTTCTGCCACAAGCTATATCATACAAGGTGTATTATGATCCAGGGTAAAGTAGCAACAGGAATATACTTATATAGATTGGACAGTTGAACATTTTATTTAGTAAAATTGCCTTTTAAAAAATGTATGCAATAGGGCTCCCTGGTGACACAGTGGTTGGGAGTCCTCCTGCTGATGCAGGGGACACGGGTTCGTGCCCCGGTCGAGGAAGATCCCACATGCCGCGGAGCAGCTGGGTCCGTGAGGCGTGGCTGCTAAGCCTGCGCTCCGCAATGGGAGAGGCCACAGCAGTGAGACGCCCGCGTACCGCAAAAAAAAAAAAAAAAAAAAAAATGCAATAAATGTTTTTATTTATATTTTTATTTAGTTATATATTTATTTATATTGAATTACAGTGCTTTTTTGTTTTTAATTGCTCTGTATTTCATGTTTTATAATCCTGTGAACTGTTTTCAATTGATTTAAAAGAAATAGGTAATGTGTGTGTATGGCACACTATTTAAAACTTACAGAAGGGATTCCTTGGTGGCGTAGTGGTTGGGAATCCACCTGCCAATGCAGGGAACATGGGTTCGAGCCCTGGTCTGGGAAGATCCCACATGCCGCGGAAGCAGCTAAGCCTGTGCGCCACAGCTACTGAGCCTGCGCTCTAGAGCCCGCGTGCCACAACTACTGAGCCCACGTGCCTGGAGCCCGTGCTCCACAGCAGGAGAAGCCACCGCAGTGAGAAGCCCACACATGGCAGGCGGGAGTGGCCCCCGCCTGCCGCAATTAGAGAGAGCCCGCACGCAGCAACGAAGACCCAATGAAGCCAAAAATAAAAATAAATAAAATAAATAAATTAAAAAAAAATAAAACTTACAGAAGAGTTTTAAGTGAAAAGTTAAGACTCCATTTTATCCCCATTATCTAGAGTCCTTCCCCAGCAGCAACCAGTTACTTGTTTTGCAAATAAAAATTTTAAATTATTTTTATCATAGTGATATATGCATATAGTTAAAGTAGAATCATAAAGAGAGTGAAAAACAAGAATCCTTGTCCCCGCGTACCTAAATCTCATCCCGGTTCCAGCGGCAACAACTTTCTAGTAATAGTTTCTTGTATATACCTACATTTTCTAAATACTGTTCTTTACTGCTAATTCTTAGTTAATTTTAGATTTTATCCTTTGCTTTCCAATTGTAGAAGATGTTTAGCGTTCTTACGCACTCCACACCACATCATCCCAATGCAATTGTATCACAATCTTTGGTTAAATTGGTATTTGTTATTTATAGTGTTATGACTATGTAAATATTCTCTACAACATGGTGTACTGTTATTTAGTTTTCTTATTCAATTTTTTGTTTTTTCCTGGAATTATAACAGTTTCCTTATTTCTTAAAAATTGAGGTATACTCAATTTTTTTTAAGTTTCAGGTGTTCAACAGTGTGATTCACAATTTTTAAAGGTTATACTCCATTTATAGTTGTTGTAAAATATTGCTTTATTTTTGCATTTGCTTAGTTTTCATACCTGTGGCTAAATTGTTCTATACCTTCCAACTTTTTAGTATAATTTTCTGTGAGACAATGGTTAATTTTTTATACTGATCTTCTAAATGTATTTTAGCTTAAGTGTTTTAGTTGTGGTAGATACATATATACATATCATATGTTTCTTTCTTTCTATCTGTCTGTCTATCTATCTATCTCAGGCTGTCTTTGTTTCCTCTAATAATCCATGAATTTTTATGCTTTTTGGCCTTCTTTGTCCCAACCATGAATAAAAAAAAAAACAATACAAGATTTAATTAGTGAGTTTTCCTTATTTGCTATTGAAGTAATGTGGGACATCAAGATAAAATATAGGGGCTTCCCTGGTGGAGCAGCGGTTAAGAATCCACCTGCCAATGCACGGTACACGGGTTCGAGCCCTGGTCCGGGAAGATCCCACGTGCTGTGGAGCATCTGAGCCTGTGCACTGCAATGAAGAGTAGCCCCTGCTCACTGCAACTAGAGAAAGCCCACGCACAGCAACGAAGACCCATTGCATCCATAAAATAAATAAATAAAATAAATAAATTTATATTAAAAAAGATAAAATATAGGAGGTGAATTGAGGATGAATTTTAATTACATCATTTGCATGGTGTTAAATTACCATTAATAACAATGGAAATATACTAGATATAAAATTCCATCTACAAAGCAGCTGACCTCAGAGGAAGGAGAAATCAGGCTTAAGAATTGTTTTAGTTATTTTTTCCCTCTCATGTGAAAGAAGCTGAGATATTCTTTAAAATCAAGTTAGTAGCATCTATGAAAATGTGTTTTCATTTTTTACAGATTCTGGCTAGAGTTTAGCTTTTTAAATAGTTTATAGTTTAAAAATCAGTTTATAATTGGCACTGTTCACAGAAATTAGTAGTAGGCAAAAAGTTTTAAGTTATTTTATGTATGGTTCGCAACTTTAATAGTATTCTAGCTCTGAAGAATAATTTCTTCATTAATTTCCAAGTGACAGAGCAGTAAAGGTATTTTGACAATTATACAGAAAACTATACTGGCATATAATACCTCACATTAAGATTCATCCTGAAGTATTTTTCCCATCTTGCTCTTTCTTGTAGTTATATTTGATTTTCAAAAATTTCAGATTAGGAATAAAAATACTTATAGAAGCAGTCTTCAAAAAAGTGTATTAAACCAACTTTGCTGTGTATACCACTTCTTTGCTTTAAATGAAATAGTGCTGTTTTTTCCCCAGCAGCTTTTTCCTTAACAGTTCTGTAATTATTGAGATATAGTACATGCTATTCAATTCACCCATTTAAAGTATATAGTTAATGGCTTTTAGTTTGTTCACAGAGTTGTGCAGCTATCACCACAATCAGTTTTATCACCCCTAAAAGAAACCTTATTCTCTCCATCCCCTCCTCTGCTAGCCCTAAGCTAACTAATATACTAGTTACTTTCCATCTCTGTAGATTTACCTATTCTGGACATTTCATATAAATGGAATCACATTGTATATGGTCTTCTGTGACTGGCTTCTTTGACTTAGATGAATCTCAAAAACATTATGCTATCTTGCAGCATGTATCACTTCTTCATTCCTTTTTAATAAGACAATATGCTATCGTATAGATATATCACATTTTGTTTATTCATTAATCAATCAACAGATATTTGAGTTATTTTCACTTCTGGGCTATTATAAATAATGATGCTCTGAACATTAATGTGCATTTATGTTTTCATCTCTCTTGGGTATATACCTTGGATGGAATTTCTAGATCTTATGGTAACTCTGTGTTTAACCTTTTGAGGAGCTGTCAGACTGTTCTCCAAAGTGGCTGCGCCATTTTACATTACCACCAACAGTGTGCGAGGATTCCAATATTGCTCTACATCCTTGCCAACCTTGTTATTAACTGTGTTTGATTATAGTCATCCCAGTGGGTGTGAAGTGGTATCTCATTGTGGGTTTTTTTTTTTTTAATTACTTAATTTTTGGCTGTGTTGGGTCTTCGTTGCTGTGTGTGGGCTTTCTCTAGTTGCGGTGGGCGGGAGCTAATCTTCGTTGCGGTGCGCGGGCTTCTCATTGCAGTGGCTTCTCTTGTTGTGGAGCACAGGCTCTAGGCATGCTGGCTTCGGTAGTTGTGGCTTGTGGGCTCTAGAGCACAAGCTCAGTAGTTGTGGTGCACGGGCTTAGTTGTTCCGTGGCCTGTGGGATCTTCCCAGACCAGGGCTCGAACCCTTGTCGCCTGCATTGGCAGGTGGATTTTTAACCACTGTGCCACCAGGGAAGTCCCGCTCATTGTGGTTTTGATTTGCATTTCCCTCAATAGTGGTATCCTGAAATAAAGTTTTTAATTTTTAAGGAAGAATATTTGAAAAGAATCTGTAACTGTTCAGATATCTTGATTAAATATGTTAGTGGATCTGAAGTGTATAGTAAAGGTTTATACATTCTGTGGTGTACATGTGTATGGGAATTTGTGTTTGGCTTAATTGACTCAAGCCATTTCAGAGCACTGAAGAATTTGAGGTTTTTTGTATTTCAGCAATAGATATTTTTGAAAATTTAAAGTAATAATCATTCTTCAAATTTAATGTTGATATAAAAGACTTAATCTATATTGTATATGGTGGCTCTATAGAGTCCAGGTCTAGAACTCAGGGACAATCTCCTCTTTTTTGAACCCTAACTCAGTTAATTTTGGTGTTTTCCAATCTTGATCCTTTTCTGAATTTCTACTTTTTAAAATCCATTTTTAACAATGTCTATATATCTGTTAATTTTGTATAAATAAAGTTTTGTGAAGATTTACTAATATAGGGAACCAAGATGAAATGCCATTGGCTTTTAAATCACTTATACATTTTCTTGGTTTGTAGTATAATACTTACTAAATTCATCTAAGAACAATATTTTAAACACATAAATAAATATGATTTAATTCTGCAGAGCTACTACCCATCTCACTCTAAAGAAACAGCATGTTGAGTCTCAAGAGATATTAAACATCTTGTATAAAACAGTGGACCTGTTTTGTACCCAGTAGTCACATTTTACTTTTTTTTTTTTTTTTTTTCGTACGCGGGCCTCTCACTGTTGTGGCCTCTCCCATTGCGGAGTACAGGCTCATGGGCCCAGCCACTCCGCGGCATGTGGGATCTTCCCGGACCGGGGCACGAACCTGTGTCCCCTGCATCGGCAGGCGGACTCTCAACCACTGCGCCACCAGGGAAGCCCTTTACTTACTTTTTTTCTTAGTCTCATAAGGACTTATATTTTGATACTATTAATTTTTGTTCATTAACTTTATTCAGTAGTCATTGAGTGCCAACTATAGGCCCTTTATCTAAAAGGGGTGACTAAAGTTGTGACAAAGTTGAAATACACTGTCTCGTAATCTCATTAGAGTTATGAAGAAAGTCACCTGATTAAAATAATTAACACTGAGGTGTTAATGACTAGTATAGTTGGCCTTCACAAGGAGTTTTCACTCTTAAAAGTTGAGCTTGTTTTCCAGATTTCCAATTAGTAGACCTAAGGAAGTGATTTTTTTTTTTTTGGTTGTTGTATTCTTCAGTTCTAAAATTTCCATTTGGTTTCTATGCTGAGACTTTCCATCTTTCCATTCAAAAGTGTTCTCATTTCTTTGGGCATTTTTATCATGGCTGCTCCATATCTGTCTCGTGTAATTGTTGATGCCTGTTGATTGTAGTTCCCTAATTGAATTGAGACTTTACTGGTTCTTTATATGCTGAGTAATTTTAGATTGTATTCTAGACATTTTTTAAAATTAATTAATTAATTAATTAATTAATTAATTAATTAATTTTTTGGCTGCATTGGGTCTTCGTTGCTGCTCACGGGCTTTCTCTAGTTGCGGCAAGCAGGGGTTACTCTTTGTTGCAGTGCACAGGCTTCTCATTGTGGTGGCTTCTCTTGTGGAGCATGGGCTCTAGGAGCATGGGCTTCAGTAGTTGTGACACACGGGCTCAGTAGTTGTGGCTTGCAGGTTCTAGCGTGCAGGCTCAGTAGTTGTGGTGCATGGGCTTAGCTGCTCCATGGCATGTGGGATCTTCCCGGAACAGGGCTCGAACCCTTGTCTCCTGCATTGGCAGGCGGATTCTTATCTAGTGAGACACCAGGGAAGTCCCTATTCTAGACATTTTTAATTTTTTAATTTTTTTTTTTTTTTTGGCCACGACATGCAGCTTGCAGGATCTCAGTTCCCCTACCAGGGATCAAACCTGTGCCATGGCAGTGAAAGCGCCAAATCCTAACTACTAGACCACCAGGGAACTCCTTCTAGACATTTTTAGTATCATGTTATGAGATGCTGAGTCTCTTTAAATCCTATGGAGATGTTGATACAGTTGGCCTCCAGATCTCCTGGGTCCCCCAACCGAGGATTCAACCAACTGCGGATGAAAAAAACTTGGGAAAAAAATTCCAGGAAGTTCCAACAAGCAAAACTTGAATTTGCCACAGGCTGGCAACTATTTATATAGCATTTACAACTATTTACATAACATTTACATTGTATCAGATATTATAAGTAATCTAGAGATGATTTAAAGTATAGGAGAGAATTACGTAGGTTATAGGCAAATACTACTCCATTTTATATAAGGGACTTGAGCATCCGCAGATTTTGGTATCTGCCAAGGGCTTGGAACTAATTTTCTGTGGACACCAAGGGACAACTGTACATTTGTTTTTTATCACATCATGGGTATTGATGGGTTCAGGCTGCAAGTTCCAACCAGTCTTCTTCTGCTTGTGTCAGTGAAGTTTTCACAGCCTTTGCAGTTCTATTTGGACCTGTTCCACATGTGCAACCACCCAGTGGCCAGTCTGGGACCTGGGCGTTGACCTATCCTCAATTTGTACTTCTGTTTAGGGTCAGATCCATGCATGTGCAGTTATGTGACAAACCCAGGAGTTCAAAAACAACTTTCCTGAGCCCCTTCCTCCTCTCAATATCCATAATACTTCCCTTTCCCTGAGCTCCCATTTTTAGTCCTCCTATCAGGTGCCTTAGTTACTCTGCTATGCCATGTATTTCCACTACTGTGCCTGTGTCCAGAGCCAAGCTGGAGGACAACAGAGAGATGACGAAAGCAATGGGAGTTTGTCTCACCCTCTTGGGATCGTAGCTACTCTGATTGGAGAGTGTGGTAGGCTGAATAATGGACCCCCAAATCTCCAGGTCGTAATCCCTGGATCCTGCATGTGGCGTGTGTCTGTGGAATTGTGGTAGTAAATGTGCATGTTCTAAAATGCCAGTTTTATTACTTTACCTGAAAATATTTTTATTTATTTAATTGAAGAAATCTGCCTTGACTACTGGAAATAGGTTTATATAATTATGTATTCTTGGTTGTTTAAGTCTCAGTTTGAGATTTCCAAGAGTGATTACTCTCTGAAAATTTATTGTGTGGGTGGTATTGTTCTAATGATGATATTGAAGATATTTACAACCTGTCCTCTTTTGTTTTGTAGTGAGTATTCTAGTTGCCCTTGTGATTTAATAAAATAAAATTCATCTGTTGACACAGTGTTTATCACACCCTATATGTTGAGTTGGGTCTTGATTTTACTGTTTCTCATAGAGTTATGTAGTATTTACCTAGTAGGTGAGTGATACAGTGTTTAGGCCAGTATAAGCTACCAAAGGTTGTAGGTAAGGGCAGGAACTGGCATGAGTTTTGGAAGACCGTGCTCTGAGCATTCCTGGCTCTTAGTTGGAGGGGCAGGTCAAACTAATAACCGTATATTACTGTAGTTTGCTCATTTCTTGTTTAGGTGAGAGACTGACTATGAAGGTGGTTCTCAGAAGAGCCCTCCTTACTGCAACTTTTACATTTAAGAAATAGGTATGATATACTGCTAGATCAAACAAATATTTTTCCATCTCAAAGGACTTTTAAAAAATTTATGAGAATAAGTCTTCTTTCAAAACCAAGACACTTTTAATGAGTTGAAGACTATGAGTAAGGAAGCAAATTAAGCACATGTAACAGAAGATGTATACATCAACTTTTGGTGCCAAGAAAGAACAATTAAGTTGTTCCTTCTTCATTGTCTCCCTTACCCCATTTGATGCCCGATACATAGATAATATTTATTATGTGGGGTATAATTTTTATTACTTATTTGACTTTACGAATAATTTGTTTCTTCCTCTTTTTTTTTTTTTTGGCTGCGCTGTGTGGCATGCAGGATCTTAGTTCCCTGACCAGGGATCGAACCTGTGCCCCCTGCATTGGGAGCGCGGAGTCTTAACCACTGGACCACCAGGGAAGTCCCAATTTGTTTCTTTTTAACTTGAAAAGGGTTTTGTTATTTTTTTGTTTTCAAAAAAGTTCATGATGTTGTAGATGTGTGGATCTTTGTGGAATTTTTTCCCTTGGTCATGTGCCCTTAGAAGAACTGCCTGTTACAGCTAGTGGTAGGGAGAAAATATTATTTAGAATACATTTAATATAAAATTTTTCCTAAAAAATTCTTTCTGGGGTACATTTACTCAAGTATTCTGAAGATCTGTTCATCCTAAATTTTTTTTTTTAAAGGTTGGTGGGATTCTCACTTTATTATTTTTTAATTAATTAATTAGGCTGCGTTGGGTCTTAGTTTGTGGCACGCAGGCCCTTCATTGCAGTGCATGGGCTTCTCTAGTTGTGGCTCATGGGCTTCTCTCTAGTTGTGGCGCGTGGGCTCAATAGTTGCAGCGCTCGTACTTAGTTGCCTCGCATCATGTGGGATCTTAGTTCCCCGACCAGGGATCAAATCCGTGTCCCCTGTGTTGAGGGTAGATTCTTAACCACTGAACCACCAGGGAAGTCCCCATCCTAAATTTTTTTAACTGAAATTTTTATTAAGATAAATACAGATTCACGTGCAGTTAATAAGGAGATCCTTTTTATATTTTTCCAGTTTCTTCTTGAAGATAACATTTTACAAATGCATAAAATCACAATCAGGATATTGTCACTGATGTTATCCACTAATCTTATTTCGCTTTACCCAGTTTCACTCTGTGTGTGTGTGTGTGTGTGTATGTGTGTGTAAAATTCTGTACAATTTTATAACTGTGTGAGTGCATGTATCTACCACCACAGTCAAGATACTAAATAGTTGGTAAAGTCACCAAAGCTTGATAGTTTGATGAGCTTTGAATTTTCTGGTGTTATAGGTCTTCTGTTGGTAGAAGTCACAGAATGGAACCCAAGTGCAATATGGTTTGCCACTGTCCATTTATCAGTCTTCTTCCAGCAAAGTTCCTTTGTTTTCTGGTTCTGATTGAGTCGATTGAGTTTGGTTTGGGGCACTTCTCAAGATACCCTTTAGTTCCTGAGAATTGGAGCCCCTCATTCAAGAATGTTTGAGGATCCTTTTGTTTGTCCGAGAGAGCCCTGAAAAAGGATCAGCAGCTTAATTTTACTGGTATTTTGAAAGCTATGTATTGAAGTTTTTTGGACTGAAAAATAGTCCCCATTACTGATTTTCATTGTCTTTTTTTTTTTCCTCATTAGGGTCGGGAATATTTTTTCATTAACCCCTGGGAACCACATTAAGCCCTCACCAGCCTATTTATTTGAAGCATAATAGCATGTTTATTTCATATCCTTGAACTCCAAAGAGATACTACCTGAACTTATTATTAGTCTGTTTCTCTGTTAGGTCATTTGAGAGCATCATGCTATAATAGCCAAAGTTGTTAGTTTTATCCTTCTATGGGTAATTTCAACTGAACCCCAAATTGGCAATATCGTAGTTATATATAATAACATGGTTTGCAAATGTTACAGGAGGTATAAATAAAAGTAATTTGTTTATTTGAAACCAAACCTTTCCCTCAGAGATACTGTATGACTGTGAGAGAGTTTGGTTGTTGTTTATTAATATTATATGCTAGCTGCTTTATTAGCTGCTCTGCAAATATGTCATTTAGTACTTTGAACAACCACATTATGCTGTTAATGGGCATGGTAACTTTGAATACTTGGTAAAGATTGTGTTTTCCTAGTGAATTCACAAACTTTTATCTATTTATTTAAGTTATATGACATTTGTCATGATACAGGTACTAATGTTACTACCATTTTTTAAAATAAAGATAAGTACTTTTTTAAAAAGTTAATTAATTAATTAATTTTTAGCTGTGTTGGGTCTTTGTTGCTACATGCAGGCTTCCTCTAGCTGCAGGGCTACTCTTCATTGAGGTGCAGAGACTTCTCATTGTGGTGGCTTCTTTTGTTGCAGAGCACGGGCTCTAAGTGCACAGGCTTCCGCAGTTGTGGCACGTGGGCTTCAGTAGTTGTGGCACATGGGCTCTAGAGCACAGGCTCAGTAGTTGTGGTGCACGGGTTTAGTTGTTCTGCGGCATGTGGGATCTTCCTAGACCAGGGCTCGAACCCGTGTCCCCTGCATTGGCAGGTGGATTGTTTGTTTGTTTTTTTTAATGGTGTGTCAGTTTACAGTTGGTAAAGTCACCAAAGCTTTACAATGGTGTGTCAGTTTCTGCTTTATGACAAAGTGAATCAGTTATACATATACATATGTCCCCATATTTCTTCCCTCTTGCATCTCCCTCCCTTCCACCCTCCCTATCCCACCCCTCTAGGTGGTCACAAAGCATCGAGCTGATCTCACTGTGCTATGCGGCTGCTTCCCACTAGCTATCTGTATTACATTTGGTAGTATATATATGTCCATGCCACTCTCTCACTTTGTCCCAGGTTACCCTTCCCCCTCCCCGTATCCTCAAGTCCATTCTCTAGTAGGTCTGCATCTTTATTCCCATCTTGCCCCTAGGTTCTTCTGACCATTTCCTTTTTTTTTTTTTTTTTTTTTTAGATTCCATATATATGTGTTAGCATATGGTATTTGTTCTTCTCTTTCTGACTTACTTCACTCTGTATGACAGTCTCTAGGTCCATCCACCTCACTACAAATAACTCAGTTTTGTTCCTTTTTATGGCTGAGTAATAGTCTATTGTATATATGTGCCACATCTTCTTTATCCATTCATCTGTTGATGGACACGTAGGTTGCTTCTGTGTCCTGGCTATTGTAAATAGAGCTGCAGTGAACATTTTGGTACATGACTGTTTTTGAATTATGGTTTTCTCAGGGTATATGCCCAGTAGTGGGATTGCTGGGTCGTATGGTAGTTCTATTTTTAGTTTTTTAAGGAACCTCCATACTGTTCTCCATAGTGGCTGTATCAATTTACATTCCCACCAACAGTGCAAGAGGGTTCCCTTTTCTCCACACCCTCTCCAGCATTTATTGTTTGTAGATTTTTTGATGATGGCCATTCTGACTGGTGTGAGATGATATCTCATTGTAGTTTTGATTTGCATTTCTCTAATGATTAATGATGTTGAGCATTCTTTCATGTGTTTGTTGGCAGTCTGTATATCTTCTTTGGAGAAATGTCTATTTAGGTCTTCTGCCCATTTTTGGATTGGGTTGTTTATTTTTTTGTTATTGAGCTGCATGAGCTGCCTGTAAATTTTAGAGATTAATCCTTTGTCAGTTGATTCATTTGCAAATATTTTCTCCCATTCTGAGGGCTGTCTTTTGGTCTTGTTTATGGTTTCCTTTGCTGTGCAAAAGCTTTGAAGTTTCATTAGGTCCCATTTGTTTATTTTTGTTTTTATCTCCATTACTCTAGGAGATGGGTCAAGAAGGATCTTGCTGTGATTTATGTCATAGAGTGTTCTGCCTATGTTTTCCTCTAAGAGTTTGATAGTTTCTGGCCTTACATTTAGGTCTTTAATCCATTTTGAGCTTATTTTTGTGTATGGTGTTAGGGAGTGATCTAATCTCATACTTTTACATGTACCTGTCCAATTTTCCCAGCACCACTTATTGAAGAGGCTGTCCTTTCTCCACTGTATATTCCTGCCACCTTTATCAAAGATAAGGTGACCATATGTGCATGGGTTTATCTCTGGGCTTTCTATCCTATTCCATTGATCTATCTTTCTGTTTTTGTGCCAGTACCATACTGTCTTGATTACTGTAGCTTTGTAGTATAGTCTGAAGTCAGGCAGCCTGATTCCTCCAGCTCCATTTTTTGTTCTCAAGATTGCTTTGGCTATTCGGGGTCTTTTGTGTTTCCATACAAATTGTGAAATTTTTTGTTCTAGTTCTGTGAAAAATGCCAGTGGTAGTTTGATAGGGATTGCATTGAATCTATAGATTGCTTTGGGTAGTAGAGTCATTTTCACAATGTTGATTCTTCCAATCCAAGAACATGGTATATCTCTCCATCTGTTTGTATCATCTTTAATTTCTTTCATCAGTGTCTTATAATTTTCTGCATACAGGTCTTTTGTCTCCTTAGGTAGGTTTATTCCTAGATATTTTATTCTTTTTGTTGCAATGGTAAATGGGAGTGTTTTCTTGATTTCACTTTCAGATTTTTCATCATTAGTGTATAGGGATGCAAGAGATTTCTGTGCATTAATTTTTTATCCTGCTACTTTACCAGATTCGTTGATTAGCTGTAGTAGTTTTCTGGTAGCATCTTTAGGATTCTCTATGTAGAGTATCATGTCATCTGCAAACAGTGACAGCTTTACTTCTTCTTTTCCAATTTGGATTCCTTTTATTTCTTTTTCTTCTCTGATTGCTGTGGCTAAAACTTCCAAAACTATGTTGAAGAATAGTGGTGAGAGTGGGCAACCTTGTCTTGTTCCTGATCTTAGTGGAAATGGTTTCAGTTTTTCACCATTGAGGACAATGTTGGCTGGGGGTTTGTCAAATATGGCCTTTATTATGTTGAGGAAAGTTCCCTCTATGCCTACTTTCTGGAGGGTTTTTTATCATAAATGGGTGTTGAATTTTGTCCAAAGCTTTTTCTGCATCTATTGAGATGATCTTATGGCTTTTCTCCTTCAGTTTGTTAATATGGTGTATCACATTGATTGATTTGCGTATATTGAACAATCCCTGCATTCCTGGTATAAACCCCACTTGATCATAGTGTATGATCCTTTTAATGTGCTGTTGGATTCTTTTGCTAGTATTTTGTTGAGGATTTTTGCATCTGTGTTCATCAGTGATATTGGCCTGTAGTTTTCTTTCTTTGTGACATCTTTGTCTGGTTTTGGTATCAGAGTGATGGTGGCCTCATAGAATGAGTTTGGGAGTGTTCCTCCCTCTGCTATATTTTGGGAGAGTTTGAGAAGGACAGGTGTTAGCTCTTCTCTAAGTGTTTGATAGAATTCGTGGCAGGCGGTTTCTTAACCACCGCACCACCAGGGAAGCCCCCTGTTCCTACCATTTTATGAATGAGAAAAAGATACTGAATCTTAAGGATGTTTGGTTACTTGCTCAAGTATTACAGCTAATGAGCAGATCCAGGATTCAAGTCCAACAGAGCTACTGTTCTGTGTTGCCTCCCCTGGATGATGATAATAACTAAAATTTATGGAGTTATTTACCATGCACCTGGCTTAGGGTAAATATTTTATGTGAATTATCTCATTTAATTTTCACCACACCATGTGAATGTTGCTATTATTAATAGCACCATGGAGGTGCTATTATTATTAATCCCATTTTCTAGACTAGCAAATTGAAGTTATATAATTTATTCAAGACCATACAGCTCCTAATTAGAAGAGCTAGGATTTGACCCCAGGTCTTTTTGGTTCCAGAGTTGTTAACAATTATGTTTCACTGAAAACTCAGGTGCAGTTGCAAGCTCATACATTTATTTGTCATGTTGATTCTTTTTTTTTATGCGGTACGCGGGCCTCTCACTGTTGTGGCCTCTCCGGTTGCGGAGCACAGGCTCCGGACGCGCAGGCTCAGCGGCCATGTGGCTCACGGGCCCAGCCGCCCTGCAGCATGTGGGATCTTCCCGGACTGGGGCACGAACCCGTGTCCCCTGCATCGGCAGGCGAACTCTCAACCACTGCGCCACCAGGGAAGCCCTGATTCTTTTACTTTTATATAAGATGCACAACACTGTCTTATTTGGTCTACTGAAAATCTGTCTTGTCTGGTGACTATGGCTTCATTTTTTACCTGATTTAGATCTCTGTCAGTATGATATGGCTTGTGAGGACAATTAGGAAATACATGTCTTTTTTCTTTCTTATTCTCTTTCTGTACTTTTAAACAAATGATACATTCTCATGGTTCAAAATTTTAAAAAAGAACAGACCATGAAAAAATCTCCTTTCCACCCAGTCTCCTAGGCATCTAATTTCCCTCCCAGAAGGAAGGACCTTTCTTACCATTTTTTTCTTTTTTAGATTTTTTTTTTTTTTCTGGCCCCTTGACTTGTGAGATCTTAGCTCCCCAACCAGGGATCAAACCCAGGCCGCTGGCAGTGGAAACACGGAGTCCTAACCACTGGACCTCCAGGGAATTCCCTCTTACCAGTTTTTGATGTATCCTATTAAAGATGTATCTTAAAGGTATGAATTAGGATATTTACTCTATTTTTAAAAAATTGCCATCACAGAAGTTTCTTCAGATTCCTAAAACATTTTGTTGTCCTGGAGTTTACAGAATATAACTCCTGGGCTTTTTTTTTTTTTCGTAAGAACATTTAAGTTCTCTTAACAAATTGAATTAGTGGCACATAATATAGTGTTATCAACTATAGTCACCATGTTGTGCATTAGATCCTCAGATCTCCTTATTCATCTTACAGCTGAGAAGTTTGTGCCTTTTTACCAACCTGTCCCTGTTTCCCCCAGGCCTTGGCAGCTACTTTTCTACTCAGTTTCTAAGAGTTTGACCTTTTTTTTTTTTTTTTTAAAAGAGATTCCACATACAAGTGATACCATGCAGAATTTTTATTTCTCTTTCCGGCTTATTTCTTATAGCATAATGCCCTCAAGGTTTATCCATGTTGTTGCAAATGGCAGGATTTTCTTTTTCCTCATGGCTAAATAATACTCCATTGTATATGTATACCACATCTTTATTCATTCATCCATTGATGAATACTTGAGTTGTTTCCATATCTTGGCTATTGTGAATAATATATGTTGCATTGAAAATGGGAGTATATGTATGTCTTCGACATCCTGTTTTCATTTCCTTTGGATATATTCCCAGAAGTGGAGTTGCTGGATCATATGGTAATTCTATTTTTAATTTTTTTGGGCACCTCCATACTGTTTTCCATAATAGCTGCACCAATGTACATTCCTACCAACAGTGCACCAGTGTTCCCTTTTCTCCATATCCTCACCAACAGTTTATTTTTTTCTTCCAATTTTATTGAGATATAAATTGACATACAGCATTGAAGTTTAAGGTGTACAGCATAATGATTTGATTTACATATTTCTTGAAATGTTACCACAGTAAGTTTCATTAACATCTGTCATCATATATAGATATATAGAAGAAAAAAAATTTTTACTTGTGATAAGAACTCTTTTGATTTACTCTCCTAACAACTTTCATATATGCCATACAACAGTGTCTCTTGTCTTTTTGATGCTAGCCATTCTAACAGGTGTGAGGTAATACCTCCTTGTGATTTTGATTTTGATTTTCCTGATGATTAGTGATGTTGAGCACCTTTTTCATGTACCTGTTGATCATTTGTATGTCTTTGGGAAAATGTCTATATTCAGTTCCTCTGTCCTTTTAAAAACCAGGTTGTTTGATTTTTTTTTCTTTGCTATTGAGTTGTATAAGTTCTTTATATATTTTGGATATTAACCCCTTATATATAATCTACAAATATTTTTTTCTCATTGTATAGGTTGCCTTTTCATTTTGTTGTTGATTTCTTTTGCTGTGCAGAAGCTTTGTAGCTCAGTGTAGTCCTACTTTTTTGTCTTTGTTGCCTAGAATGAATGTGTGTTTGGGTTTGTGTGGTGTTTCTCAAATTTGCCTGATGATAAGATATCCCAGAATGGTATTTATTTGTTAACTGTGTATTTTTGGTTACTGAGAGAAATAGGAAGATAAGAGTATCTTGGCACAAAGATCTCCATTCTTTAAAATGGCATTTTAGAGCCCACATACTCTTTTTTTCTTAAACATGTTGCATTTTATTTTATTATTTTATTTATTTTTTTGGCTGCGTCAAGTCTTAGTTGTGGATCTTCGTTGCAGCACATGGGATCTTTCGTTGCGGCATGTGGGCTTCTCTCTAGTTTTGGCACGTGGGCTCCAGAGCACGTGGGCTTAGTAGTTGTGGCATGCGGGCTCTGTAGTTTGGGGTACACAGGCCCTCCATTTAAGGTGCACGGGCTCAGTAGTTGTGGCGTGCGGGCCTAGCAGCCCCATGGCATGTGGGATCCTAGTTCCCTGACCAGGGATTGAACCGCGTGCCACGCATTGGAAGGCAGACTCTCAACCATTGGAGCAGCAGGGAAGTCTCCAGAACCAACATATTCTTAAATATAGCTACAAACCAGCATCTGCATATGACAGCAACTTGCTGGTATTCTCTTAGTTTCACTGTTGACTTCCCTCCAGGTTTATTATTACCAGTAGCCAATGTATATATGTGCAGAAAGAGTGCTCTATGCTCATTACTTCTTTTTTTAAAAATTTATTTTATTGACGTATAGTTGCTTCACTATGTTGTGTTAGTTTCTGGTGTGCAGCAAAGTGATTCACTTATGCATATAGATAATAGTTTCATGCTTATTACTTCTTGACTTGAACTGGATTCATGAGAATAAGGCACGAACAAAGGATAGCCAAACATGTTATTACCCTCCTTGATCGATCCATCTTTAGAGGAATGGTGGTCTCGGTTCTGGGAATGTGATTTTGGGTAGATGTATTATCAAGGACATTTCTGGCATGTAGGGACTTGATAATGCGCACTGCCTCTACTCCAGTTGCTCATTCTTTCTTTAGTTTACTTTCGTCTGCTTAATAATCTCAGCAGTGGGGACCGCGTGGGACCAGGAAGGAGAGGAGAGATGGACTGAGACATTCATATTGTCTTTTTATTTCCTTTTTACCACATAGTGTACACGTTTCCCTGGAAATAATATTAAATAATGACTGCATTCCTGTACTAGCCCCTAAGCTTATTTAGTTCATAATATGAATATATTCACAGTTGTATACTTTTAAAGTCTTCTTTAAATTATTGTTGTTAATTACTCAGTATTTTAACCACATTATAATTTAGATAGAATTCATGGGGTTAGCCAGGGAAATCTGGTCATTGATTATGAGAGAAAATGCATTCTGTATTCAAACAGTTCTTTCCACAAGGTATAGTTTGTGAGTGGGGAATGATTTCCTTGTTTCTTAATAACTAAACTGCTTGTGAGTTATTTTAAGGGCTGCTTTGGGGTTAGGGTTTTGTTTGATTTTGCTAGTCAATCTTTGAATTTTCTAGGTAATTCCATGACATCATAGATTTGGACTGGATGAGTGAAGTAGGTCAGGCCTCAAATAAGTCACTTTCTTTGCTGGATCTTACTGAGCTGAGAGAGAGCAAATAGTGTTTGTGTTAAAATATATATAACCTAATTTGCTGTTTTAACTATTTTCAAGTATACATTTAAGTGGCATTAATTACATTCACAGTGTTATGGAACTATCACTACTGTCTTTATCTAAAATGTCTTCATCACCCCAAACAGAAATTCTGTGCTTATTAAGTGATAATAATGCCACCTACCCCCCCCAATTCAGCCACTTTCTGTCTCTATTAATTTGCCTATTCTAAATATTTCATATATGTGAAATCATACAATATTTGTCTTTTTGTGTGTGGCTTATTTCCTTTGCATAATGTTTTCAAGACTCATCCATGTTGTATTATGTGTTACAACTTCATTTCTTTTTATGGCTGAATAATATCCCATTGTAACTAATAACTTTTAAAAGTGGTCAGTTTTATCTTAAACATCCTTCTCTGTAACATTTCTCTTACATTGTTGAAGTTTTTGTGTCTTGCTAATATATTTTAATGTCTTGAAAATATAAGATATCATGAATTCAGTGAAATTTTTGTTTTTCATTCTACCCCCTTTAAATTTGGGGGCATTGAAACAGTTCTGTATATTCACCTGACCTAGTCCCAGACTCATTTTCTGGTTTTAGAGATAAGGGTGGAGCTAGAAGCCACTGGGGATTTTGGCACGGTATCATGGTCCCAAAGTTTTTGCTGTCACTACTAGAACTCCCATTGGAAATCTGCTACCCCTCAGAGTTGGAATTAAGCTATTTGAATTGGGAAATGGGAACATTCCCTTCTAGGCACATGAACAAGTCCTTTTCCCCTGCTCCTCCTTAACCATAGTTAATATGCATACTGGTTAATCCCATGCTGCTCTCTAGACGGAATTAGATTAGTGAACAATAGGAGAATATTTAAGTCTTTAATCACTACCATGCAGCATAAAATTGTATTAGCTTAAGCAGAAAGGTCATAGCTTTGTTAGCTAAAATTTCCAAGCTTGATCATGTTCTTCTATCCTTATGTATAATACTGAGTTTTTAAAAAATTCTGAATATATTACATTTAATCTTGTTGCATTTAGCCTAGTGTCCCTGCCTAAGATGAATTTGATTCTATATTCTGCTACCTATTTTATTAGCCATTCCTTCCATCTTTGTCATTTACACAATTAACACACATGGCTTCTATGTCATAATCCAAATCACTGGGAAAAAGTGTTTAATAGTTATGATAAAATATAAAGTCCAGGTTGGCACTTCTTTATAGCCTTTTTTCCAAAGAAGGTATAGAATTTTTAATCAACACTCTTTGTGTTTATAATTTTCAATCAGATTTGCATGACCCTAACTATAATTATTCAGTCCACAATTTACTATATTATCTAAAATGTGTTATTATGACACCTTGTCAAATACGTTCCTAAATAAAGTCAGCATGTTTATCTTAATTCTTGTTAGTTAATTTGATCACTTTACCATTTTAAATTTCTGGAACATGATCTTTGTCGTAACATGGAAGCTAATTAACTTTTTGTAACTTCTAGGCTAGCTTTATAGTTAGGCATATGAGGAAATTGGTCTACTTCTTATGTGATCTCTTAAAGGGAAAGGTATATTTTTTAAAAATTCACTTTTCAGCATTTATTTTATTTTATTTTCATTTTTGGCCACAACGTGCTGCTTGCAGGATCTTAGTTCCCCACCAGGGTCTTAGTTCCCCATCAAACCCAGGCCCCCTGCAGTGGAAGCTAGGAGTCTTAACCACTGGACCGCCAGGAAATACCCATAAAAATTTACTTTTCTAGAGATTTGAATTGAGTCTTTTTTGAAAATAGTAGTAGAAAAATGTGAGAATTGATATATTCAATGATTAAAGGATTGTTTCATTCACTTGAAAATAGTTATTTACTATATTATGGTAAAATAAAAGGTATGTCAAGTTGACCTTTTGCCAGTTCCTATAGACTGTTTGTCTTTCCAAAACTAAACATTCATCACATCCTTGTAGGAGAATCTGAAGCATAAGATTAATCCAAGTCTAAAATTAATTTTGCTAAGATTTCTATATAAGATTCAAAATCATTTAAGTAAAAACAAGCGATATCTGTATAAATTTGATCTAAAATGCCCTACTTAAGGAGTAAACAAATGATTATCTATTATAATTATCTTTAAAAATGTATTTTTCTAATATTATTTATATAAAAAGGAATAGTGAGTGCTGAAAAGCAGTAAACAATCAGATAAAATCCCTGTCCCTCATGTGGCTTACATTTTTGTCAGGAGAGGCAGATAATAAGCAAAACATACAAAATGAAAAAATTGCCCATCTTTTAAAACTCTCAAATGACTGTACTTTGTATAATTTATTCTCTTCAGCTTTCCTTTAAGATAACATTAACTGAAGGGTATATGTTATTAGTTCTTTTGATCCTAAGGAGCAGAGAATCACTTAAGTTTCCTTAAATAAATGGTTGATTATAAGGAATACAAGAAAATAGGAATCTTAGACTACTACTGTGTCTGGTTTTAACATTGAAATGGGCTCACATTCAGAAGAATGAAATGGAGTTCAGGAACTTCAAAATTGTCTAGGATCCTGTGTATTTTTAATCATTAATGTGTCCCATGAATCTACTCCTAATTTCTTACAGTTGATAGCATTTAATGGGGAAGATTGCTGGTAGGTTGGTCAGAATGGGACTCTAGCTGCCAACAAACCTGGATGGTGGAGTGAAATGTCTATTTTCTTTTTTATTATTTTAATTAATTAATTTGGCTGCATTGGGTCTTAGTTGTGGCACACGGGGTCTTTCATTGCGGTGCTTGGGCTCTTTGTTGCAGAGCATGGGCTTCTCTCTAGTTGTGGCACAGGCTCCAGAGCACGCTGGCTCAGTAGTTGCAGCACGTGGGCTCTCTAGTTATGGCGTACAGGCTCTAGAGCGCGCCCCCTGCATTGGAAGGCAGATTCTTAACCACTGGACCGCCAGGGAGGTACCTGAAATGTCTATTTTCTTAAGTGCACTCAATAATTCAAAAAATATTTGCTGTCTGTAACGTATGAGGCACTAAAGGATTTATTGCAGTATTTAAGATCTAACAAAAATGTAAAGAAATAAAGCAGAATAAAAGCATTTTCTATACAGATGAAATCCTCTGTACCTTTCTCCCCACAATGTTCATTTCCCCACAGAAATCATAATTGTTTTCCTAAAATTGATGTTTCAGAAAAGTGGTGTTTCCAAAAATTGGTGTTTTAAGCTTTGGGGTTGGAACAAGACAGGTGTTTTAAAGTGGGAAACAAAATTCAAAGCTGCTTTCTAACAATAACTTAATAGGTTAAGGCACTAATTTTCTATTTTAAAAATCTTTTCTAAACAAACAAGGAGAACATTTGTGCTGAACAATCAGGTATAATCAGGTGTTTATTATTAGTTGATAGTGATAAACAGGTTCTAAGTAGAAGTTCTCCCATGTTTGTTTGTTTATTTTTAGTATGTTTTAATTGTGGTAAAATATTTATAACATAAAATTTACCATTTTAACTATTTTTAAGTACATGTTTCAGTGGCAATAATTTCATTCACCATGTTATGTTGTGTCCAGTCATCACCACTATCTATTTCCAAAGTTTTTCATCACTCCAAATAACATAAGGTTATTTTTCAGTCATAAAAATCCTGTTGATGGAGTTGGGTGACTCTCCATGACAGCTCTTTTTGTTGGTTCAGCTTTACAGGCAGTGTCAATTTTCCCCCCTTTTTTCTTTTTTTCCTGCACTGAAGGCAAAATGTTTATTTTCAATTTGTTACTCATTCGTAAGACAATAGTGCACATTTTAGTGGGTCTTTTTCTTTTAATGAATTTTTTGTGTGTGTGGTATAGTTGATGTACATATATATGTGTTTCAGGTGTACGAAATAGTGATTCACAATTTTTAAAGGTTTTATTCCATTTATAGTTATTATAAAATATTGGCTGTATTCCCTGTATTGTACAATATATCCTTGTAGCTTATTTATTTTATACATAGTAGTTTTCATCTCTTAATCCTTTACCCCTGTCTTGCCCCTCCCCTCTTTCTCCTCCCTGCTGGTAACCACTAGTTTGTTCTCTATATCTGTGAGTCTGTTTCTTTTTTGTTGTATTCACTACGTATTTGTTTGTTTGTTTTAGATTCCACATATGATATCGTACCGTATTTGTCTTTCTCTGACTTATTTCACTTAGCATAATACCCTCCAAGTCCATCCATGTTGTTGCAGATGGCAAAATTTCATTCTTTTTTATGACCGAGTAGTATTCCGTTGTGTATATGTATGTGTACACACACGCACCGCACATCTTCTTTATGCATTCATCTGTTAATGGATACTAGGTTGCTTCCATATCTTGGCTATTGTAAATAATGCTGTGAACATTGGGGTACATGTATCTTTTTGAATTAGTGTTTTTGTTTGGCAGTGTCAAATCTTTGGCACTTACATGTCAGAAAGAGCATCTATAAATCAGTCGTGAAGTAATGGAAGTCATGCTAGGGAGAGGTCTTGTGCAATTAGGTGCATGGCCCAGAAGTGGTGTCTGTCACTTCTATCCATAACCTTTTGGCCAGAAGTAGTCACACAGCCCTATTCAGCTTCAAGAAGCATGAGGAAATGTCTCCGTGCCTTATGTCCCCAAAGAAAGGAGAACTACCTTTGTGAGAGCATCAGAAGTCTTTTCTACAAATATCTAGGCCTAGTATTCTCATGCTTTATGCTCTCAGATTCCCTTTTGAAGTTACTGCTTAGAATTATCTTCTCGTTATCCTACTTCCGTGTTACCTTAGTTCAGTGATGTCCTCTAGAAAGGAACATAGAAACATTATTAATATTGAAACATTCAATCGATATCAAAATGTAATGATTAGTTGGAGGTGAAATGGAAAAGATTGCATGTATATGGGAGTATTAGTATAAATTCATGATGTGTTTTACTTTCCTAGATCTGTCCACTGAAAAGTTTGAGAAACAGTCACTAATACCCAGGCAATAAGCACCACTAGTATCCTGATTGTGATCTCTAAATACAACTTCCCACTTGAAAGAACAAGGCTGTTTGGAAAAATGTCTGATTCTAGGTCTGGGTCGGGGAATTTATAAAATGAGCTTAGAACATCTTGTCACAAGTAAGGAAGATGTAAGACACTACTTAGAGTCATATAGAAGGGATTCAGGAGTCAATTCGAAGAGTCTCCCTCTACAAAGGGATGGGCAAAAATGGGGAAATTGATCATCACTAAGGATAATTGTAAGGAGATTGAAACATATCAAATATATAGATATATATTTATTTATTTATTTATTGCGGTACGCGGGCCTCTCACTGTTGTGGCCTCTCCCGTTGTGGAGCACAGGCTCCAGACGCGCAGGCTCAGCGGCCATGGCTCACGGGTCCAACCGCTCCACGGCACGTGGGAGCTTCTCTGACCAGGGCACGAACCCGTGTCTTCTACATTGGTAGGCGGACTCTCAACCAATGCGCCACCAGGGAAGCCCCTCTATCTTTAACTTTTGATTTTATTTTCTCTTTGTTACTGTACCACAGAGAAGATCTCTCTCCATACTCTTCCCTCTCCTTCGGCAGTAGACTGCTGTTATTTATTCCTCAGTGTTTGCTAGCACAGTGGCGGAGGTGGGTGAGGGGTACCAGGGGCGGGGGGACATTCTCTGTTGTCCTATTTCCGTCTCAGTTCTAGGGGGTCATTATGTCTCTGGATCTTGGAGGGCAAGACTTTCTCAGTGATTCTGCCTTTCCCCCAATGGTAGGGGACTTTTAAAGGTCTGGGGCTTTAAAAATCAGGGATAGAAGGGGTTTTCTGTTACCTTCCTCTCGTTATGCAGGAGCTAACTAAAAATAGTTATTCTATGAAGTATACTTCTTATGTTCTTTTTATGTTTTATATATTCTGATTTGAGGCCATCTCCCTATGCTAGTTTTTGCTCTCAGTGGCACTAAACACACAGTTTTTGGCCTCAGCTGTCAGAGTATTATTAAATATATTTATAAATATCATTTAATGAATATGTATTTTCATATGTTGACCATTTAAGTTTTATTCCTTGAATTATCTTTAAAAGTGTATTTCAATGACAAATTCTGCATGGCAGATACTAGGTGGGGTTTTTTTCCTTTTTCTTTTTTAAACAACACAGCACTTGCCGATGCCAAATGTGTGGAGTTTTTTCCCCACATCAATCAGTTCTCCAAATCTTTCAACACCAACTGGGTGTCCTACAATTCAATTCAGTTCTGATACTAACTATCCAGAGTTAGTGCAGACCCCACAGGTCTGCCCCCCACTTCAGAAGTTGCCAATCGCAGGTCCCCGACCTCCTGTACTTCTGACCAATCAGCTATAAGTCGAGGGTTCCCATGCTCCCCTTCTGGGATTCCGTAATTTGCTAGAATGGCCCACAGAACTCAGGAAGTCACTTTATTTAATATCACCAGTTTATTATAAAGGATATAACTCAGGAACAGCCAAATGCAAAAAGATGCATGGGATGGCGGGGGGCAGTTAGGAGGGCGATGGTGCACAGTATTTTCTTGTCCTTTCTGGATGTTCCAACCTTCTTGCACCTTGATGTATTCACCAATAAACCCGTAGTTTAGGGGTTCTTATAGAAGTTCCATTACATAGGCATGAATGATTAAGTCACTTGCCATTGGTGATTAGCTCAGTCTTCAGCTCCTCTCCCTTTCCCTGACTTTGGGAAGTGGGGCTGAAAGTTCTAACCCTCTAATCACATCATTAGTTCCTCTGACTACCAGCTCCCATTCTGAGGCTTTGTAAGGACTCACCAAGAGTCACCTTATTAGCATAAATTCAGGTATGGTTTAAAGGGGTATTATCAATAACAAAAGATGCTCCTTTCACCTGTATCACTCTGGGAATTCCAAAGATTTTAGAAGCTCTTGTGTCAGGAACCTGGAGGAAGACCACATATATGTTTGTTGTATCACACTATCACACTGGGCACTCAACACAGAATTGTTGAATAAATGAATTTCTGTGATTGCTGTTACTGTCCCTTTCTTATGAATAGCTTTTCTTCTTTATTTCTGATTACCATAATGCTCAATTCTAAGAGTATAAAAATGTCTTTCTGTATTTTCTTCTTTTTTTTACTTAAAATTTGAATATACTTGACATATAACTTTGTATGAATTTAAGGTGTACAACATGTTAATTAGGTACATTTATATGTTGCAGTATAATTGCCACTGTATTTCTGAACATTCACTTAGAGAATGTTGATCTTTCAAATCAAAATTATGTATATATGTTTAACAGAGGTTGAAGGAAGTTGTCTAATTGCATGAAATCCTTATCACATTATTGGGACTATTGAAGGGGAGGAACTTACCTTTTTGGACCTTGATGAGGACTCCCAAGAGAAAGAAAATTCAGTGTGTGAGCCAGTGATATATGTACTTTAGGATAAGTACAGTATATTCTTGGCTGAGTGCCATAACAAGGTGTAAGGGAGGAAGAAGAGGGAGAGGAAACATCACTGCACTAAAATTTACCAGGACCTTGTTTGGAGATGGAGATGAGATTTGTTAAAGGTGATATCAGCCTCACATTCCTCGACAACTGAAATGTCTATAGTTGACTGTATCATTCATTTTCTCCTAGGTGATTTATTGTTCTTTTGGTGGAACATCCAAAGGACTGCACTTCAATAACTTAATAGTTGGACTTGTCCTTCTTACAAGAGGCAGAGATGAAGAGAAAGCAAAATGTGAGTACTTTTATTATCTCAAAATGTTAAAATACTACATCTGTGTACAGAATAATCTACCTCAAAATTTTGATGACAGTCAAAGGATTTGAAGTGATGTTTCTGCAAAGAAGATATACAAGTAGCCAGTAAGCACTTGAAAAAATGTTAAACATAAGAAGTTATTTGGGAAGTGTAAATTCAAATTACAATTAGATACCACGTAAGTGTAAGATAGACAATGAAGCCACTTTGGAAAACTGGCAGTTTCTCAAACTGTTAATCCCTGAGTTTTCATATGATCCCACAATTTCATTCCTAGGTATATACCCAAGAAAACTGAAAACATATATTCATTAAAAAAAAAAATGTTCCTAACAGCACTGTTCATAATGGTTACAAAATGGTAACAACCCTAATGCCCATCAACTGATGCATTCAGCATAAACAAAACGTGATATAACCAACAATAGAATATTACTCAACAATAAGAAGGAATAAAGTACTGTGTAAGAGCGGAAAAAATTTCCCTAATTAAGTTGATATAAGACAGATTAACAGGAGAAAACCAAACAAATTTTGTATGTACATACAGGAGCCCCATAAAAATATGAGACCCAAAGGGCAGCCAGGTAATTGAGGCTTATATAACATTCTGAGCTAAGGAAAGGGATAGGGATCTGAGGGTACAAGAGGAAGGGAGTCCATTCACAGGAAGGCAGAGATGTTTGGAGAACGAAGGTTGCCCTGTTATACTAATTTCTTAGGTAAAAAAGTATCTCTGATAATGACTCTCTTTCTGGTATGGGCCTTTTTTCCAATGTAAATTTAGGCTGTTGATGGGGAGGTAATGAGCATTTCTGAATCTGCTGGGTTTTGATCACCTTTAAGCTCAAAATAATTGTCAAGCCAAAGTGACGTATTTGGGGACAACAAATTCTGCTCTCCTCCAACAGATACATGCTACAACATAGATGAACCTGAAAGCGTTATGCTAAGTGATAAATGCCAGTCAAAATAGACCACACATTATGTGGTTCCAATCATATGACATGTCCAGATTAGGCAAATTTATAGAGACAGAATATAGATTAGTGGTTGCCAGAGGCTAGGGGGAAAGGGAAATGGAGAGCTTACTGCCA
Source organism: Lipotes vexillifer (assembly GCF_000442215.2). Lineage (NCBI taxonomy): Eukaryota > Metazoa > Chordata > Mammalia > Artiodactyla > Lipotidae > Lipotes > Lipotes vexillifer. The sequence continues at coordinate 1,434,761 of NW_006791862.1, read as the reverse complement.
ATGAGTATGGGGTTTCTTTTGTGTGAAAATGTTCTGTAATTAGATAGTGGTGATGATTGCACAGCTGTGTAAATATATTAAAAAACACTGAATTGCACACTTTAAAAGAGTGAGTTTTATGGAACGTGCCTTATATCTCAGTAAAGCTGTTATTTAAAAAATAAGTCTGAAGACATAGATTTAGCAATCTATTCTTGCCTTACTTCACAAATACAACCAGAAGTTCACTTGATAATACTTTATACAAATTCTTGGTAAAAGGTTTAATTATTTATAATGGTTTTACTTTTAACTTCAGAGATGAATTTTATTAGGTGAATTATGTAAGCCCAGAAGAGGATGGCACCTTTAAGTTCTGCTAAGCAGGGAAATTTTATATTACAATGAGACAGCATCATTTACCCTCTAAATGTGAAAGGGAAGACAACCTTAGTTGATCATTCATTGTCCATCTGCGTTTCCTAGGATATGAATTTATTTACTTAATTTTTAATTCATTCATTTGATTACTTATAATGTCCTATGTTTCCTCATTCTTTTCTTTGAGCTCCCCCAAGGCAAATCTGCTCTTAACAAGAATATTAGTAAACAATGTAAATTTTATTGAAAATTTTCCAGGGGAGATGAGAGGGAAATGTCAGATGGCAGTTAAAATTTAAGTGACAACATGGGAGGACTCAGCTAGAATTGCTCTATCCCTGACACTCTGACCCCAATGTCTGGCACATAGTAGGAATTCAGTAGTATAATTTGACTATTATCATAATTAATGATTCTCAGAGCAAAACATGGGAGAAAGACCAAGAGCAAAAGCTAGCTTGACCAATTACTATATGTATGACTCTGGGCCTCTTCCTTGATCTTCTGAGCCCCTGTTTTTCATCAATACAAGGATGAAAGTGACATCCACCCAAATCTTTCATTGTAAAACTCAGAAGAAAAAATGTATGTAAAGCACCTGGCAAGTATCAAGAACTAGCAGGCAATCAATAAATTGTTAACTTTTACTGTTTTCTCAAAGTGATTGTTTATATACACACATATGTACCTACAGTTAAACGTGTGAAAAACATTGAGGCCAAAGTAAACTTTCAAAGAAGAAAAAGAAAGAAGAAAATTTTCCAGGGAGAGTTTAGGAAGGTGTTTATATTAAAGAGTATGACGTTTTGCTCTAAAAATCCCTAGAATTTTACCCTTGCCCACTGGATGCTGGTCTTTCTCTCTTCTTTCTTCCTTTTCTAAGCTGCCCTCTTACTGCTTCTAAATCTCTCAGAATCTTCTTTCTCACTTCTGAATTTAGACTGTTGTTCTTCAGCTGTTTCCTTTTTTACAGTTTTGCTGAGGTATAATTGATATACAATAAAATGTACATATTTAAAGAGTGTACATTTTGATGTTTTCAGACATGTATATATCCACATTATCACAATCAAGATAATGAACATATCCCTAAACCCAATTTTATGTATTGGAATTTAACTGAGATCCTGATTTTTTCAAATTAACATCCCTCTACCAACAAACACATACTTTGGCTCCAGGTAGCCAATAAATAAAAATAACCAATTTGAGGGTCATAAACACATATATTTAAAATTTTAAATCATTTTTATTATACAATTGTATTAGTTTCCTAGGGCAGCTGTAACAAAGTACCACAAACTGGGTGGCTCAAAACAACAGAAATTTATTATCTCACAGTCTGGAGGCTAGAAGTCCAAAATTAAGTTGTTAGCAGGGCCTTACTGCCTCTGAAATCTACAGGGAAGAATCCTTCTTTTTACCTAACTTCTGGTGGTAGCCCTCAATCCTTGGTATTCCTTGGCTTGCAGTTGCATCACTCCAATCTCTTTCCATCTCATCATGTGGCTTTCTTCCCACTGTTTCTGTCTTGTCTTCTTATAATTAATCATATTGGGTTAAGACCCACCCTAATGACCTCATCTTAACTTGATTATATCTGACCTCATCTTAACTTGATTATATCTGCAGAGACCCTGTTTCATATAAGGTCACAATCATGGGTACTGAGGTTAAGACTTCAACATCTTTTGGAGCGGGGGGAATATAATTTAACCCATAACAGGTGGTCAGAGGCTTCTAGCAAATATTCCCCTTAAGAGAATCAGCCATGGCATGTGGGAGGGCAGGCAATGGAACCCACTGGGCCTTCAGAGGGATGGAATGTCTCTTCTATCTTTCTATCTCCTATCTTTACAAATAAGGTCATATTCTCAGGTACTTGGAGGTTAGGATTTCAGCATGTCTTTTGTGGGGATGCAGTTCAACTCATAACAGTACTATTTCAAACATACATGTAGTATGTACTTCCACCCAGCTTTATTATTTCTTACCATTGTGTCATATTTGTCCCAGAGCTTGTTTTTTAATAAATAAAAGATTATAGCCAAGGTGAGGCTCTTTCTCAGTATCCCTCCATGTTCCCATCCACATTCTTCCCTTGACAGAAGTAACCACTCTCATGAAATTGGTGATCTTTCATTCCTCGTGCAGGTCTTTATACATTTATGACATTTGTATGTATCCTTAAACATATCTTCAACTGTTTTACAGGTTTAAAACTTTTAAAATAAATTGTATACTATGCAGGTTTTGCAATTTGCTTTTTCCCCTGAATATTATTGATATTTACCCATGTTGAAACACTTAGTTCCTTTATTCTAACTGCTATATAGTATTTCATTGTGTGTGTGTGTGTGTGTGTGTGTGTGTGTCAGGTTACCTATTTTTTTTGTTGATAGACATTTATCTTTTCTTTCCTAAATTTTGCTATTACAAAGAATACTTCAGTGTATGTTGTACCTCATGTATGTATGTATGAGAGTTTCTCACAAGTGGAGGTGGAGTTGCCTAGAAATTGGATTTCTAGCATAAATATTCATCTTTACTAGATTTTGGCAAGGTGTTCTCTGAAGGGTTACAGTAATCTATACTCATTAACAGTATATGAGTTCCTGTTTATCCCAGTTTATTGCTAACACTTGGTATTGTCACACCTAAACATTTTTGCAAATTTGGTATTTGAAAAGATACCACATTCCTGTTTTAATTAGCATTGTTTTTTTAAGGAATAAATTAAATTATATATTTATAAAGTGCTTGGCACTAGTAATCACTCAATAATTGTTACCTATCTCTTCCCTCCCTACTTCCACCAGAGTACATTTAATCTATGATAAAATTACTTTATTCTTTCTTTCTCCTAGACATTTTTAGTCTTTTTGCAAGTGAATCCGGGAGCTATGTTATACGGGAAGAAATGGAAAGAATGCTCCATGTGGTGGATGGTAAAGTCCCAGATACACTCAGGAAGTGTTTCTCAGAGGTATATTTAAAGATTTACATTTCATCCCTCCCTGTGGACAAAGTATTAACTCTTAGTTGTATAATGAATTTAGCTGTGATGAATAGATGTTTATGTGTAGCATATTCTTGACATTTTTCTATTTAATGGTTGATGCTTTAACGATTTGTGTGCTATGCTCAAAGGTGCATGACACTCACTACTGCTGTGTTTGTGAATCTGAAAATTCCCAATTCCCAATAAAGGCAACTGTCTATACTTAACAGTATAATGAAACATACTCCCCCACTGTCACACCAGCACACATACAGACACACACACACAGGTGATCCTGCAGAAACAGCATTGCTTAGGTTGTGGTGCTCACTGCTTTTCATCGTGAGCATGTAGATATATCATTCATTGGCCTTGAGCCATAGGTGACCTCTATGATCCATCAATGCCTATTTTATCACTTATTTTACTTAATTGATTTGCATAGTGAAATATTTGGGTTTTAAAAATTTGTCATTTTCCTGTTTTCATAAATAATATATTTTCATTGTAAAAAACTTTAACAACAGAAAATGTGTATCTTTAACAGAGAAAATTCTTTTATTTCTTTTCAGAGGTCTGCTAATATGGGAAAAGTCCCAAGAGATGGCAGAGTAAAGTCCTTTTACAAGTTTCTTTGCTGCAGCACTCAGTGCTGTATGATTTCTTATGGGTGGCTATTTGACCCACTTCCATTTCACTTTCACTGCTCTTGGTTTTATTCAGAGAGTTTTAATTCAATTTAGTTTAGTCACCTTCCTAACTATATAAGCATTGATTGTGGTTCTTTTTTTTTTTTAATATAAATTTATTTTATTTATTTATTTATTTTGGCTGTGTTGGGTCTTCGTTTCTGCGCGCGCGCTTTCTCTAGTTGCAGCGAGCGGGGGCTACTCTTCCTTGCAGTACGTGGGCTTCTCATTGTGGTGGCTTCTCTCATTGTGGACCACAGGCTCTAGGCACACGGGCTTCAGTAGTTGTGGCATGCAGGCTCAGTAGTTGTGGCTCACAGGCTCTAGAGCACAGGCTCAGTAGTTATGGCTCACGGGCTTAGTTGCTCTGCAGCATGTGGGATCTTCCCGGACCAGGGATTGAATCCATGTCCCCTGCATTGGCAGACGGATTCTCAACCACTGCGCCACCAGGGAAGCCCATGTGTGTGGTTCTTATATCTCTTTGGACTCTCTGGCTTTACCTTTAGCTTTTCATCACTCTGGCTTTAAGTTTCCTCTGTGTTGATAGCACCTGGAGATTTCCCTTTCTTGCTTTTGAGCTCGGCTAAGCAGTTTTTGGTAGTAGTTATGGTGTTAACATTTTACTAAACATTTCTGTGTGTTCAGTGCAGAAGGATTGTCGTCCTGCATGTTTGGTTCTTACTTATTGACTGGAAGTTGCTGTGATGGTATTTCAGTACCTCAAGACAAACTAGATCATTTTTTTTCCCCCTAATAAAATTTGCTGACCAGAAAAAAAAAAAACTGATCTCATCTTTACAGTCCTGATTACTTGAATTTTTCACAGAGATGTTAAGTGCTTTGCTCATTTCTGGGGAGAATTATATATATATATATATATATATATATATATATATATATATATATATATATATATATGTATGTATGTATGTATGTATGTATATTTTTAATATTTATTTGTTTATTTTGCCATGTTGGGTCTTAGTTGCGGCATGCGGGATCTTTTGTTGAGGCATGCAGGCTTCTCTCTAGTTGTGGTGTGAGGGTTTTCTCCCTCTAGTTGTGGCATGCAGGCTCCAGGGCACGTGGGCTCTGTAATTTGTGGCACACGGCCTCTAGATGAGACGCGCAGCCTTAGTTGCCCCGCGGCATGTGGGGTCTTAGTTCCCTGATCAAGGATTGAACGGGCATCCCCTGCATTGGAAGGTGGATTCTTTACCACTGGATACCAGGGAAGTTCCTATTTTTTTTCATTTTAATAAGGTTTTTGCAGACATTGCCATTTTATAGATGGGGATTAAATGTGGTTAGCCACCCAGTTCTCTTATAATTTAGGCACAATAGCAGGTACATATATTAGATAATAATTAGTGCTATAGGGAAAAATAAAGTAGACTACAGGGCATAGGTGGTGATGGGGAGGAGGTAGCCAAGTGTAGGTATTTTGTATAGTATAGTTAGGAGAGGCTTATCAGATAAAGTGACATTTGAACAAAGAATTTTAAGGAAGTGAGAGAGAAAACCCACGCGGATATCTAGGGAAAGCATTTTTCATGAAGAGAATATAGCAAAAGCCCTCAGGGGAAGTGTGCTTGACTTGTTCAAGGAACAAGAAGAGGTCAATTTAGCTGGAATGGAATGAGCAAGGGAATAGTAGGAAATGAAGCTACAGAGGTTGGGGGAGGGGGTGGGATGGGGTAGGGAGATTACACATGGCCCTGTAGGACAGTGTGAGCTCTTCAGCTTTCACCCTGAGTGAGATAGAACTCTCTAGAGGTATTTGAGCAGGAAAATATATGAGTTTTTGTTGCTGTTGTTTAATTACTTTTTTTTTTTTGGCTGCGTTGGGTCTTCGTTGCTGTGCGCGGGCTTTCTCTAGTTGCAGCGAGCAAAGGCTACTCTTCCTTGCGATGCATGGGCTTCTGATTGTGGTGGCTTCTCTTGTTGCGGAGCACAGGCTCTAGGGCGCACAGGCTTCAGTAGTTGTGGCTCGCGGACTCTAGAACACAGGCTCAGTAGTTGTGAAACATGCACTTAGTTGCTCCACAGCATGTGGGATCTTCCTGGACCAGGGCTCAAACCCGTGTCCCCTGAATTGGCAGGTGGATTCTTAACCACTGCACCACAAGGGAAGTCCTAATTACATTTTAAACGTCATCATTTTGGCTCTTACGTAGAGAGTACACTGAACAGAGTCTGATTAAGGTATCTGAATAATCCAGGGAAGAGGTCATGGTGTAACAGTGAGGTGATGAGACTTTTCAGATTCTGCATTTATTTTGAAGGTGGAGTTGACAGGACCATTTCTTGTATTGATGATGGGCTGTGAGTGAAAGAGAAAAGGATGATTAAGGTGTTTCGCTTGGTTTAGTAAATGAATGGAGTTGCCATTAACTGAGATGGTTAACGCTATAGGAGAGGGAAGTTGGAGGTTTCAAAAGCAAGAGAAGTTTAAGACATAATTAGAGAATCATATTAGACATTCGGGTGGAGTGGTAACTGTGCTTTTTGACATATAAGTTGGAGTTCAGAGGAAAGGATTTGTTGGCTTATAGATGTGGATGAGGTCATCTAGGAGTGAATTAAGATAGAAAACGGATTGGAAGACTGAGTCCTGTACTCTGACGTATGGCGAGATGATGAAGAATCAAAACAGGAGCCTAAGGAATAGCCTGTGAGGAGGAACGAAAGAGAATGGTGTCCTAGAAGCCAAGAGATAAAAATGTTTCAGGAGGAAGGAGTATTTAACTACGTCAAATAAGCCGAAAGATCAAGTGAGTTGTCCTTTGATCACTGAGAAGTGATCATTAGATTTGACAACATGAAGTGTAGGTGATTGGTGTAGGTCCTGTGGAGTTAAAAAATCACTGGAGTTAGGATACTAGAAGGAGTGTGCTCATAAGAGGAAATTGTGACAGGGAGAGTGGAATGCTTAAAATTGCATTTATTGGAAAGGGAATGGATTTATAATAAAAATATCAATATAAGACTATGGTAATAAATGGTTGGGTTAGTCTTGTATGAAGGACAAGACCTATGGAAGAGGGAGTATCAAAGAAATGAGAGGCCTAGGTTTTGGGATACTCGTGTATAGCTGTTTAAATCATTAGGTACTTAAGGTTGATTTTAAAAAAACAAGACTGTAAATGGGCTAATTTTACCTAATTCAACTATTTGATGTATTTATCTGCTGTAATTTCTGAGTAATGTGTGTGATGTGATCCAGACCCTTGCTTTTCAAGTTACCATGTTTCAGTAACTTGAAATGAAGGAAATCCACATAGGAGTTATATTGGTTTATTCTTACTGAATTTTTTTGGTTGTTGATTTTCAAGGTGGAAATTCGTATTTTACATTGTTCTTCAAAGATGTATCAGTTTCAGAAGTCTGTTTATTTTTATTTATTATTTTTTTTTGCGGTACGCGGGCCTCTCACTGTTGTGGCCTCTCCCGTTGTGGAGCACAGGCTCCGGATGTGCAGGCTCAGCGGCCACGGCTCATGGGCCTAGCCGCTCCGCAGCATGTGGGATCTTCCCGGACCGGGGCACGAACCCGTGTCCCCTGCATCGGCAGGCGGACTCTCAACGACTGCGCCACCAGGGAAGCCCAAGTCTGTTTATTTTTGGTTGCCTTTTATAGTACTGGAAAATTTTTTTTCTAGACTGCTGTTATGACAGTTTATAAAAGGAGACTTTCCCTTTACTTCCCTTATTTAGAGCCATGATTCAAAAACATAAAAAGTCAGGTTTGGCAGATGGAATTTTGGTGCTACCAGTTATATGGAGTGATCCCAATGGGCAAGTGGATTTCAGAGATTGCTTTATATTTCACTAAGTCGGCCAGGCAGTGAAGTGTATAGTTTAGGCACAGAGACTTTGGAGCCTTGACTACCTGGGTTCAATCCTATCTCTGAATGCATAACTTTTTGTAGCCTCAGTTTTCTCGTGTGTAAAATGGGGATAATAGTATCTCCTATAGAGGGTTGCTTGAGGATTAAATGAATATAAAAATACTTAGAATGGTGCTTAGGGCATTGTAAATACTCAATAAATATTACCTATATGTGAAGGTGGTAGAATAATAGGCAGCTTCTTTCTTTCTTAGTGGTACATGAAGGTGCATCTTATAACAACATCTTAGCTTCACTGAAACCATTGAAACTACCACGTTCAACTGAATCTAAGATGCCATCGATTAATAAGATGCGCTTTTATGTATTATAAAGAACAAAAAACCTGCGAGTTACAATTGAAGGGTATTATTGATTTTAAGACTTTTCCCAATGTCAGAGATGTTAACTTGTAAAAATTAGTAGACTACAGGGCATAGGTGGTGACCTTGCATCAGCTTGTAGGGTTTATACTGCAAACCCTCTTTCTAGACTAAATGTGGGGTAGAGAAAGAATATGGCTATGATTCTCTAAACATGTTGGCAATGTCCTCACATCCCTGCAGCAAGTCTGAATGCCATATTCTTCCATGTAGAAAAACAAGACTTCCAATGTTGTCTTGGTCGCTTGGATTGCACTGTTAAGTGTTCTGAAACCATGAGGCTTAAGCATGTTGCTATACTTAATAGGATGCTACTAATAATATAGAAATTATTTCTACCATAACTCTTTTAGGTTCTAAGTTATTTGTATCCCTTAATATCTCCATCAGGATTAGAGCTGCTAGGCTCCTGAGTGTCATTCTTCATTGTATTTCTATGTGGGTTGCTTCTGCCTTTTTTCTCATAGAAACATCTGGCCCTCCCTCTACCTGGGTCTTCTTGTCTTCCAGTCAAAGAGATTGACTTACACAGCCATATGATGTTCTTTCTCAGCCTGGATACTTTTTTTCTCCAGAAATTTAGCAAGACAAATACCTGGAAAGAAAGCAAAGAAATAGAAATCTCCTTGCTTCTTTTTGTATTCTAGTTGACTTGTGAATACATGTTTTCAGTGATGTCTTTTGGAGGAGGACTCCTGGATAGATTTTAATTCGCCAATGAAATTTAAAAGAGTATTTAAATTCCATACATATTTAATTAAAATATGCTAATTCCGACCAATTGAAGTACTGAAGAAGAGGGATGAAGCAAGTGAAAAGTTGGTTTTATTAAATATTGAAAGAAATTCAGTTTACTGATTTCAGGATATACCTTAGCAAATAAAATGTGACTTATTAGTAGAAATGCACTGCTTTAATGAATTGATGAAATAATTTGCATATAGATTTTATGCAAATGAAAGTTCTGAAGTACAATTATATTTGAAAATTTTTATTTCCAGGTATATAGCCTATAGTGATATTTAGATAATTCTTCCTTTATAGATAGTAGAAGGGTAAATGTCAATTAAATGCAAATTTTCAAGTTGTGTAAGTTCCAAGTAGGTACCTTAAAATTTGACTAAACCTATGTTTTCTTGTTTTAATTTTAGGGCGAAAAGGTAAACTATGAAAAGTTTAGAAATTGGCTTCTTCTAAACAAAGATGCTTTTACCTTCTCTCGTTGGCTACTGTCTGGAGGTGTATATGTGACGCTCACTGATGATAGTGATACTCCCACTTTCTACCAAACTCTGGCTGGAGTCACACATTGTAAGTAGTGGCATTTCATTGTGTTCTGTTCACTTTTTAATACAATTGCCTGGTAATACGAGAATATGAGAATATGCCTTTTATCGGTGGGTTTTTTCTTCCAAAGTATAGTAAAATGGAATACTGGAGGCTTGAGTACATAGCTGAAAAGGAAAACTCTCTTTTTTGTCTACTCACTGAATACTTTTGTACTCCAAATGTGTGGTGTGTTTTTTTTTTCCCCCACACCAAGCAATTCTCCAGTGCTCTATGGATACCAACTGGGTGTCCTGCATCTCAGTTCAGTCTGACACTGTCTACCTGGGGTTAGCACAGACCCCACAGTTTTAGGGCTCGGTCTCGAAAGACTGCCCCTCTGCTCCCCACTTCAGACGCCAAGTCCAGATTGTGACCTGTGCTTCTGACCAACCACCCATAAATGAGACTTCCCATGACCCCCTCCTTGGGTTTGGTAATTTACTAGAACAGTTCACAGAACTTCAGGAAACAGTTACATTTACTGATTCATTATATAATAAAGGATATGTTGAAGGATACAGATGAACAGATACATAGGGCAGGATCTGGAAGGGCCCCAAACACAGGAACTTCTGTCCCTGTGGAGCTGGGATGCCCCAATTCTTCTGGCATGTAGATGTGTTTACCAGTCTAGAAGCTCTCCAGACCCTGTGCTTTGGGGATTTTTGTGCAGGCTTATTACATAAGTATGCCTGATTATTAACTACATTTCTAGTTCATCTTCCCTCTCCAGAGAATGGGGAATGGGGCTGAAAGTTCCGAGTTTCTAATTATGGCTTGGTCTTTCTAGTGACCAGCCCCTTTCTAAGAGCTTACCAAAAGTCATCTCAGACATTAAAACAAAAGATTCCTATCACCCAGAAAATTGTGAAGAATTTAGGAGCTCTGTGTCAGAGATTCCTATCACTCAGGAAATTACAGGAATTTGGTCAAAGAGCAAATATTAGCAGGAACCAGGCTCAATATTACTATTTCACAGTAACCCTCTACTAATTGTCCTTAACCAAGCTGTATTAGTTTCCTAGGGCAGCTGTAACAAATTACCACAATCTGTAAACTGAAAAAACAGAAATGTATTCTCTCACAGTTCTGGAAGCTAAAATCAAAGTGTTAACAGAGCCTTGTTGCTTCTGAAGGCCCTAGGGGAGAATCCTTCCTTGTCTCTCCCAGCTTCTGGTGACCCCAGGCTTTGCTTGGCTTGTAGCAGCGTAACTCCAGTCTCTGCCTCCGTCTTCCCATGGCCTTCTCTGTGTGTGTCTATGTCCTCTCCTCTTCTTTTAAGGATACCAGTCATTGGATTTAGGGCCCAGTCTATATTCAGGATGATTTTAACTCAAGGGCCTTAATTCATTACATCAGCAAAGACCCTATTTCCAATAAGGTCACATTCTGTGATTGCAGGTGATAATGAATTTTTGAGGGACAGTATTTAGTCTTCCACAACACAGGCCTAAGTGTTAACTTCTACTGTTCTTCTTTCCTGTGGTTACAGAATTGTAACTACACTGGGCTTTTGCTTATGCTACTCCTTAACACTAGAATGAATGCCTTTCCCTTTTATTCTTCCTATAAACCTTAGTCATCTTTGAAGACTTAAATCACATGCTGCTTGGTTTTCATAAAACATTTTCTTGCCTTCCTGTGAGAAATCATCTCTCCTTCCTCTGAACTCTCATAACACCATTTTTGTACCCTTCTTGAATGAACTTATCACTTTTGTCCTTGTATTATAATTATTTATAGCATTCCATTTATTTGTACATGTCATCTCTCTTAAATCATAGAGAGTCTGCATTATTTTTTTATTCACCCTGTGTCAAGCCTTAAATAAGTATTTGTTGACTGAGTAGAGGACCTTGGGTATCAAGTGCTATTTGTATCTATTTGTTCATATAATTTATGAGTTGGCTACTAGTTATACACCAGCTACTTTCCCTCTCATTTTCATTCCATTGTCACCAGAAGTTCTGACAGATAAATTCTGGCATGAATAGGCAATGAATTTGATGTTCCTACTTTTCAATGCCCCCGCCTTTATTTTTGATAGGAAAGCCTTTTAAAAAAAAATTGTTTTGTATAAAAAATTAGGGAATCTTTTTATACTTACTTTAAGCTCTATCTAACTTACATTAATATTTAAGTTGTCAGTCATGTGGATATTCTGGTGAACTCTTGCTTTCGTTTGTGATGGTATGGTAAATTATTTTTCTATTATTATTGGCTAAAGGTGTGATTACTTTCCTTGAATGACTTATGTTACAGAAAAAATTATTCTGACATTTGTTAAAATGGTAAACAAGACTTTATTCAAGACTTTTGCAGTAGCATATTGCAATAGGGGAGAGAGATTGGTCTTACCTCCACATATTACAAGGACAAGTAATTTTTAGCCAAGGAGCAAGGTGAGGGGGTCAGTGGAGAGAAAATTACTAAGAGGAATCATCAAGGGTAGGGGAATTCTTGCTAAAAGTAGGCTGAAGACTTATTCACTAAATATGGGGTATGAGGAACTTGATCAGATATCATGAATAGGGGGATGATTTAGCAGGATTCTTTGCTAAGATTCAGCTGGGCAGGGCTTCCCTGGTGGTGCAGTGGTTAAGAGTCTGCCTGCCAATGCAGGGGACACGGGTTTGAGCCCTGGTCCGGGAGGCTCCCACGTGCCACGGAGCAACTAAGCCCATGCGCCACAACTACTGAGCCTGCGTTCTAGAGCCTAGGAGCTACAACTACTGAGTCTGTGCACCACAGCTACTGAAGCCCACGTGCCCTAGAGCCCGTGCTCTGCAACAGGAGAAGCCACTACAATGAGAAGCCTGCGCACCTCAGCAAAGAGTGGCCCCTGCTCGCTGCAACTAGAGAAAGCTCACACGCAGCAACGAAGACCCAACGCAGCCAAAAATAAATAAATAAATAAATAAAATTTATGGGGAAAAAAAAAAGATTCAGCTGGGCAGGCCAAAGACAGGATATGGAGGCCAACTTCCAGGCCTAGTAGAAAAGAGGGCTCAAAGGAGTAGGACTAAAGTTTGGTCAAGGAGAGAGTCTTTGTCAGTTGCTTAAAGTTAAATTAGTTCTGACATACTTTGCAAATGCAAATGCAAATGCTGCTTATTGCTTGTTTTTGAAAGCACCGTATTAAAGATTACAGATTTATTTAAATTTAATGAGTCAAAATAATGATCAAAATGTTAAAAATATTATCCCATTATATGGCTCCATTTTAATTTGAAAATGATCTTTTCTATTTATTTTTTTATCAAGTGGGAAGATTTTTGGATTTTTAATGGTATCTAAAAGTACAATGCCTTTGCCTTGTTAAAAAATATTTTATCTTGGGATTCCCTGGTGGCGCAGTGGTTGAGAGTCTGCCTGCCGATGCAGGGGACACAGGTTCGTGCCCCGGTCCGGGAAGATCCCACATGCCGCGGAGTGGCTAGGCCCGTGAGCCATGGCCGCTGAGCCTGCGCGTCCGGAGCCTGTGCTCTGCAACAGGAGAGGCCACAACAGTGAGAGGCCCGTGTACCGCCAAAAAAAAAAAAATATATATATATATGTATATGTATATATATATATATATACACATATATATATATATATTATCTTGAATTATTTAAAATATTAATGCAAATGCATTGTTTCACCTGAAATAATGACCTAATTTCTAAACTGAAAGGTTTCTTCTTAGGGTCATTCATTGTACCTGCTAATATCTCTGCAGCATTTTAGCACTATTGACCATTCAGTTTTCTTGAAATTCTCTTCTCCTTTGGTTTTGAAACATTGTAGTTTTCTAGCTTTTTATTATTTCTTTTGACTTTTCTTTACTGCTATCATTTTTCTGTTTACTTTTTGAGTGTAAGTTATTTCTCGTGGATCAGCCTTTAGCCCTATTAAATGGCATACATGCTTTGCTTCATTACAGCCTTTTTTTTTTTTCTTTTGCTTATCTTTGCAGGTGATACCTAGATGAAGTTTTCTGATCTTGAGGTATCTCTCAAACTGCATATTCATTTTAATAAATGCCTCCTGGTTATATATTCTAACATCTTACTCTCATGTCTAAAACCAAATTTATCTTTCCTCACTTCAGTCCATCTATAGGTAAAAAAGCAAACAGCCTATTCTTCCTCCTCTCTTTTCTTTTTTTTTCTTTTTCTTTTTAAATTGAACTATAGTTGCTGTACAATATAATGTAAATTATGGGTGTATAATATAGTGATTCACAATTTTTAAAGGTTATACTCCATTTATAGTTATTTAAAATATTGGCTATATTCCGTGTTGTACAATATACCCTTGTAGCTTATTTTATACTTAATAGTTTGTACCTCTTTATTCTCCTACCTCTATATTGCCCCTCCCCCCTTCCCTCTTCTTACTGGTAACCACTAGTTTGTTCTCTATGTCATCTGTGAGTCCACTTTTTTTGTTGTTGTTATATTCACTAGTTTGTTGTATTTTTTAGATTCCATGCCTCCTGTCTTTTCCATCTTGGTTACTAGCATCTGTAATTCTAGTAATCCAATTTGAGGTTACCTTTGACTTCTTTATCAAGCTTCATATTAGATCCTATCAATCTTTTTTTTTAATATATATAAATTTATTTATGGCTGTGTTGGGTCTTTGGTGCTGTGTGTAGGCTTTCTCTAGTTGCGGCGAGTGGGGGCTACTCTTTGTTGTGGTGCACGGGCTTCTCATTGCGGTGGCTTCTCTTGTTGCGGAGCATGGGCTCTAGGTGTGCAGGCTTCAGTAGTTGTGGCACGTGGGCTCTAGAGCTCAGGCTCAGTAGTTGTGGTGCACAGGCTTAGTTGCTCTGAGGCATGTGGGATCTTCCCGGGCCAGGGCTCGAACCCATGTGTCTTGCATTGGCAGGCAGACTCTTAACCACTGCACCACCAGGGAAGCTCTAGATCCTAACAATCTTAACTCAGCCATATTTCTTACATCTTTCTTTGCTACTGTCATCATTGTAATAGCTTTCCTTATTTATCTGACTACAGGTTAATGATAGGAAAGAATGAAAGACAAGTTTTCTGGTTTTGGTTTTTTAGTTTGCGTTTAAAAAAAATAAAAACCATTCTTAATTTCCCTGCTTAGAAACCTTTGAAAATTCTTCATTTTCTGTAGAATAAAGTTTTAAAAGCCTTAGTATAACTCTCAAGTCTCTTAGTTTATTATTCTTAATTTTCCATACCTGTTTCTCCTCACATATGTTCTCTGCTTCAACTGCAGAGCCCTGGTCAATATTCCATGACTATATCATGAACTACCCTATCTACCATCATTCCTAATATTCCTTCATTTAAGAGCACATTCCATCTTTCAGTTCTTGACAATTGAAATACTTTGTCATCAAACCCAACTCAGATGCTGTCATGCCTTCTCCATTTTTCTGCAGTTTGAATTAATCACTTTTCTC
>NW_006791862.1:1418994-1419675 GCF_000442215.2 Lipotes vexillifer | reverse complement strand
ATTCCTGCACACTTAACATTTCAATTAAAGCAGTTAAGATGCTTTTTGCCTTACCTTAGAGTCAGTTGGGAATGCCTTTGTTTTTCATCAGAAGTTACAAGTCCCTTGAGGACAAGGCTTATATCCTATTCATCTACATTCTAAGTACTGATTTAAACATTTGATTTCCCCAGGAGTGAGCAGGAAAAATATGTTGTTTTAGGATTGTAGGACCAAACCCATAGGAGGGAGAAGGGCCAAGATAAATCATCATGTTTGAATAAGGTTTAACAGCTTCATAGTATGTGAGTTTTCATATAAAGACATACATTTTTAGGGTGAAAATGAATTATATTTGTAAATTTAAGGAGCTGCTTAAGGTTGCAAAGTTACTTGTTCTTAGATCTTACCTTTAAAATTTTTGGTTAGATAGATTATGTGAGCTACAGAAAATTAACTTACTTCAAATACTATAGAGAATAAGCTATCTGAACTAATTATTTTCTCTCCTCCTATAATGTACCCTTTGGTTTCCTTGGTGGCCGTAGAAGTAAATTGGTAGTGTGTGGTAAAAACTTGAAGAAATAAACTATGCTTTCAGTTTTTTTCGTTGTCTATAACATTTTTAATTGCTGACCTCTTGGCTGAATTTTGTTGTATCCTTTTTTCTTTTTTCTTTTTCTTTTTTTTTTTTTTTTTTTT
>NW_006791862.1:1369346-1418616 GCF_000442215.2 Lipotes vexillifer | reverse complement strand
TTTTTTTTTTTTTTTTTTTTGCGGTATGTGGGCCTCTCACTGTTGTGGCCTCTCCCATTGTGGAGCACATGCTCCGGACGCACAGGCTCAACGGCCATGGCTCAACGGCCATGGCTCACGGGCCCAGCCGCTCCGCGGCGTGTGGGATCTTTCCTGACTGGGGCACGAACCCGTGTCCCCTGCATCGCCAGGCAGACTCTCAACCACTGCACCACCAGGGAAGCCCTGTATCCTTTTTTCTTGTAAGAGGAATACACCAAAATAAAAAGTTAATCAACTATTAAACCACTATTGCATATTGGTAGTCACTAGCCTTTATTGAGCTTCAGAATTATTTGAAGAGGGTATTAAAAGTGTAGGTTACTGGTTCTGTCTTAAAAGATTTTTATCAGTGGTCCCTAGGACTCTGTACTTTTAATAGATATCCAGGGTAATTCTGATATAGATGGACCATGAACTATATTTTGAGAAATAATACTCATGTGGTATTTAGGAGTTCTTCGGACTCTGAGTCAGACACTCTAGCCCTGCTACTTATTATTCATGCAGCTGTGGGAAATTTAATCTCTATGAACTTCTTTTTTCATCTGGAAAACAGGGATAATGATACAATTGTATCTCATAGATATGTTGTAAGGAGTGTGGGGAAGGAAAAGTATTTTCCTCTACTTATCTTGGTTTCATTGGGTGGGGCCCTTTAAATTAGACTAACAAAGATGACAAGAAAAAAACATAAGCTTACTTTCTTACTATTGATACTTAACTAACTTACTTATGTACCAGAACTTTCAGTGATGAGTAACTCAAAGGGGTGGTTAGAGCTTGAGCTTATATAGCATCTTAGCAAAGAGCAATAATTTTATGGAGATGTGACAAGACAAAAGAAAAGGACTTTGAGCTGCTAGGGATGGCACATTGTGGGAAGGCAAATACATGGAGAAACTGTTGATTGATATGGCTGGTTAATAAGGTTTGTTATGTAGATTCTTTGGTGCTATCTCCAGGTTGATTAGTATCTAGAGTGGTCTCTGGTGATTAACTTCTTCCTGGTAGAAGGGCAGGTAAGACATCTTTAAATTAGGATAATAGGGGGAGCTGGAGAGCTTTTTTTTTTTTGCATCAGCTTCTTCTCAATTGCCTTCAACTCAAAATAACCCTTATGCTAAAGTGGCATGTTTGGGGTGGTATATGGTGCTACCCTTCAGGAATACATGAGATAGTACCTTTTTTAAGGGACTCAGCATTATGCCTGGTATAGAATAGGTAGGTGCTTTACAATGAATATGCATCCTCTTTTTTTTTTTTTTGGCTGGGCCCTGCGTGCGCTGCATGAGGGATCTTAGTTCCCTGACCAGGGATCAAACCCGTGCCCCCTGCAGTGGATGCATGGAGTGCTAACCACTGGATCAGCAAGGAATTCCCTGCATCCTTTTGTATTAGTGAACACTTGGCTTGGGAATGTCAGTGAGCTTCATCCCACTTTCTCCAGAAAGTAATTGTTTTGGGAGCAAGCAGTTTTCTAAGAGAGGACTGTAGATCAGTACAAAAATTAACTCATCCATGTCTGTGGGAAGAAAGTGTTTTTCTTACCAATTTGCTTTCTTTTATTTTAGAATTTATAAAAATAAAGAACAAAAATAAACTAGTACAACAGACAACTCATTTGCTGCTGGCTTCAGCAAATGGCTCCTTTCTTAGTGGGCTTTCCTATGAAAGCATTATGACAAAGTCAGAATTACTGCTAAATTTCTTACAGAAATTCTGACATGGGTAGGTTTACATTCTGATGTCTGTGATTTATCATATTATTTATAAATTCTCAGCTTCTGTGGATGTCTTTGCAGGCTCTTTCACTCAAAGAATATTTGGTACATTAAACTTTTCAAATAATGTGTCAGGAATGTGGAAACGCGGGATAAAAATAGAGAATGTTATTAACTGATTTATAAGTAAACAGAAAATATTTATTTTAAAGCATCACTGACTCCATTTAAATTTGTGTAATGACCCAAGGTATCTAGGAAACAAAAAGGAGTTATAATTTTTCACTTGTAAATAACATTTATGTTAGAGTGCAGATGCCTTTAATTACTTCTTCACATACGATTATAAAGTAAAATTTGAAGTCACAGTAAGTTGAACATACTGCCATTTTTAATCAGATTTTTTCTCTTTCATCTAAATCACAAATGAAACTGGGGCGCTATTTGTATTCAATACAGAGTTAAAGTAACTAACTGATTTGATTTATACAAGATTTTAGATTTTGTCATGGCCAGTACAATTTTTAGAACTTCAGATTCCAAACTATTGTTACCTTACCTTTTATTTAAGTTTAAGAAATTGAATTAGAACTTTTTTTGGCTGCACCGCCTTTCAGGATTTTAGTTTTCCAGCCAGGGATTGAACCCGGGTCCTCAGAAGTGAAAGCACTGAGTTCTAACCACTGGACCACCAGGGAATTCCCTGAATTAGAACTTTAGCCAAAAGTCCAAGTTTTTATGCTTGAGTAGATCTTAACTAGATTTTTATCAAGACTGATATATTTTTCTTTTATAATTTGCTGTTTAAATACCTAAGATTAGATTTCCTAAAAAGATTTTTTTTGTCAAATATATAGTGTTTTTAATGACAAGTTAATTTTTAAACATTTTGATATTCAGAATCAGAGAACATATATAGAGAACATAAACATGTTCTATATAGTTAAATGTTTGAAATAGTTTGGTACAAGTTTATTATTATTATTATTGATATCTGAAAGAAGATCCTACTTTCTAAGTCTAACTAGTCATTTGGCTTTTTCTTGTAATAGCCTTTCCCCACCCATTTTGTTCATGGTTATTTAGCACTACATAGTGTTGGACTTTGGAGCCACAGACTATAAACTCAAAATGTAATTTGTTTTAATCAGCTTTTTACAAATTTAGTTCAGTGTATCAGATCCCCTACTATTGTACATGCATAGTCCTATCCAATCACAGTCTGGCATCTCTCTGCTTGAGTTTGAAGGCTCATACTTTAGATGCTAACCTTTGAAATGTCTACATTCTAACCGAACTGTCTACTAATTTTAGGTTGAACTGCCATCTTTAACACTCTTTTGTTGTCACTCACTGGAAAGTAAAGTTCTCTCTTGTTTTTTGTCTTTTATCTTGTGTCCATAGCATAAATCCTTCTGTAGGTTATCTATCCTCTTCCTTATTTTTGAATTATAGCAGAATACAACGGTTATTCTTTTTGTTTTTCTGTCCTATCACTACCTGTTTTTCCTAGAGACTTTTACACATGCTTTTTTACTTCTGCTTGCAATATCCTTCTTCTGCCACACTAGTTTTCCTTTCCCTGGTCAACCCTAAGATGTTCTGTGTGTACCTCTTTAAATATCAAGACTTCTAGGGCCTCACTGCTTATGTGCTCCCTGAAAACCCTGTGTCTCTGTTCCTTCATTGAACTTTCCACACTGGATTAAAATGACCCATTTTCTCTTCTGTTAGAATCTAAACATAATTATTTTGTTCACTGTCATGTCTATAATTTTTAGTGCAATGTCAGGCACATAAAATGTTTTTATTGAATGTTTGTAGAATATTAAATGATCTTGACTATAGCTCCTGTACTTTTTTTTCCCCAAAAATGCTTTGGAAGGTTCCAATTTACCACATACAGATTGAGCCCTTACTAAAGGAGGCACTATACTCCTTGTACATTATCTCATTTAATCCTTGTGCCACCTCTGAAGTTCATTTTATCTCCATTCTAAAAATGAGGAAACCACAGCTACAAGAAGTTAAAGAAACTTTCTCAAGATCAAATGGCTAATAGGTGCCAAAATTGGGATGTTTGAACCCCAGAGTGCATGCTTAGTATCATTTTAGGATTTGAAGACAGTTTATTGACACACAGTCATTTTTTTCTTTAATCTTTCATAAGCAGCTTGTAATTGCAGGTAAAAGGAGGTGGTCATGTGATAGTTGTGGTTGTGGTGAGCCATCTTCCTCAGACTCACTTCAGACAATCTTGCAGCTTCACTTTTCCAATTTCCTTTTTTTTCCCCTTGGGATACCTTCAAATGATTATTATTTTAAATTTCTCTTTAATAATTAACTTCATTTGATCCAGGCAGGGTCACTGAATGATTCCCCATTTACCAACAGTGAAATAGGTAATTGGAAGAACTAAGATTTTAAGAACTATGTTTTAAGAACTAATTGAGAGTTTTTGTCCTTAATGATGATCATCTTTTCATAGAGTTTAGCTATATTATTTGGAAGAAAATATGTGTGCTAACTCTTTCTTGTAAATATGTTTTTTAGAGTTTCCCTAAAATGTATCATAAGCGTGATTTCTTTTAAGTAGTAGAATCTGGATACTGAGGTAATTAATGTAGTATTTTGGGCTAATTTTAGGGCCATTGAGCTCATTTTGATTGGTTTTCTTTTCTTATCTAACTCAAATGCTTTATTTTAGCATTTATTATCTCAACTAAAAATATGCATATTATTATATTCCCTTGCCACATTTTAGTTTGCAATGTTAAAGCCTCCTTTCTGTAAGAGCAAAGTACTTCAGTGATTCTTAGGCCATAAACTGCCCAGTAAATCTGCATGTCCCTCCTTCATTATCCTCTTATCTGGTTGTAAATGATGTAAGGCTTAAATAAGATTGCAGAAGGTCACTGCTTTTGAGAACTGGTTGCTTCCTCAGAAATGTTAAAGAACTGTGTTACTGTTTGAAAATACTTGGATATTTTGCTTGGCTTTGTTTTTGTTTTTGTTTTTAAATAAGAATCCAATTCTGGCATTAAAGAGCAATTTCTGTAGCTGGAGCCTCCGGTAAGGTGGGACTTGATTAGGATGGCCCAAAGGGCAGGCCAGGAACTATTTAGAATGTTGTAGTATGCTGCTGTTGTGAGCCAGAAAAAATTATATCAATAGGTGGGTGATAAATTCATTCCCATTTAGCTAGTAAAATATAAGTTTTGATATTTATTTATGAATTGCAAATAGAGTAACTACTGCAGTTGTTAACCTCTAACTTCTTTAAGTGAAAATAAGGTTAGTTATCTTTCCTCTTCTCAGCAATTCAGCTGCCAACTCATGTAAAATATTTGGGTAATGATAATATATATAATTTACTTTTGCAAATATTTGATTAACAAATTACAGTCTGTAACTATAAATGAACAGATCGCATAAACTTAAAAGGGAGCTGTAGCCATAACCAATCTGATCATTTTTGTCTTCTAAATATGTTCTACTTACTTGTCTTTCCACATTTCTACTTCAACAAAAAAAATTGTGTTTTTTAAGGAGATTAATGAACTTAGTTTTCAAAGGTAAAAACATTTGGGAGGAAGTTGATGTGAATTTTCTGTGTTCTAATTTAGTGTATAAACTAAACACCAACTGATCAGAAGTACTCATTGAATACCCATTATATGCTCAATACCTAGATGTATAAAAATGAGAACATAGTTTCTGTCTTCCACCTTTGGTTTCAGTGTCAGATTTTTTTAATCTGAAGATCTACTACTTGGAAGAAAATTTAGAATTTGAGAAAACTGTTTCTCTGGAGGAACAGATTTCTCTTTCTTTCTTCCTTTCACATCATAAATGGAGTAAACAGACATCTTATTTAGGAAAATGAGGCAGTAATGCTCAATTTATATATCAAACTCCTGTGATTACTCTCCCTATTGTTAAAATTTTAAATTATTCCTCTTAAATAAATTCAGTCATCTGGGTATTTGAAGTAGATACTTCTGTTAAAAAAAAAAAAAAAGAAAACTATGGAAATTCCCTGGTGGTCCAGTGGTTAAGACTCGGCACTTTCACTACAGTGGCCCGGGTTCAAACCCTGGTCGGGTAACTAAAATCCCTCAAGCTGCGCAGCACAGCCAAAAAAACTTTAAGAAAAAAAAAAAAAAGAAAGACAGAAAAACCAAAACTGCTAAGGAATAGAGTAAGAATGAATACTTTGAAATCACTAGAAATTTAAAATACATTGTTCTTGTCTTGCCAGGTAACTTGTAAGCTACTTGTCCATTAAAAAAATATTTCTGGAGTGCTCAAAATGTACCGATATTATTCTAAGTTTTAGAATATAGCAATGAATAAAATAGACCAAAAAGCCTGCCTACAAGGAGCATATGTTCTAGTTGGTGGAAACAACAAAGAAAACAAATAAGTCTTAGAGAACAGAGTAAAGCAGGGAAGAGGGATGAAGGAGCATCATTGGATGGGGTGCAGTTTAGAAGATCCGAGAATATGACATCGAGTAAAGATCTGAAAGAGTTGTAATAGCCATGCAGGTATCTTGCGAAAAGAGTGTTAAAAAAGTTTTGATGCAGCATGATTCTGCTTAAATTTTTCTTCTGAAATGATGTTTTTATTCTTAATGAAATTAACTCCCCCCCTTTTTATGAATTGTCTGTCTTGTACTTGTTAATTTATTGTAGTCTTAATGCTTTTTAATTCTGTATATTGATGATTTAAACTCACTTCTGTTCTTAGCTGCCCACTAGGCTATTCTTAACTCAGCAGTCAAGAGTGATCCTGTAGGTTGGATCATGTCACTCCTCTGCTTTAGATCCTCCAGTGGTTCACAATTTCACTTAAAATCAAAGTCCTTACAGTGGCCTATATAATCTGACCCCCATTTTCTTACTGACTTTTATTTTTGGATATTTGTTTCTTGTGGGGAAATTGCTATTATTGTTATGCTTTTTCTCTTTTATATTTTCTTACATGTTATTAATGAGATATAGGAAAAGCATTGATTTTTATATATTTATTTTATATCCCTACAGGTTTTTAAACTCAATTATAATTTTTAAATGTTTTCTCTTAGAGTTTTTTTGGAATGCCTTCTACTTATATGCAAATAATAACCTTGCTTATTTTCTAACATTATACTTCATATTCGTATCTTATTGCATTGGTGAGAATTTTCAGAATCATGTTAAATAACAGGGGAAGGGTTCTACTTTAGGTTGGGAAGTAGAAAGACATGAAGGATCTTCATTCCCATTTTAATAACATGAAATCACAACATAAACCAAACAGTCATAATCTTTAAAGCCACTGAAGACATATCAATACAAAGAAATCTTAAAAAACAAAACAAAACTGAATTCCAGAGGGACAAGTGCTTCCTAGATAATCAAAGGATATAGAGGTGCTTTCACTTCTGAGGCCAGAGGCTGAGACTGGGGCTAAGGCTGCCAGAAGAGTGAGCCTGCCTGAGGACAGTCTTTGCTGGGATTAAGGAGAAGCCAGCCAAACTTTGAAAAACCCGTTTCAGATTTAAATCTGAAGGAACCGCAAGTGCAAAGATAATCATCTGTAATCTAGAGATGATTTAAAGTATATAGGAGGATGTGCATTGGTTATATGCAAATACTATACCATTTTATATAAGGGCCTTGAGCATCCTTGGATTTTGGTGTCCACGGGGGTGGACCAATCTCCTATGGATACCAAGGGATGATTATATTGTACTCTTCATCTCTAGTAGTTTCATTTGGTACTTTTTTAAAAAAATAGTTTCCGTTTCTCTTTTCAATATAGTCATGGTTTTCCTTAAATTCTGGAGATATTTATAATGGATGTTTTAAAGCCTTGTCTGCTAATTCCATCATCTCTGTTATTTCTATGGCTTTTTCTATTGACTGGTTTTTATCCTGGTTTTGGATCGCTTTTTCCTGCTGTTTTATGTACATATATATATTTGGATGCTAGACATTATGAATGTTATATGGCTAATGGATTCTGTTGTCATCCTTTAAAATAGGAAGTTTGTTTTGTTTTGATAGGCAGTTATTTGTGGATCGGGTTGATATTTTCTAGAATTTTTTTTAAAGTTTTTTGGGGGCAAGTCTGAAGTAGCCTTTACTCTAAGAGTTAGTTTTTCCCATACTGATTAAGTGACCCTCTGAGTCTGTGAATGCTCCCAGTGTTCAACAAGGTATCTCCGCTCTGGCTGGTCAGAACTTAGGCATTTCCTAGCCCAGCCTCAATGAATTTCACTCTATGCATACATAGCTTAGTACTCTGCTAAAACTCAGTAAGACTCCTGTTCATATTTCTGGAGCTCGTTCTCTACATAACTCTTTCCTCTCCAGTATTCTTCCCTGTAAACTTGAGCTACCTCAACCTCCCTGAACTACAAGTTCTATTCTTAACTCAGTGAAATTTCACTACTTAGGTTCCTCATACCTTGCCAAGGTCTGGGAAGAGGCTGCAGGCAGAAAGCCAGGGTAATGGAAAGACTCACCTTGTTTGTTTTCCAAATCTTACTTTAGTTCCTTGGAGGGAAAAACAACAACAGCGACAACAGTGCACATATAGAATGTAACCATAGTTGGAGTTTACCTGTGATTTTTTTTTTTTTTAAGTACATCTTCTGATGAATGAGAAAAAGATGTTCATGTTTTCATGATGCCCCTATTACCTATCACATTATAAATCCTGTTCTACCCTCTGTCTTATTTATTCACTTTATTACTTATAACATCTTTTGTCATGTTCATTTTCATTTATTTAATAAGTATTGAATGTGTGTAGTTACCATATCGACAGGATGGATCAGACATGGGATCCTGCTATTAGGATGTTTATAGTGTAGCCAGGAGAGAATATGTATATAGAATCACTAAATCCAAGATACAGATTGAAAATTACCAAAAATGAGTACAGATAAAAAATGGTGTGGGAAGCCATAAAGGTCTCAGTTGTTTCCTGTTTTACATATTGGATTTAAATGGGGAATTGAAAAAAAAAATTTTTTTCCATTTTAAAGCTTCTTATATGTTAATTTGAATTTAATTTTCATTCCATTTTAAATATAATGTATTTGTCTTTCAGAGTTTTGTTTTAGGTAATTTTTAGCAATTTAACTGGGAAATTAAAATATATCCTTAGAAGTTACATTATCAGGGTGAACTAACTGCCCAGAAGAGAAGGCTGAGGTTTTATAATCTTGTTTGATTTGACTCTCAGTGGAGGAATCAGACATCATTGATCTGGAGAAACGCTATTGGTTGCTGAAGGCTCAATCCCGAACTGGACGATTTGATTTAGAGACATTTGGCCCATTGGTTTCACCACCAATTCGTCCATCTCTAAGTGAAGGTAGGAATCATTCTATTTCTACAGTGTTCCTTGCTAAACACACATAAGACCATCTTTTATTTCTAACCAATACATCTTAACTCTAAAAGGCTATAATGTTACAAGTTTGCAAGTTTCTTGCAAATAGTGTAGTTCAGTGGGAAAAAAAACTAAATTGGGAGTTATAGTCTTGAGCTTCCTATTCTACCTATGTAGCCTTGCATAAGTCAGTTTTGCTCTCTCACCTGTACATTCTCATATATGTAAAACGTTTTGACCAAGACAGTGGTTACAAAAGTGTACTCCAGTGAGGTGCCTCAGCATCTGGTGCAGGGATTAGGGAGGTGGCCACTGAGCAGGCAAAGCTCTAGGTTTCCACACATAGCCCCACCTCTTCCCTCACCGCAAGAGCCTCCACTGTTTTTCTTTTACATAAGAAGGTTCCACTGGGGGATTACCTGGCGGTCCAGTGGTTAGGACTCTGCACTTTCACTGCTGAGGGCCCGGGTTCAGTCCCTGGTTGGGGAACTAAGATCCTGTAAGCCGCGTGGCGTGGCACCAAAAAAAAAAAAAAAAAAAAAAAAAAAAGGAAGAAGGTTCCACTGTTGTATCTGTCCCTCCCTCCCCTGCCCCCAAAAGATTAAGAAACCACTGGACTGGACCATCTCTATGTTCCCCACTTAGCCCTAAACTTTTCATTGCTATAACTTAAAAAAAAAAAAGTTAGTAATGCAAAGGGTAGTTGTTGGTGGTATCACAAAAACAATATTTGGAATCTGAATACTTGGGTTCTGCTTCTGGTTCAGACCTTTTTAAACTTTTCTAACTTTTGGCAAGTCATGTAACTATTTTTAGCTTTGATTTTCTACTCTTTAAACTGAGGGCACAGAAGTAGAGTCTTACAGACAATCTGTATTCTTCACATTCCCAGTGTATTTCAGAAATACCTGTCAGGGGAGCCAGAACAGATAGGGCTTGTACCTACTTCAAAGGTGCAGTTGTGTTTTTACCCTTCTAGAATTGGATAGTGATAAGTCATTTTATTTGAAAACAAAATTATTCCATTTCTATTTTTTACAAAAAGTTTGAAAACCACAGGATTATATTATAAATTCCCTTTTATTTCTGAATTTTAAAATATTTATAAATATTAAGTAATACAAAGAAGACTGCAGTACAGAATTACTTTCTTTGGTAATATAGTGTGTTATTTTTCTTTGCTTCATGAAAGAGCTTAATGGAGCTTATTAATAACAACACAGTATATCTTTGATATGCAGTTCAACTTTTCTTCTTTTTTCCTTTTTCTTCTTAGTCTTTCCAAATAAGGATAATTGTGGTCTCTGACATTTTTTTTCAGTTCTTGATTTTTTAAACTGATTTTTATTTTTTACATGCTAAAGTCATTTTGAGCTATAGGAATTGATATAAGATAGAGACAGGCAGGCAAACAAAACCAAACACTAAATGATAGTAATGTATTTTCTGCTAGAAAGTTAAGTTTTATAATTATACCAGGAAAAAGAGAAATACTTCCTAGGACAATGGGAGCTACTGATAAACTTTTTTTTTTTTTTTTAACTCAGTCAGTTTATGGGAGTCATGCCTCCTTTCATAAACATGTCATTATTACCATTAGGAAGTTTGTTTGTTGTGATTTACATTGTCTTCCTATTTTACAGGTTTGTTTAATGCTTTTGATGAAAATCGTGACAATCACATAGATTTTAAGGAGATATCCTGTGGGTTATCAGCCTGTTGCAGAGGACCCCTGGCCGAAAGACAAAAATGTAAGTGTGTTAAACATTGTCACAAAATTTGCAAACTATACAGAGAAAAAAATCAGCATTCATTCATATAAAAATCATCTGTGGATTGAGGCTTGAATTTTCATTACTCTGGCAAATAGCAATCTCATGTTGAGGTTTTACTGAGGTCGCTGTAAGGATTCAGTCTCCTATTTTCTGTGGAGTGATTTGGGATTTGTCATTAGTAACGGGGTTGGTTTTTCCAAATGAATATGCAGTTCATGATAAATGAACTACATCAGTCATGATGTATTTGAAAATGTTAAGCATTTAGAAAATATTTTCTGGTAGTCTATAGAGAATTTTGTGTCTTGCATGATTTGAAGTATAACTTATTTTCTGTCACTTGAATACATTAGTATTTTATTAGCAAAGTGAAATATATGATCAAAACACAGTTTTATTAAATACTAAAATGGTCTTTTAAGCCTAACTAAAATGTTATAGTATAATTTATAAGCATATTAAATTAATAAATCTTAACTATATTTGAGAAAATGCAACAGTTTAGGTTCCAACATTTAATTGGAACCAATTCTAATATATTTACAAGTGTCATTATCTCTGTGTCTTTCTAAAATACAGCTTCACAAATGTTGCCTATTTGGGGTATGCTACTTGTTATTTGATATTCTTCAGTAATGTGCTGTGATGCACTCCATTGATTTAATAGCATAATTATCATGGGAGTATATGAAATAGATAAGTATGTAATCTAAAAAATGTATATTTCTTTTTTCTTCCCTGATATGGTATACCATTATTCCAACCTGGCTTTACGATAGATTATTTGTTCCCATTAAAGTTCAAATATTAAATAAAGAGGCTGAAATCTTTGCTTTTCAATTGAGGTTTATTATTACCTTAAATTTTTTTTTTAATTTCTTTTTTGCTACTGGAAGTTAATAAACTAGAGTGATTCATTTGATGTTAATTAGCAAAGTGCTGCTATTTCTAATTCTTAGTCTGTTGTATATAAACAAAGAATTGAAGAGTTGAAATTGTTCTTTGGCCAAAAATGAGTGTGCCTTAATTACATTGGAGAGGCAAAATCTTTATACTGTTATCCCTCAGTATCTGCTGGGGATTGGTTCTGGGACCTC
Source organism: Lipotes vexillifer (assembly GCF_000442215.2). Taxonomy (NCBI): domain Eukaryota; kingdom Metazoa; phylum Chordata; class Mammalia; order Artiodactyla; family Lipotidae; genus Lipotes; species Lipotes vexillifer. Next base: position 1,406,592 of record NW_006791862.1, on the reverse strand, counting down.
CTCGGATACCAAAATCCATGTATACTCAAGTCCTTGTATAATATGGCATAGTAGTTGCATATAACCTATGCACATCTTGTATACTTTCAATCATCTCTAGGTTACTTATAATACCTAATACAATGTAAATAGTTGTAAATACAATGTAGATGCTATGTAAATAGTTGCCAGTGTGGCAAATTCAAGTTTTGCTCTTGGGGACTTTATGGAAAATTTTTTTCTTAATTTTTATATATTTTCGATCTGTGGTTGATTGAATCTGCAAATGTGGAACCTGTGGATACAGAGGGCCAACTGTACCACCTTGTTATTGCTGATTCTTAATGTAGATGGAATATTTTCAGCATTGTGAGAATCAACTCTGAAGTGATCAGTTTTAAATATTAGAAATTAATTTAAAGGCTTGAATTACCTCCTCAAAATCTGTGAGGTATTGTATAGTAATTTGGCTCTTATTTTTCAGTTTGCAAGGAATTTAACTCTAGATTTCGGGGAAGGATAGGGTTTTCCAACCTGGCTAATGATGTAGATAGAGAGACTTAGCAAGTATGTGTAGGAAGTCCTACAAGTTCAGAGGACTTTAATGACATAGTCTGCTTCAGATGAGCAGACTTAATCCAGAATATACTTGCTTAAGAAACTAAGTAATTTTACTAAGGCAGCTTCCAGTAAAACGTATTGTACTTCAGAATATAAAAGTGATTTCCCTTCATAAGAGTTTCTTTTCTTTAGTTTGCTTCAAGGTGTTTGATGTTGACCGTGATGGAGTTCTCTCCAGGGTTGAACTGAGAGACATGGTGGTTGCACTCTTAGAGGTCTGGAAGGACAACCGCACCGATGACATCCCGGTAAATTCTGGTTGTATGCATCTTGTTGCATGTAAATTTCCAACAGGAAAACGGAGTGAAAAATTTTAAAAAGAGATCAAGAGAAAGGGATTTGTTATTACCTCTAGTTGCTATATTATGCTACTCAAAATATCCATAGCTGAAGGTACAAAATTGGAAAAAGAATTTGCCTTAGAAAATTTCATAAACTGAATGTATTGTGTAAAGTAAAAATGAAACCAGAGGGAAATTGGCTTAATTTTTTAAAGCAAGTGTAACAATCTATTAATGGTAATTTTAAAAAATACTTGACCAAAATATCGTATACCTTCGTCACTGACTAGTAAAGATGATATCTACTCTTTTCTAATTACTTCTTTGGGTTTCTGTTTTTAAAGGAATTACACATGGATCTATCTGACATTGTAGAAGGCATATTGAATGCACATGACACCACAAAGGTGAGTCTCGCTGGGACTAATCCTTTTCTAAAAATATCTTGTACTCTGAATTGGTTTATATAGTTTATATATATATTTAAATCTCTTCTACCTCATCCCCACCAAGTGCTTATTTGGATCTGTTGTTACAACACCTCCAAGTTGTCTCTAAAGATAGCCCATTCCATCTTTAAACAACTCCATTAAGTGTTATATACATAAAAACATTTATTATATTTTATAAGCTAGGCATTTTATAAAAATTAAGTAGACACAGCCCTTGCCATCATTTATAATCTTTATTTCTCCCATTTTAATAAGTTATGGTAGGGCTAACCTTATACTGAGCGAAAGAATGCACAGAAAAAAGAACACATATTGTATGATTCCATTTATGTGAAGTTCAAGAACAGAGGCAAAACGGTGTTACAACAGTGATTTCGGGGATGAGTGATTTAACTGGGGAGGACCATAAGGATATTTGGGATGATGGAAATGACCTTTTATCTCAATCTGGGTGGTACATATATTCTTATAAAAAATTTAAAAAGTAATATTGGTAAAGATCTCTTCTGAGTTCTTTAATGGCAGCCAGAATAAGCGTGTAATTAATAGCTTATATATATTTTGCCTTCTGTATGAAAATGTAATTTTTGGTACACTTTGACACCAAGAAAATATTGCTTTACTCAACTTACAAGAGTAATGTTAAATTGCATTTTGGGGAAATGTAATGTAGATACTCATTTTTTATATTTATTAAATTCTTTTAAATCTCTAAGAACTCTGATAAAATTGCCAGATATTTCTAAGAAGGTCTTAGAAAATTGTTAGGATCAAAGGTCATAATCCAAAGAGTCTGCAAAAATGCTTTCAAAATTAGTAAATGCTTCATTTTCCCTACTCAGGGCCTTTTGTGGGTTCCGTAAGTAACCTTTGAACCAGAAGATACTGTGAGTTATTTTCCAGGTCTTATTGGCGGAAGAAGATTGTTGGTGATAAATTGTCCTCATTGCCATTGACTATTTCAACAAAATTTGGTTACTTTTAAACTTATCCTAGCTGGCCTACTTCTCAGATGAACACATAGCGTCTACCTTAAATTACTGGTTTTCTTTCAGACATATGACAATTAGAAGTTTAATAAACCAGATTTTATTCAAATACTATAAAAAATGAGATATTTTAAAATACTGTTTCTCTTTCAGATGGGCCATCTTACTCTAGAAGACTATCAAATCTGGAGCGTGAAAAATGTTCTGGCCAATGAATTTTTGAATCTACTTTTCCAGGTATGTTTAAGGTAAATGACAGGTACAGAGGACAGTGGTACCAGTAGTTCTGCATCTTTTCCATATGTAATAGTTATTACAACTAGGCTACAAAACCATATATTATAAAAAGAACTACATTATCCCGTACACGACCTGAAGGATGGTGAGAGAGCATGAGTGCCTACTGAAGTTTCTCAAAGTCATGAGACGATAGGAGGGTAGAATAGAGCTGATTATGTTTATCTTACAAGCAATGACAGAGGAGAATGTAGACACATAGAGAATAATTTGCTATTTTTCTTCATTGTTGTCTTGTTTAAAGGCCCCCTCCTAACAAGTAAGGCTGTATGAACAGAGAGATGGATCATAAGTAGGCAGCTGTAAATTTTTCACAAAATATACAATCTTCCCAGTTAGGAGATTATCTTAGATGCAAGACTGTTTCTCAGTTTTGTTTTTTTTTCTAATTCTTTAGAAGGTCCAAAAAAGATTGAAGAAGGAGGAGGAAAGAATAGCTGCTAGGAGTGAGCAGCCATATTTTAACTGTTTTCCCAGTTAAAATACTTCTCTTGCTCCAATTTAAAAAAATAACTTATGGTTTCCCATTTTTCATAGTTCTTTATAAATATTTGTTGATTTAGGAGTGGTATTTTAGATTCTCCTTATTATATTTTCCTTTCCTTGTAAAAGCATCCCTGTGAAAGTCAGAAAGGTTTAGTATCTTTGTATGTATCATGATCTTCCATTGCAAATAAAGAGTAACTTGTCTGTGACACAACGATAATACATGGAAATTGAACTCTTCCTTATAGCTAATGACTAATCAATGTATATTTAAAGCATATGCAATCTGATAAGCCTATAACAGCCATATAAATCACTCAGCTGCTCCACTATCAGTTTTCAGCAGGGATTTAAGTTGATGGCTTTGTAAAACAAAAAATGTACAGAAATAATATAAATCACTACTATAAACAGAAGTGACTTGCTTGGTAATACGAAAATTGATCAGCTATTTTTTTATCTCGTTTAAAATAATATTCTCAACTACTTTAAGTCATAATTAGTTATATAAACATTTTGACCCCTTAAGTAAACTTTATGTTCACTTAATATATGAGTAAGCAGACTGTTATGCTAATTAGTTTTATTTTCTATCTGTGTCTTAAAATAGGTAGAGTTAGCTGGTAAGATCAGTGATAAAAGCTTGAATTATGCTCTTATTTTATTTGCCAAGATCCCACTCTTGCCTGAGTATTTAAGTGTAACATAAGTATCAGTAGAATTAGTAAACCATTCTTGTGGTAATACTTTATTTTCAATCCTTTTTAATAAACTCAGTGCCCAATATTTTGCAGAGGAAGCATGCTAAACATGAGCAGGATCTTCTATCTTATACATTTGTCAGAAAGTATCAAATGTTAAATAATGTGGTAAGCAGAATAACTCAGCCTACCCCCACCCCCACCAATATCCATGCCCTAATCCTTGGAACCTGTGAATATGTTATTTTACATGGCAAAGGGGATTTTGCAGATGTATCAGTTTAAGGACTCTGAGATGGGGAGATTGGCCTGTATTATCCAGATGGGTCCAGTCTAATCACATGAGTCCTTAAAAGTGGAAAATCTTTCTCAGCTGTGGTCAGAGAGAAAGAAATGACGTTGGAAGAAGAGTGAGAGAGGTGCAAGTGGCTAGCTTTGAAGAAAGAGGAAGGGGCCACGAGCAAAGGAATGTGGGTGAACTCTAGAAGCTGGAAAAGGCAAGGAAGCATATTCTTCCTTTGACCTCCAGAAAGGAATACAGACAGCCCTGTTGCCGTCTTAATTTTTAGCCTAGTGAGATCCATGCCTTACTTTTGACCTACATAATGTAAGATAATGAATTTGTGCTGTTTTAGGCTGCAAATTTTGTGATAATTTGTTACAGCAGTAATAAAAAAAAACGATACAGAGGGAGATAATCCATATTTATGGATTGGAAGGCTCAATACTTTAAAGATGTCAGTTCCCCTTCAGTTGATTTAAAGATTTGTGCACTCACAATCAGAATCCCAAAAAGTTCATTGTTGTCATTGTGTTTTTGCAGAACTTGACAAGCTGATTCTAAATACACAGAGAAGTATGAAGGGCCAAAAATAAAAATAGCAAAGGTGATATTAAAGAACAGTGGACTTGTATTACCAGATATTAGAACTTGTTATAAAATAACAGTATTAAGACAATGTGATATCTGCATAAAGTTAGACAAACCAGTGGAACAGTATTGAGAGTTCTTAAACAGACCTACATAGGTATGATCACTTGATTTATAACAAAGAAGACATTGCATTGCAGATGCAAAGGGGTGGTCTTTTCAGTAAGTGGTACTGAATTAATTAGTATTCATATGGTGAAAACATGCATCATTATTCCCACCCCATTATAATACATGAAAAGTAATTTAGGTAGATTATAAATCTAATAAATTTGAACGGTAAACAATAAAATGTCTAGAAAATAATATAGGAGATATTTTCATGACTTTGAGGTGGCAAAGAGTTCTTAAACAGGACGCGCGCAGCAATGAAGACCCAATGCAGCCAAGATACTTCCAGAGAGCACTAAGCATAAAGAAAAGTTTTAAGTTGGACTTCAGTAAAATTAAGAATTCTTTTTATCAAGAGATACCATTAAGAAAATGAAAAGAGGGACTTCCCTGACGGTCCAGTGGTTACGATGCCACGCTTCCAATGCAGGGGACACGGGTTCGATCTCTGGTTGGGGAACTAGGATTCCCCATGCCACGCGGTGTGGCCAAAAAAAAAAGAAAAGAAAAGAAAAGATAAGAATATATTTGCTATACCTGTATCCAACAAAAGACTTGTATATAGGGCATACAAAGAGCAAAAATCAATGGAAAAAAGGCAGAAGCTCAATAGCAAAGTGTACAAAAAACTTGAACAGGTGCTTCACAAACGAGAATATCCAAATAGCTAATAATTATGAAAGGGGGCTAACTTCTTTAGTCATAATGGAAATACATTTTAAAATCACACTTGGAGTACCATTAGACATCCATTAGAATGGTTAGCTTTGAGGTGATATGAAGCATTGTTGAGGATAACAAGAAACTGGAACTCTTACACATTGCCAGTAGGAATATAAATTCTTACAAGTATTTTGGAAATTGTTTGGCTGTTTTTATGTATACTCTATGACTCAGCAAATCTACCCCATGTATGTACCCTACAGAAACGTGTATATCTGAGCACCAAGAAACATAGAATAGGTTTTTATAATCACTTTTTATTACAGCCCCAAACAGAAAATGACCCGAGTACCTATCAACAATAAATCCATAAACAGAAATGGTAGCACATGCATACATATGGTTTACTTTAAAACAATAAATATAAATATACTGGTGCTATACACAACCACATGGATGAATCTTACATAATTTTGAGTGGAAAATACTGGGCCAGAAAATTCAAAAGCAGACAAAACCAATCCATGGTGGTAGAATTTAGTATAGTGAACACATTAAAGGGGTACACATCTGCAAATGTGTCTGGGAAAGAACTCAAAGTGGAGCTTCGGGAGAGGTAGCAATGTTCTGTTTCTTGACTGGATGAAGGTTACATAGGTGTGTTTACTTTGTGAAAAGTCACTAAACTGTACACTTAAGATTTGTTCACTTTTATCACTTTGCTGTACATGTGAAACTAACACAATATTGTAAATCAACTATACTTCAATTAAAAAATCTTTTAAAAATATTGTTCACTTTTAAGCATGTATATTATATTTCCTTTTCATTAAGTTTGCTTACAAAAACCCAGCTACCTGTGCTTCCCTCGTGGCGCAGTGGTTAAGAATCCACCTGCCAATGCAGGAGACACGGGTTTGAGCCCTGGTCCAGGAAGATCCCACATGCCGCGGAGCCACTAAGCCCGTGCACCACAACTACTGAGCCTGCGCTCTAGAGCCCGTGAGCGACAACTACTGAGCCCATGTGCCACAACTACTGAAAGCTGCATGCCCTAGAGCCCGTGCTCTGCAACAAGAGAAGCCACCGCAATGAGAAGCCTGCGCACCGCAACCAAGAGTAGCCCCCGCTCACCACAACTAGAGAAAGCCCGCACGCAGCAACGAAGACCCAACGCAGCCAAAAATAAATTAAAAAAAAAAACAAAACCCAAAGCCCAAGTATGCATCAGTAGGAGAATGGATAAAATGGTATTTTCAAACAGTGGACTGTTATTCAGCAATAAAAATGAATGAACTACTGATACGTGCATGAATCTTATAAACCTAATTTGTGTACTGTTAAGTAAATTGTGCCTCAAAATGTAAACAAAACTATAAACAGGCATGCTGATGTATTTACAGGGAGTTGTACTAATAGCTATAATTTACTTTGAAATGCATGTAAAAATTAAGATGATGAATTGAGGGATGAATAGATTAAGTATAATAAAAATGTTAATGTTAGACTTAGGTAATGGGTATGAGGTGTTCAGTGTAAAATTCTTTCAACTTTTCTGTATTTTTGAAAATTGTCATGTTAAATGTTGGGGGAAAAATCGTATCTTTTGTGATGATATTTAGAGAAGGCAAATAAATTGAGGAGAAAATGAGCCTTAAAAAAGCATATTTAGGGCTTCCCTGGTGGCGCAGTGGTTGAGAGTCCGCCTGCCGATGCAGGGGACACGGGTTCGTGCCCAGGTCTGGGAAGATCCCACATTCGCAGAGTGGCTGGGCCCGTGAGCCATGGCCACTGAGCCTGCGCGTCCGGAGCCTGTGCTCCGCAACGGGAGAGGCCACAACAGTGAGAGGCCCGCGTACCACAAAAAAAAAAAAAAGCATATTTAGCACTAGTGGCAATAATGTTTTTCTTAGAGTTGTTCAAATTGAAATGCCACCATTATCCTTCATTTTCTGTGTCCTTTTCATCTCCCCTTCACCTCTCTGCCCAGGTGCCATGGTATGCTCTTCAGATTTCAGGAAAGGAAGTAATATTCTCTCTGTGAGACAATTAAGATATATAGTGTTAATGAAATATTCTGAAAAGTAGTTTCTTCCTTCCTTTCTCCTTTTCTTCCTTTCTTCCTTTCTCTGTCTCTCTCTCTCTCTCTCTGTGTCTCTTTATCACGCAGAGATTTGGAAATTGCCTTCCATTGCAATGGTTTGTTTAAAAAGAAACAACAAAACAGAAAACTTAAGTTTAAAGTTCAGATTTGCTTAAGTGGATCATTGATAATTCATCAATTGAAAGCTATTGCTGATTTAGATTCCCATCTAGAATATGGATCTCATACAGAGAATGTGAAATAGTCTATAGTCCCGTCATTGGCACCAAAGAAGTTTAATTTACCACTTTTATCTCTAGGTATGTCACATAGTTCTGGGGTTAAGACCAGCTACTCCGGAAGAGGAAGGACAAATTATTAGGTAAGTTTGTAGTTTCAATCTGTATATTTTTCATTATATAGTTGAAATTTCTGACACCTGAAATATATTGTTACTGAGTAACAGCATGTCCCATTTTAACGTTATTATTACAATAGCACTTTGTTTCTCCAAAATAGTTATGTAATGAAATTTTTTGTTAAACTAACTTCCTAACCAAGGGATTGGGTTAAGATATTTAAAGTGTACAATGTGGTGACTTGATATATTGTATACATTATGAAAGGATTTCACCCATTGAGTTAATTAACACACCATCATCATCAGCTCACATATTTACCTTTCGGGGGTGGGGGGTGAGAACATTGAAGTTCTGCTGTCTTAGCAGGTTTCATTTATATAATACATTGTTATCAACTATATCACATTGGATTTGAAGACCTTATATATCTTATAATGGAAATTTGTACCTTTTTTACTGACCTCTGTTTCTCCCAGCCCCTGGCAGCCACTTTCCTCTTCAGTTTCTGAATTTGACTTTTTTTTTTTTTGATACCATGCAGTGTTTGTCTTTCTCTGTCTGGCTTATTTCACCTAGCTTAATACCCTCCAGCTTCATCCATGTTTTTGTAAATGACATGATTTCCTTCTCTTTTAAGGCTGAATAAAATTCCATTTTATATATATAAAAACACCACATTTTCTTTATCCATTCATCCGCTTTGGGACACTTAAGATTATTTCCATACCTTGGCTACTGTGAATAATACTGTAATGAACTTGGGAATAGAGCTGTCTCTTCAAGATAATGATTTCCTTTCCTTTGGATATATACCCGGGAGTGGGATTGCTGGATCATACGGTAGTTCCATTTTTAATTTCCTGAGAAACCTCCACACTGTTTTCCGTGATGGCTGTATCAGTTTACATTCCCACCAACAGTGTACAAGGGTTTCTTTTCTCTACATCCTTGCCAGCATTTGTTATCTCTTATCTTTTTTATAATAGCCATCCTAAAAGATGTGAGATGATATCTCATTGTGGTTTTGATTTGTTTTTCCCTCATTTTTAGTGATGTTGAGCACCTTTTCGTGTAGCCATTGACCATTTGTATGTTTTCTTTAGAAAAATGTCTATTCAGGTCCTTTGCCCGTTTTTTTTTCTTTGCCCATTTTTTTAATTGGATTGTTTTGGTTTTTTGCTAGTGAATTATATGAGTTCTTTGTATATTTTGGATATTAACCCCTTATCAAATATGTGGTTTGCAAATATTTGCTTCCATTTTATAGGTTGCCTTTTCATTTTGTTGATGGTTACACTGTTGACACTCTATCACATATGCACATACGTATATACCTCTGATGGAATTTGTAAATTTTTTACAAAAGTGAGAATATTCTGAAATATAGTTTTACTTTCTGCTTACATTTCCACTGCAGATAATATAAAATGACACTTTTATTTATCAATAAAATCCTCTTATAATTTAAATGATTGGCTAATAGGTCCTATTCATCCCCTAATTTTATCTCTATTTTTCTTTAACATAAGTATATTGGAACAATTTAGTAATAAAGTCTATAAGCCTTTGATTAGAGATTTACTTAGGCAGAATTACTTGAAGTCATATACCTGGGTTAATGAGCCTGTATATTTTTATAGTTATAATTCAATTTTTAATACCTTAAGTATCTTTCATTGCTTTAGGATTACTATTATACTACATATTTATATAGAAAGTTTTAGAAATATGACTGAATCTCTACTAAACTTTACTTTTAGAATAAAGTCTCAACATATAGTTTGTCACTTGACTTTTTCCTAAAGTAGTGTGTATAGCTACTTTTTTAGTAGTTTCTTTTGGCTTTGGACTAATGGATAGAAGAGATTTTACTGAAACAGAGCTGTTGGGAACACCAGAGAACAAGATTACGTAGTCACATTTAAATAGGCGGTGCCAGTTGAGATTTAGGTTGCTTGAAGTAGTAAATATATTTTGTTTTTAAAATGGATTTTTTAAAATGGTTCTTAAAGAAGGTTAGGCAAAATCCATTTTTTTAAAATGTTGTTTTCATAAAAACTGTAGTCTTGTGTAGTCTTTTTAATTTTCATGCTCAGAAGACTTCTTATTTACAGTTTACAGATATTGACAGTGTTGCTTGATTTTCTCTAATGTTTAACTCTCGTAAAATAAAAATTAAAAATACATTGAAGTGTACAAATGAGATAGTGTAAGGAAATACTAAAAGGCTTTTATGTAGCTGCAGTAGCTTTTTTTTCTGACAGCACTGCAATATAATTTCATATTATACTAATATCTTCTTAAGTCATTATGACTTAGCATAGATATTAAGAATGCTGTGTAAACTGTATATATATGTCTTGGCTTATTTTGCAAATGTTCATAGCAACCCTATTTAAAAATATAATATTGAGATAATCTTATATTTTTATAAAACTTTGTCCTTTGCAAAATACTTACACTTAGGTTATTTCATCTAGTCCTCAGAATAACTGCATGAAATTAATTTTATCATCCCATTTTATAAAAGAGAAAACTGAGATTCACAAAAGTTGAGGAACTTAACTAAAATTACATGGAGGTGGCAGAATCAAGTCTAGGACTTTTTTCATTAAAAACACAACTACTGCTTTCTGTATTTTTCAATAAATCTGAATTTTAAATCCTAGGTTCCAAATTTTTTATTTCATTTGGATTTCTGAGTTTTGTTTTATCTTGCCTCCATTTTTCACTTCAAAAATTCGTTTTACTGTGATGGTTTTTGATGGATGAGTCAGGGAATCACGCTTCTAGTTGCTAGACGGGATGCTACCTGATTCATGAATCATTGAATAAACTGAACTAGATCTTCAAAAAAAAAATCTTTTTTTAAATAAAAAGTAAAGGATGAGGGACTGCCTTGGTGGTCCAGTGGGTAGGACTCCACACTCCCAATGTAGGGGGCCCGGGTTCAATCCCTGATTGGGGAAATAGATCCTGCACACATGCCACAACTAAAGAGTTCGCATGCCACAACTAAGAGCCGCATGCTGCAGCTACGAAGTCTGCCTGCTAAAACTAAATATCCCACGTGCTGCAACTTAAGACCCAGCACAGCTAAAATAAATAAATATTTTTAAATAAATAAATAAATAAAGGATGAGTCAGGTTGTTACATAGGCAATGAAGTGAAAGAAATATTTGTCTCACAAAAAAAAAGAAAGAAAGAAATATTTGTCGCTAACTTAAAGAATCAGTACTTTGTTTAAAAATCAGTATCATGGACTTCCCTGATGGTGCAGTGGTTAAGAATCTGCTTGCCAATGCAGGAGACACAGGTTCGATCCCTGGTCTGGGAAGATCCCACATGCTGCAGAGCACCTAAGCCCGTGTGCCACAACTACTGAGCCTGTGCTCTAGAACCCGTGTGCCACAACTACCGAGCCTGCATGCTTGGAGCCCCTGCTCTGCAACAAGAGAAGCCACCGCAAAGAGAAGCCTCCATACCACACTGCAACAAAGAGCAGCCCCCACTCGCTGCAACCAGAGAAAGCCCACGCACAGCAATAAAGACCCAAAGCAGTAAAGAAAAAAATAATTAATTAATTAATTTAAAAATCAGTATCATGATTTCTGCAATGGCTGAGTGAAGATCTCAGCAAATTCTCTCCCCAAAAAGCAACTGGGCAAAATTGTCAGCCAACCATTTCAGGACTCTGAAAACTGAACAGAGTTATTCAGCAAATTGAGAAGCATTTATTCAAGAAAAACTACTAAACCTTGGTAAGAATAATGGGATTCTGTAGTATTTCTACCTGAGACTGTTCCCATGCCCTCCCATCCAACAGATCTGCATGATAGTTTTACCAGGGCAGGCCAGAGAGGGCTGACTTGATTTGCAGTAGAGCAGGGCTGAGTGCCTGGCCAAGAGAATTGTAAAAAAAAATGGGGGTGGGGGGTGGAATTAGAAGTTTGGGATTAACATATACATACTACTGTATATAAAATAGATAAACAACAAGGGCCTGCTGTATAGGGAACTATATTCGATATCTTGTAATAATCTATGATGGAAAAGAATCTGAAAGGAATATATATATATATGTGTATCTGAATCAATTTGCTGTACATCTAAAACTAACACAACATTGTAAATTGACTATACTTCAATTAAAAAAGGAAAGCAAACGCGGAGTGGCTGGGCCCGTGAGCCATGGCCGCTGAGCCTGCGCGTCCAGAGCCTGTGCTCCACAGCGGGAGAAGCCACAACAGTGAGAGGCCCGCGTACCGCAAAAAAAAAAAGAAAAAAAAAATGAAAGCAAAAAAAGAAAATAAGAATATAAACAATCTTATAAAAATATTGTAAAAAACAGTAGAGATCACATGGTGGCAAACAATCAGGGAACATCGCTAGCTTGGGGTTGAGGTACTGGTTAAGGGAAGCAGCAGACTGACAGCCCAGTCAAAATTTTAACAAAGAGATCCAGAGAACAAGATAACCATAGTGAGTATTAATAAACTTCCCCATATTCTAAATGATTTGGAAGGCTGCTAGTATATACAAGACTACATGCAAGCTCAGAAGACACCAAAGCGAGCCTTAGATGTCTATTCATTCCTGGTTTAATGGGAATCCTTGCACATGGAGAAAGTAAAAGCCTTCCCTTGCACAGAGAAGGTTTGTAACCTTTCTGAACTTTGCATGTGTTTCTCAAATGGTGAACACAGATCCATCAGAGAAAAGGTGCAAGTGGCTCCAGATGTTTAAGCACAGCCTCTCACCAGTCATTGGCTGGCAAGTAAGTTATGCTCTTCCCAAGAAATCCAGGCTTAAAAATAAATATAAGAAATAATAATAAAGAAAACTGGGACTTCCCTGGTGGTCCAGTGGTTAAGTCTGCCTTCCAATGCAGGGGACGTGGGTTTGATCCCTGGTCGGAGAACTAAGATCCCACATGCCGTGGGGCAACTAAGCCCGCGTGCCACAACTACTGAGCACACAGGCCACAACTAGAGAGCCCAGGCACCACAACTAGAGAGTCCATGCGTTCTGGAGCCCATGCACCACAGCTAGAGAGAAGCCCACATGCCACAACACGGAGCAGCCCGTGTGCCACAGCGGAGGATCCCACATGCCTAAACGAAGATCCTGCATGCCACAACTAATACCCAATGCAGCCAAAAATTAAATAAATAAATAAATATTTAAAAATAATAATAAAGAAAACTGAGCAGCCTTATACTTGCAGAAGAGACAGACTCTACAGAATTAGTTCAGGAAGTCACAAGAACACACCGGGGGGCGGTCAGAATCCAGAGTTGCTGAAATATATTCTCAAATATGTCTGGTTTTCGATAACAAAAAATTACAAGACATTCAACAGAATAGGAAAATATGACCCGTATACGGAGGGAAAACTAGTTGATAGAAACTGTCTCTGAGGTGGCCACTGATGTTAGACTTAGTACGCAGACTTCAAAGCAGTATTTGAATATAAATGTTTTCAAAGAACTAAAGTAAGCTTTTTTTTAAAGAATTAAAGTATCATGACAATGACTGCTCAAATACAAAATATCAGTAAAGAGACAGAAATTTTAAAAGAGAAGCCAATAGAAATTCTGGAGTTGAAAAGTACAGTAAGTGAAACAAAAATTCACAACAGATTTGAACCGACAGAGAAATAACCAGCGAAATATAATATAAACCAATAGAGATTTTTCCAATATGAAGAACAGAAACAAAAGAATAAATAAAAGTGAACAGCACTTCAGAGACATGGAATGCCAGAAATAAGTATACCAACATAAACATAATGGAAGTTCCAGAAGGAAAGGAGAGAGAGAGAAAAGAGCAGAGAAAAATATTTGACAAATTAATGGCTGAACCTTCCAAAATGTGTTGAAAATCAGTAATTCAAGAATTCCAGTGAACTGCAAGTAAGTGAAACATAAAGAGATTCATATCTAGACACGTGGTCAAACTGTTAAAAGCTACAGGCAAAGAGAAGATCTTAAAAGCAGGAAGAGAAGAATGACTTCTTTTGTAGATGGCAACCCCAATACAGCCAGCAGCTGACGTTCTTAAAAGATGGAGGTCAGTAGCCAGTGGGATGGCATTTAAAATGCTGAAAGGGGGCTTCCCTGGTGGCGCAGTGGTTGAGAGTCCGCCTGCCAATGCAGGGGACACGGGGTTGTGCCCCGGTCCGGGAAGATCCCACATGCCGGGGAGCGGCTAGGCCCGTGAGCCATGGCCGCTGAGCCTGCGCATCCAGAGCCTGTGCGCCGCAGTGGGAGAGGCCACAACAACCGAAAAAAAAAAAAAAAAAAAAAAACTTGAAATAAATAGAAAACAAATAACTAAATAGTAGGCATAAATCCAAACCAATAATTACTTTAAATAATAATGAATTAAATACGCTAATCAAAAGCTAAAGATAGACTGAATCTTTTTAAATCCAACTACAGACAGTCCCTGAGTTATGATTTTTTGACTTTATCATGGTTCAAAAGCAATAACATGTTTAGTAGAAACCATAGTTTGAATTTTGATCTTTTTCTGAGCTACTGATATGTGGTACGATACTCTTTTGTAATGCTGGGCAACAGCAGTGAGCTGCAGCTTCCAGTCCGCCACTTAATCACGAGGGTAAGCAACCAATACACTTACAACCATTCTATACTAATACAACCATTGTGTTTTTCACTTCCAGCATAATATTCAATAAATTGCATGAGATATTCAACACTGAATTATAAAATGGGTTTTGTATTAGATGATTTTGCTCAACTGTAGGCTAATATAAGTGTTCTGAGCACGTTTAAGGTAGCCTAAGCTAATCAATCTATGATGTTCAGCAGATTATGTGTATTAAATACATTTTCAACTTAAGATATTTTCAACTTATGATGAGTTTATCGTGCCATAACCCCATCATAAATTGTGGATGATCTGTACTTGAAGACACAAATAGATTGAAAATAAAAGGATGAAAAAGGTACAACCATGCAGATAGTAATCATAAGAGAGCTGGAGTGGCTATACTGATATTAGAATTAAAATGGCTTTTATGCAAAAAAATGTTACTACAGACAGACATTTTATAATGATAAAAGTTTCAATTCATCAGGAAGATATAACAATTGTAAATATATATGCACCCAGTAACAGAACAGTCTACCCAGCAAACAGCAGAATACATATTCAAGTGCACATGGAATACAGTCTAGGACAGACTGTATTCTAGGCCATGGGTTTTCATATTCTGGCCCTTTGGCTAACTTGGGAATGCTACCTGATTTTTATACAGCCTGCAAGCTAAAAATGTTACTTTACATTTTTAAATGTTTGAAAAACATCAAATGGGGATTAATAATTTGGGACACTTTACAATTAAATGAAACTCTAATCTCAGGGTACACAAAGTTTTATTGGAACACAACTATGCACATTCAAAGAAACCTTTGGGGAATGGAAATTTGTTAACCTGATAAAGATTTCTGGAAAAACCTACAACTGATATATCTAATGGTGGAACACTGAAGACTTTTCCCATAAGATCAGGACAAAGGCAAGGATGCTTGCTCTCACCACATCTATCAACTTTGTATTAGAGGTTCTAGCCAGTGAAATCAGGTAAGATTAAATAAATAAATTTTTTAAAGTCATCCAAATTATAAAGGAAGAAGTAAAACCGTTTCTATTTGCAGACATAGATTCTAACTCTTAAAGAATCCACAGAAAATCTATTAGAATTAATAATTAGTTCAACAAGGTTGTAGGATACAAAATCAATTTAAAAAATCAATTGAATTGCTATTTACTAACACTGAATAATTTGAAAGTAAAGTTAAAATTAAGACTCTAGTTCCTTTCTCAACAGAATCAAAGTAAATAAAATCCTAGGAAACAAATTTAATGAAAGAAGTGTGAGACTTGTGCACTGAAAACGACAAAGCCAGGCTGAGAGAAATTAAAATGTTTGTAAATGAAGAGACTTTCCATGTTCATGTGTTTGAAAACTCAGTACTGTCAAGATAATTCTCCCAAACTGATTTATAGATTCAACATGATACCAATCAAAATCCTAGCTTTTTTGTAGAAACTGACAAGATATTCCTAATTTTCATATAGAAGCACAAAGCACTCAGATTAGCCTAAACAACTTCAAAAAAGAACAGAATTGGAGAACTTCCTGCATTCAAACTTACTATAAGCCTGCATTAATCAAGGTAGTGTGGTTCTGGCACATGGACAGACACACAGGTCAATCAAACTGAACTGACAGTTTAGAAATAAACCTTTATATATTTGGTCAATTAATTTCCTACAAATTTGCCAACAAAATGTAATAGAGAAAGGGTTGTCTTTTCAACAGATTGTGTGGGAATGGTTGGATATCCACCTTGAAAAGATTTAGATCCTTACCTATACCATACAAAAACAATGTAGTCCAAATGGATCCCGTAGACGTAAACGTAAAAACTAAAACTATAACATTTCTGGAGAAAAACAATAGAAAGTCTTTGTGATTGGTGTTGCCAAGGATTTCTTAGATATAACACCAAAAGCACAATCCATAAATGAATTTGTTTTGATAAATTGGACATAGTCAAAATTAAAGACTTTCAAGTTTCAAGAGACACCATTAACACAGAGACTGGGAGAAAATATTTGCATATCATTTATTCAGTAAAGGACTTGTTTCCAGGTTATATAAGTGAGTGTTACAACATTTTTAAATCCAAGTAAAATATGCAAAAGACTTGAATAGGCATTTCACTAAATATATATGAATGAATAGCTAGTGCACCCATGCATTTTCAGGGAAGGCAAATTAAAAGCACAATGATAGCAGTGACTCAGTGAAACTGGTGTAGTTCCAAGAGCCTCTCTCTCCACAGAAACAGTGAAAAATAAAGGAAAAACTGTCAAAGCAAACTTTGTTAGAACTCTCAAAAAGAGTTGAAGCTTTATAGCAACTAAGCAAATGCTGGATTTTAAAAAAAGGCCAACTGAAAAAGCAATAGGAAAACTCTGGCAATTATATTTGCCCTTATCTGGTTCATTGTCAGTCTTGCAGATGGCAACCCATGTTCCTGGTTTAGGCACCTGTGCTTGGTTTCACATGGAACAGAGCACACCATGTTCACAAAGATTTGTGTTTGTTCTAACCTGTCTGGGTTTATTTGAAGAACTGACACAAGGAGTTCATCTCTGGTATGCCTAACTGAGAACTTAACCAGGCTGGAAAAGCAGTGGGCATTCCTCAAAAATATTGTAAAGCAAATGAACAAACCGTAACCACCTGGGGCAAAAGATTATAGTTGAGCTGTACAACAGAGTGCCAAAAGTCTAGGAGGAGAAGCTGGAGAGAGTTTCCTTGGAAAATTAGAGCATTTGAAAGCACACTTATGTATACTAGCAAATTTAGAAAGCCATGCACATACTTGTGGCAAGATGCATGCTCAGAATAGACCTGAGAATACCCCTATGTTTTCACCTCTGGCTAATCTCTAGACTGAGGGCATGTATAAAATGAAGGCTAAGGCAGCTGTAAAGAGCCTGGGTAAGCATTGAAGAATTCCCCAGCACAGAGCTATTCTGTAAAGACAGGAGTGGTTTTTGTTTCCTCCTCATCTTCTTCCTCTCCCCACCCTGCCCTCCTCCATCCCCTCCTCCCTATTCTTCCTCTCTTCCTCTCTCTTTTTTTCCCCCTACTATTCCTTTTCTCTCCCTCTTCCCTCGCTCCTGCCATTCAAGGAAATCTCTGTCAAAACACTAGCTGAACACAAGTGAAGTGAAGAGAGACTTCAGAGACAACACATAACAGACTTTACAAAAAATAGTTTAGGAATGTCACTGAACAAACACTATAGCAAGCAACAAAAACCAGCGGGGGCGGGGGGAGGATCAGATTTCCAGAGTTGCCACATTATAATATTCAAAAGGTCTAGTTTTCAACAAAAATTATGAACCATGCAGCAAAACAAGAAAGTCCATTGCACATTCATAAAAGAAATTAACAGAAGCTGTCTCTAAGGGAGCACAGACATTGGACTTAGTAGACAAAGATTTTAATCAACTATCTTAAATATGTTCAGAAAGCTGCTGGAAACCATGAACAAAGAGGTTTAAATAACCAGGAGAATGATGTATGGAGAAACAGATAATATCAGTAAAGAGAAAGTATAAAAAGGAACCAAGCACAAATTCTGGAGCTGAAAAGTACAATAAGCAAAATGAAAAATTCAGTAGAGAGGTTCACCACCAGATTTGAGTAGATAGAAGAAAGAATCAGCAAATTTAAAGGTAGTTCAACTGAACTACCCCAGACTGAGGGGTAGAAAGGAAAAAGAATGAAGGAAGATGAACAGAGCCTAGGAGACCTGTGAAATAGCAGCAAGCATTCATGTGATGGGAATCCCAGAAGGAGAGGAGAGAGAGGAAGTGACAGAATACTTGAAGAAAAAACTTACCAAATTTGATAAAAGACAAGAACCTAAACATTCAAAAAGCTCATTGAACTGCAGGGTTAAACTCTAAGAGATCCACATCAAGACACATTATCATCAAGTTGTCAGAAGCCAGGGACAGAATTTTGAAAGCAGCAAGAGAGAAGCTACTTATCACATACAATGGATCCTCAATAAGATTTAAAGTGCTGAAAGAAAAAACAAAAAACAAGAATTCTATATCCTGCAAAAATATTTCTCCAAGAATGATTTCGATTTTGAAATTAATTCTTATACATGACCCCCAAAGCATAAGCAACCAAAGAAAAAAATGGATAAATTTGGCTTCATCAAAATTAAAAAACTGTTCATCAGAGGGCATTGTCAAGAAAGTGAAAAGAAAGCCTACAGAATGAGACATAATATTTGTAAATCATAGATCTGACAAGGGTCAAGTAAGTAGAATATATAAAGAACTCCTACAGCTCACCAACCAAAAGATAACTCAATTTTAAAATGGGCAAGGGACTTGAATACACATTTCTTCAGAGATGATATACAAGTGGTTATCCAGCAGTTGAAAAGATGCTCAAAAACATTAGTCATTAAGGAAATTTTGCAGTTCAAAACCACATGAAATTCCACTTTGCACCTACTAGGATATTTTTAATTTTTAAAATGGAAAATAAATTTTTTGATGATGTGGAGAATTTGGGATCCTCATTGCATCACTGGTAGAATTGTAAAATGGTGTAATAGCTGCTTTAGAAAACAAGTTGGTACTTCTTCAACGTGGAATTACCACATAATCGAGCAATTCCACTTCTAGGTATATACCTAAAACAATTGAAAATAGACACTCAAATACTTGTAGCCAAATGTTTATATCAGCACTATTCACAATAGCCATAAGGTGGAAACAGCCCAAATATCAACCAGTAGATGAATGAATAAACAAAATGTATATCTATGCCATGAAATATTAGGCATAAAAAGGAATGATGTACTGATACATGCTACATCATGGATGAACCTCACAAATGAAGAAGCCGGACACAGTAGGTCACATATTATATGATTCCATTTATATCCGTGGTCCCCAACCTTTTCAGCACCAGGGGCCGGTTTCGTGGAAGACAATTTCTCCACAGACTCTGGGGGTAGGGTGGGGTGGGGAATGGTTCAGGCAGTAATGTGAGTGATGGTTCAGACGGTAATGCGAGCAATGGGGAGCGGCAGATGAAGCGTTGCTCGCTTACCCGCCACTCACCTCCTGCTGTGTGGCCGGTTCCTAACAGGCCATGGACCAATACTGGTCCACGGCCTGGGGGTTGGGGCCCCCTGATTTATATGAAATATATGAAATATCCAGAATAGGTAAATCTATTGGTACAGAAAGCAGATTGGTGATTGTCAAGGGCTGGGGGAAGGGGGTAATAGAAAATAACTGCTTAGTTGGGATGTGTGAAAATGTTTTGGAGTTCACATAGCATAAAATTAACAATTGTAGCACTGTTGGTAGGAATGTAAATTGATACAGCCACTATGGAGAACAGTATGGAGGTTCCTTAAAAAACTAAAACTAGAACTACCATATGACCTAGCAATCCCACTACTGGGCATATACCTTAAGAAAACCATAATTCAAAAAGAGTCATAGGGCTTCCCTGGTGGCGCAGTGGTTGAGAGTCCACCTGCCGATGCAAGGGACACAGGTTCGTGCCCTGGTCTGAGAAGATACCACATGCCGCAAGTCATGTACCACAATGTTCATTGCAGCACTATTTACAATAGCCAGGACATGGAAGCAACCTAAGTGTCCATTGACAGATGAATGGATAAAGAAGATGTGGCACACATATACAATGGAATATTACTCAGCCATAAAAAGAAATGAAATTGAGTTATTTGTAGTGAGGTAGATGGACCTAGAGACTGTCATACAGAGTGAAGTAAGTCAGAAAGAGAAAAAACAAATACCGTATGCTAACACATATATATGGATCTAAAAAAAAAAAATGGTTCTGAAGAACCTAGGGGCAGAACAGGAATAAAGACTCAAATGTAGAGAATGGACCTGAGGACATGGGGAGAGGGAAGGGTAAGCTGTGACAAAGTGAGGGAGTGGCATGGACATATGTACACTACCAAATGTAAAATAGATAGCTAGTGGGAAGCAGCCAGATGTCACAGGGAGATCAGCTCAGTGCTTTGTGTCCACCTAGAGGGGTGGGATAGGGAGGGTAGGAGGGAGACGCAAGAGGGAGGAGAAATGGGGATAAATGTATATGTATAGCTGATTCACTTTGTTACACAGTACAAACTAACACACCATTGTAAAGCAATTATACTCCAATAAAGATGTTAAAAAAGAAAAAACAATTGTTAAGTATACAATTCAGTGGCATTTAGTACATTTAAAATGTGCAACATACAACCATCTTATGTTATATGAATTTCTCCTCAATAAGAATAGTGTTTTAAAAATCACAGTGTGGGGGCTTCCCTGGTGGCGCAGTGGTTGAGAGTCCGCCTGCCGATGCAGGGGACGTGGGTTCGTGCCCCGGTCCGGGAAGATCCCACATGCCGTGGCGCAGCTGGGCCCGTGAGCCATGGCCACTGAGCCTGCGCGTCCAGAGCCTGTGCTCCGCCATGGGAGAGGCCACAGCAGTGAGAGGCCCGCGTACCGCAAAAAAAAAAAAAAAAATCACAGTGTGGGGACTTCCCTGGTGGTCCAGTGGTAAAGAATCCACCTTACAATGCAGAGGACATGAGTTCGATCCCTGGTCAGGGAACAAAGATCCCACATGCCATTGGGGCAACTAAGCCCACATGCCACAACTACAGAGCCCACTCACCACAACTACAGAGCCCATGCACCTTGGAGCCTGCATGCCACAACTAGAGAAGAGAAAACCCACAGGCCACAACTAGAGAGAAGCCCGAGCACCGCAACAAAGATCCCATGTGCCATAACTAAGACCTCATGCAGCCAAAAATAAATAAAGGAAACCATAAACAAGACGAAAAGACAACCCTCAGAATGGGAGAACATATTTGCAAATGAAGCAATAAACAAAGGATTAATCTCCAAAATATACAAACAGCTCATGGAGCTCAATATCGAAAAAACAAACAACCCTATTAAAAAATGGGCAGAAGACCTAAATAGACATTTCACCAAAGAAGACATACAGATGAAGAGGCACATGAAAAGATTCTCAGCATCACTAATTATTAGAGAAATGCAAATCAAAACTACAGTGAGGTATCACTTCACACTGGTCAGAATGGCCATCATCAAAACAATAAATGCTGGAGAGGGTGTGGAAAAAAGGGAACCCTTTTGCACTGTTGGTGGGAATGTAAATTGATTCAGCCACTATGGAGAACAGTATGGAGGTCCCTTAAAAAACTAAAAATAGAGCTACCATATGACCCAGCAATCCCACTACTGGGCATATACCCTGAGAAAGCCATAATTCAAAAGGACACATGTACCCCAGTGTTCATTGTAGCACTGTTTACAATAGCCAGGACATGGAAACAACCAATGACAGATGAATGGATAAAGAAGATGTGGTACATATATGTAATGGAATATTACTCAGCCAGAAAAAGGGATGAAATTGGGTCATTTGTAGAGATGTGGCTGGACCTAGAGGCTGTCATACAGAGTGAAGTAAGCCAGGAAGAGAAAAACAAATGTCATATATTCACGTATATATGTGGAATCTAGAAAAATGATAGATGAACCTATTTGCAGGGCAGGAATAGAGACATAGACATAGAGAATGGACATGTGGACACAGCAGGGGAAGGGGAGGGTAGGACCAACTGGGAGATGAGGTTTGACATAAATACACTACCATGTGTAAAATAGATAGCTAGTGGGAACCTGCTGTATAGCACAGGGAGCTCAGCTTGGTGCTCTGTGATGACCTAGATGTGTGGGATGGGAGCATGGGAGGGAGGTCCAAGAGGGAGGGGATATAGATATACATACAGCTGATTCACTTCATTGTACAGCAGAAACTAACACATTGTAAAGCAATTATACTACAATAAAAATAAATAAATAAATAATAAATTAATCTTAAAAATAAAATCGCAGTGTGACACCACTTCACACCCATTAGGACATTTGTGATAGAAAAGACAGACAATAACAAGTGTTGATGAGAATGTGGAGCAACTAGAACCCTCATACAATAACTGATGGGGATGTTAAATGGTGCAGCCACTTTGGAAAACAGCTGGCCAGTTTCAAATTATCAGGTGTTAGACAGATAAACAAAATATGGTGTATATATGTATATATATAATAATATACCTATGGAATATTATTCAGTAATAAAAAAGCACAAACTAGTGATATGTACTCCAACATAGATGAATCTCAGAAACATGCTAAGTAAAAGAGGCCAGATATAAAAGACAATGTAATAACATTCCATTTATTTAAGTTCCTTGTCCATTTAAAAATTGCAAAATGTTCATAAAAAGGAAATTTATAAGATAGGGAATAGACTAGTGGTGTCTTGTGGCCGAGGGCAGTAATTTGACTAAAAAATGACTAAAAATAGGCATAAAGTATCTTTTGGGGGTATCTGAAATGTTCTAAAATTGGATTGTGGTGATGGTTGCACATGACTGTAAGTTTACCAAAATCATTGAGTTCTTTACTTAATTCAGGTAACTAGTATGTTACTAAATTATTTCTCATTTAAGCTGTATTTGAAACATCAGTTGGAGGCTTAATACTGGTGTTATGACTCCAGAAATTGGCTTATCAGTGTTTCACTAATTTAAAATGTGACCATCTCCTGAGTATATCTGTTTCATGTTTTTCCTTTGAAAAATTTCTGATGATAATTTGTAGGTGCATGGTCATATGTTTTATACACCATTTGTTGTACTGAATTTCTTTTGTATGTACAGAGGATGGTTAGAACGAGAGAGCAGGTATGGTCTGCAACCCGGACACAATTGGTTTATCATCTCCATGCAGTGGTGGCAGCAGTGGAAAGAATATGTCAAATATGTGAGTAAGATTCCTGTTTATCTACATTTTTCATAGGATTATTAACTCCATCAGACTTTGTGTGACTAGTGGCCAGTAAAAAAATGCTCCAACCTAGATAAAGATTTGAAGGGGAAAGAAATGAATACCTATATGATGCTACCAACTTGCTTTTCTAAAAAGCAAGTTCCAGAGCAAGTAATAGATTCATTAAGGAATTAGTTACTATACTCAGCATTTGGAGCACATTATGAAAACAAAAGTAGGAGACTATAATCCTCACTTGGGCAGTGGTTGCATAGCAAAATCACATAGAAAGCTTAAAAAAAAAAAAAAAAATGCCTATGCTCCACTCCAGACCAAATAAATCAGAAAGCATAATTGAAGAAAAAGTTTGAATTAATTTAAATAAGTCATTTTTGTTCACTGAAAATTTTCTTTTGAAATCTGATTTAAATGGAATACATTTTGTTGGTAGGGACTCAATATCAGAAAAGCTGTGAGAAGATCAATATTATCTTTAATAAATTGCTATGAAGTCTACAAACTGAAGTCCAAACATATTAATAATATAAACTACTCAGGCCTACTTCACAGGCCATAGGTCAGTGTGATTCTGTTGTTCCATTGTCCATATACAATTTTGACTTCTTTGGTGGATAGTTGAATTTAAAATATTGATGGCCCCAAATCCATACTTAATGTAGACTCCCAGTTTTTAATCATTTGTGTACTATGGTCACCATTTTTTTACCATATAGTTCCCATACTATTATTTTCTTAGTATGTTTATATAAATAACTTTATCATTTTTACATAAATATATTTTATTTTAAAAGGAAACTTTATATCACTATCTTAAATAGAAAATCAGTGTCACATTCCAGAAATAGAGGATCAAAATAAAATCAATGAAAATAAAATATATTATTAAAGTCTAGTCAAGTAGTGTTGCCTTTTGAAGACTGATACTGAGACCTGTTCTCTGTCAAAAATAGAAATTGTCAAGTATTAGATTAGCAGATCAAGCATTAGATTAGCACATTAATACCAAACTGAGACCCTGTCCTTGAAGTAATCAGAGGATTGAAAGAGAATTGCATAGGGAATAATTTTTTCATTGTGAACTAGGGTTATTTAATACCCAAAATAATCTGGTACCTTTCCCATATTTTAAGAAAGTTAATAATTAATAGAAGATGCTAACACTGGGATCTGTAATAAAGAATGTGAATCTGTGTGCTTCTGAACTATTTGAAGTTTTAACAATAAGGCTATTAAAAATTTTTTAGTCCAATAAAGTTAATTGGTATGTAGAAAGAAATCTAGATTTCATTCTCATTCTTATTGCCACTCTTTTGATTAAAGGCACTGGAATTTATTCAGAGCTGGCTTCTGAAGGATTTACAAATTGATAGTATTCCCCTGCCTTACAGATCAAAGAGGGAAAAATATCTAATAAAATATTGACACAATGTCTCCTTGTTTTGGCTAAAATTAGGGATGCTGTAGTTTCATTAAAAGAATCTAAAGCATCCATTATGCTGTTGCTATGCTGTGACTTGGAGTTTGTCTTTTAAATTTGATGTTCTTCTTGGGTTTCAATTAGTTACTTTATAAGCTGTGCCTTCAAGACCCACAGCCATTGATCAGTTTCATCTACTAAAATTTATGTCATTATTTATTGAATGCCACTTAAGATCCTTTACCCATGCTACTGTCTATCATTCTCAGATGGCTGTGGGATCTTGTTCTACTGGTTAGCCTCATTAGTCTTTCTCTTTAGCCTCTCACTTAAAAATATCCTGATCTTTTTTTTTAAATTATTTATTTATTTATTTATGGCTGTGTTGGGTCTTCATTTCTGTGCGAGGGCTTTCTCTAGTTGCAGCAAGTGGGGACCACTCTTCACCGCGGGTGCACGGGCCTCTCACTATCGTGGCCTCTCTTGTTGCGGAGCACAGGCTCCAGACGCGCAGGCTCGGTAATTGTGGCTCTCGGGCCTAGTTGCTCCGTGACATGTGGGATCCTCCCAGACCAGGGCTCGAACCCGTGTCCCCCGCATTGGCAGGCAGATTCTTAACCACTCTGCCACCAGGGAAGCCCTATCGTGATCTTTTTATTTTTTTATTTTTTATTTTTTTTTCTATCCTGATCTTTTTAAAACACTCACAGATATACATTCTCATAGCACCTTCCCTCCAGCTTCTCCTCAAGTCTTAGCTCTCTCTCTTTTTTTTTTGTTTTTTTTCCATAAGTAAACTTAGTAGAGAATAGTTCTATGCTAGCGGCCTCTGCTTCTGGTACACTGCATCTCCTGATTTTTCTCTGGTCATTCAGACTCAGCGTCCTTCCCAGATTCTTCTGCTACCTATCCTGTAAATACTGTACTCTCCTTATTCTACATACACCATTTTCTTGTCCTTCCAGAAGTCTGTTGAGCTTCACATTTTTATATCTCGTCTCTTTCTCTGTCCTGAGCACTAGACTCAATGTCCACATATCTCAAACCAGAATATCCCAAAATAAGGTTATTCCCAAAACGATTCCAGTCACCAGTACACCTTATCTTATGAAGGTGTCAACTCCCATCCAGTCATCTAAGCCAGCACCTCATGTCCGACCTTGGAATTATCTGTGCCCCTCTTTCATACACAATTAGTTGTCAAGTTTTTTTTAATCTCCTAAATCCATGCTCTTCTCTCTATCTCCTTACTTATGGATCTAGCTTTTTATGGTTTAGTGCCTCATCATCTCTTGCCTGAATTATTATAGAAGTCTTCTAATTTGTGTCTCAATTTTCAGTTTCTGCCTCAAATCCTTTCTACACACTAGAGTTATTTTTAAAGCAAAAATTGGGTTATGCTATCCCCCTATTTAAAAGCCTCTCACAGAAAAATCCTATCAATATAATGTTAAGGGAAAGAAAAACTAGCAATATGCTGTATTTAAAATGTGATATCTAACAACAACCAGAATGATAGTTCACATTTACTAAACGCCAGGCATAAAACTCTGAGGTAGATATTAATGCTAATATTATCCTAGTTTTTACCTATGAAGGAGCTGAGGCTTATAAGTTTACTTATTGTAAAAGGTCACAGAGCTGGGAAGTCAGTGCCCTGCCCTTAATTCTAACTGTATTCTCTACAATTATTTTTTACATATATATATATGTTTTCAGTCACAAAAAATAAATGATGGCATCTGAGTACTTGTGATATTTATTTTCTTCATATTTTCCCATATTTTCTATAATAGCAATGTAATCTTTAATAGTAAAAAGAATAAATATTATTTAATTTTTTAGTATAATAAAAGCCTTCCGTTATTTCCAACTTTCAACAGAATAAAGTCTAAATTATTTTATGTGGCACAGAGTCCCTTGCAGTCTGTTCCCATTCTGCCTTACCAATTTTATTTATATACACTATTCCCCTTTGAAGAAATTAAAATTTAGTTATACATCAAAATGTTTTTAAGTGGCTGTAGCCAACCACAGGAAGATTAGAAACAATAGACAATTTGCGGATTCAATTTTGAAGGCTGCATAATTGGCAGATTATTAAATTTTACGTCTTAATTTCTGACTTCATGATTTTTAGGATGCCAGCCCTGTTGCAATTGAGCCGTCATCTGTTCTGAATGGAGGAAAATATTTGTTTGGAACAACAGTACATCCTATAGAGCAGAGTGAAGATAGAATCGGAGGAGGCAGCCCCAGTTATATGAACACCACAGAAGAGAAATTTTCAGACAACATTTCTACTGCATCTGAAGCCTCGGAAACTGCTGGCAGTGGTAAGCATAGTTTGTTTTCCAAGAGGTTTAGGCAGGGTCATTTCTTAAAGGGGTACACTTTGTCAGAGAGTGTGCTTGGTAGGATATGGGGCATCAGGTTTCCATTCACAGAAATAAGTTTCGAATGAAATGGTCAATTAATAGATTCTTGAATGTATTAGTAGCTTTACAAAGAGGAGCTCTTCTATATTCTACCTCATTAATCTCTCAATTTGAAAATATTTTCACAGTTTTCATTTTGTTATTAAATCATTTTGTCAATAAATTTAAATTTGAGAAGACATAAGAAAATCTAAATTTTTATCTCCAGAACTCTCTCTAACCATAAGCATACATTCATTGGATTAAATGCACCCTCATATCAGATTCTACAGACATTTCAGGATGGAATTTGGGGGTTATTTTGTTAAAATATTTAGAAAGACTTCATAATGTTCCCCATAATCCCCTTCCGTTGTTGATACCTACATAAAACTTAGTGGTTCTACACTTATGGGGAAGATGCTTTGGTGTATTTTGGCCCAAATGAATTTAGTTGATCCCTATTATTCTGCTGATACAGTAGCAGAACTCTCAACCTTATTCTGTTGTTTCATCTTTGAGATTTTTTTCTCCTTTTCTGTGGAGGGAGAAGGCAAATTGGACAGAGTTAGCATTTTCTCTACAAAACTCTTTGTAGAATCTACTGCTTCTTTTTCCCCATCTGACGTTACAGAGATCACTTAGCAGTCCTAGAAGTGCTCTCTCTGATCAGCTTTCACACTAAGATTGTTTCTTGACCCTCCCTAAGATCCTTTTTGGTATGTGCTCACTCATCTGTGCTATACACATGCTGAGCCATACCACAGATAGAAGGTTCAAAGCAAATGATGGCTAGAAGGTTTACCTGAGATTAACATGTGGTTGAGAGTTGAAATACCTTAAGATACCACTGGGGTTCACAACTCTAAGTTATCATCAGTCATTTTCCTGTGTGTATTTTTCTATTGTGACATTCATGCCTTCCTTTCAAATAGATTTATTAGGGAACAGTTTCTTCCCTCCCAGCACTCTCCTGTTGGGGGTTCTTGTTTTAGCTCCTTCCCTTTGGTTTAGAGACTTGTTATCACCATTATCTACCAAGAACCTTTGCAGGTAGAAGAGAAGAATTAAGGGAAGATATGTGAGAGCCCAGCTACTTGACTGTATTTCTTCCTTTCCTATCAGAGGAAAGGAAGAGGACATATAATTCTTGTGAATTATTAGATATTCTAGGAGTCTGGCCAAATGTTCATTTGGTAACAATTTTCAAAGCTTTTATTCTACCTAGTGTTATACTAGGTATTGTCCAGAAAAGAATACCTCTCTAATTCCTATCTTCTACAGAATTCATCAGAATCTAACCCTGTACTGACCTGACCACAGAATAATAGCATTAACCTAATACATGGACATTGAGTTTGTATATTCAAGCCTATTTATATATAATAAAATAAAGAGATTCCATCTTCTTTTTCCTTACAGGCTTTCTGTATTCTGCCACACCAGGGGCAGATATGTGCTTTGCTCGACAACATAACACTTCTGACAATAACAACCAGTGTTTACTAGGAACCAGTGGGAATATTTTGTTGCACCTCAATCCTCAGAAACCAGGGGCTATTGATAACCAGCCACTAGTAACTCAAGAACCAGTAAAAGTAAGTAATTTGACATCTCTTTCAAGTTGCTAATAAATTTCATTCTACAGATTTTAGCACATAGAAAATGTCTGTGTTTCATTTTATTAACCTGTTGTAGATGGAAATGTTTCTGTGAGAATATTTCATGACTCAGTACTTGCGTGGAAGCGGTTTAGTGATCCTTAGAAATGATTTTCTTACTTAGGGCAGCTACTGTAAAAATGTAGTTTCACGTGTATGTGAATTTTTTTTTTCAAAATAATATTTTTTACTGTTGGAAAGAAGTCTGTGAAAACTTTTATTATTTCCAAATGTTACAGTGACTTTTTTCAAATGATTTGCCTTGAGTTTCATTTCTTAGTTTATTTTGAAAGTTCAAAATAAAAGTCTTTTAGAAAATTCATTTTTTTCTAGTGACATGAAACTGAGTAGTGATGCGTTTATTCTCCTGTGTCTAGGTTTTGTTAAAACACAAGAGACTGCAATTTTAAAAATCAAAATTTGGGGGAATTCCCTGGCAGTCCAGTGGTTAGGACTGCACACTTTCACTGCCATGGGCCCGGGTTCCATCCCTGGTCTGGAAACTGAGATCCCAAAAGCTGCAAGGTGCAGCCAAAAAAAAAAAAAAAAATCAACATTTACATTCCATTCTTTCTAAGGCTACATCATTAACACTAGAAGGAGGACGATTAAAACGAACCCCACAGCTGATTCATGGAAGAGATTATGAAGGACAAGAAAAAAAAAAAAAAAAAAAAATCAACATTTACATTCCATTCTTTCTAAGGCTACATCATTAACACTAGAAGGAGGACGATTAAAACGAACCCCACAGCTGATTCATGGAAGAGATTATGAAATGGTTCCAGAACCTGTATGGAGAGCACTTTATCATTGGTATGGAGCAAACCTGGCCTTACCTAGACCTGTAAGTATAGCCAATATTGCCTTATATAAGGAGCAATTATAGATGGGGTCTTCTATTAATTTTTTATGTGAACCTCACTATCCACAAATTAGTTCTTACCCATGGTAGCAGAGTATTCAGTACCTGTTCAAATTAGCTGAATGAATTTTAGGTTCTTTCATATTCATTCATTCATTTACTCATACATTTATTGAGCACTACATTAAGTACCAACCATACAATGATGTTCCTTTGGGGGTGGGTGGCTTATATGGAGTGGAGGAAATAGTCACTGGACTAAATAGAGTCAAGGAATTATGAGGCTAGTCTATTAAATAAGTCATCCACATAAACATAGCCATTAAGATAATGCAGAACTCAGACTGGAGCAGAAGTCTGAGAGCCAGTGCCAAAAAGTTAAGTGAATGTAGAGGAAGTGGTACAGAGGTTACTTCTAAAACTGTTACTCCCATTAACCACACAGGCATCCACTTAGGGATTGGATTCATCTTGTAGCTGTTGGTGGATTTTTGTGGTTTGTCTTTTTGAAGGAGGGACATATAAGAGATCACAACATATAATAAAAAGAATTCAAAGCTAGTGAATTCTGATTGTTGCCATTACTAGAATGAGTCATTTAGAGCATAAGTAAAATGCTCTACAGTAATTTAAAGGGCTTGGAGTGTGTAATATCAAAATATTAGTGAGTTAACTATTCAACATTATTTGTTCTGCTTATACAGTAAACAGCAGTACTCATTGCCCTGAATACTCTTCACATTACGGACGCAGTAAAATACTTTATAAGAGTCTTTTACTGTATCAAGAAACACTCTCCCTGTATAATGTCCAAGCTAGAATGCTTTTATACCAGAAAGGTTTTACATGGATAAGATATAGTAACTTAGATCACATCCAAAAAGAGTAAAAGTCTGCTATATGTCCGTACTCTATAATTTTGATAATGATTTTGAGTTATTAATAATTATTTAAAATTATGTTTAAATCACAATCATGAATTTAGGGTTTGTGTTTGTTGGCTCCAAAAGGTTTTTACTGTATTTGTCAACAGAACTCCTAGGTAAATACATATAAATATGAATATACATAGATACATTTACATACATATTATATTCTTTATTTATTGGGGGTTGGGATAGTCCTTGAGTTAATCACTTAATTTCTGGTGGGACTTTCCTGCTCTAATATTCTTTTTTTTAAAAATAAATTTATTTATTGTTTGTTTGTTTATTTATGGCTGTGTTGGGTCTTCGTTGCTGGGAGCGGGCTTTCTTTAGTTGCGGCAAGCAGGAGCTACTCTTCTTTGTGGTGCGCGGGCTTCTCATTGCGGTGGCTTCTCTTGTTGTGGAGCACGGGCTCTAGGGACGCGGGCTTCAGTAGTTGCAGGGCGTGGTCCCAGTAGTTGTAGCTCATGGGCTCTAGAGCACAGGCTCAATAGTTGTGGCACACAGGCCTAGTTGCTCCGAGGCATGTGGGATCTTCCCGGACCAGGGATCAAACCCGTGTCCCCTGCATTGGCAGAGGTGGATCCAATATTCTATGTCTGTAGGAGAATCATTGTGATAATTGTGTTGGATGGATAGGTAGGTAGGTAGGTAGGTAGGCAGATAGATAGATAGATAGAGTGAGTGAGTGAGTGAGTGAGTGAGTTTGATGTTTTGGAGTCTGCCTGAATTCAGATTACCAGTGTTCTAATCTCTAAACCTTAGTTTCCTCATCTGTAAAATGGTGATAACAATTATATCTACCTCATTAGAGTTGTTTTGATAAGTAAATAATACATATGATTAGCACAGCACCTGATTTATAGTAAATGGTCAATAAATTTTGCCTGTTGCTATTATCATCACCATCATCATTATAATTATTAAACAAGTTTTTTTGGAGCCTCATAAAAGATCATGTTTTTTAACATTGATGTCAGATAAATATTAGTTTAAATAAGCAGTAATTTTACTACATGAAAGCTTCGGTTGCTGGCTTGATAATATTTTTTTACCTCTAAATAAGATAAATTTGCCTGATTCAGGAAAAATTGCTATAAAAACATTTAGAATATGGTGTTTAAAGAATACTAAATATATTTGCTACAGCAAAGTTAAAAATAAATACTTTCATCTTCATTTTTACATAAATCATACCATTTAAAAAAATAGCTTTATTTAACTTGCACATGTACAAGCTCAATGATAACAAATTAAGCAATATAGAAAAATAAAGAAGAAAATAAAAAGCATACCATATCTACCATATCCTACTACTTAAGAGATAATTACTATTAACATTTTGGTGTTCATCTTTCCAAACATTCCTCTGTGCCTAATCATATACATATATAAATATGTATAGATAATTTAATGAAATTGAATCATATTATACTTGATGTCTTGTGATCCGCTATTTTCAGTCTAAGATAGATGCTATTGATATCTTTCTAGGCTAATAAATTTAGATCTATACCATTATTTTTAATAATTACATAGTGTTCCTTAATTTATTACATACACATACATATGTACATAAATCACAATTTATTAACCAATCACCACTGATGGACTTTTAGTTTGCTTCTAGATTTTAGTTGTTTAAAGCAATTTTCTGGGACTTCCCTGGCAGTCCAGTGGTTGAGACTCTGTGCTCCCGGTGCAGGGGGCACAGGTTCAATCCCTGGTTGGGGAACTAAGATCTTGTGTGCTGCACCACACGACTGAAAAAAAAAAAAAAAAATTTTTTTTTTCTGGTAAATGGTCTCTTTCTAAACTTTGTGATGATCTCTTTAAGGTAAATTCCTGTAAATGGAATTGCATCTATTGTTTGCCGGTTATGGTTGAAGTTAATAAGTTCATATACAAGAATAATTAAAATGTAAAGAAATATGTATTTATGTATGATTGTGCCTGTATGTATAAGAATTTGTTAATCTGTAATTTGCTCACAAAATCACTTATCTTGGAAAGCAAGCTACAGATTATAAAAATTATTTCTTTGTCATTTCAGATTCTGCCAAAAGTATGTTTTTTATGTAGCCTGACGACTATAGATGCAGAATTATTGATCTTTCCCAAAATCACAGTTAAACTGAAATCATAAGAGAATTTTACTGTTGGCTTTGCAGCTATCAGTGACTCTCTAGAAGTGGACAGACTTTGTTTTCCTCCAGTGTCAGGGAGAGCTCCTTTTACTGCTTTAAATAGGAGCTGAAAAAGCTCCTAAGTGGAGCTTTCCTAGTACCATACTATAGCATATCAGAACATGTAGAATAATTTTAAGAAATAGTCCTAAAGGTTTGGTTTGTAGCATTGTTTTTATCTGGCTCTTTACTGCCCCCCCCTTGATATTAAAAAATGCTCTGTTGCAGAATATATTGGTTACTAAGGCAAAAGGAAATGAAGCAAAGCCCAATCACTTGAGACTATTAAAGATTCTGTAAGATTTTATGTTTTAAAGAGTTTGAGTGTTGACCCTGCTATCCTTTTGGAATGCTAAATTGATAAGGTGCTACTCTTAAAACTCTTAAAGCACTACTTTGGTAATATGTTTTCCTGTGTTTTGGGGCTAGCAAGCAAGTTATTAGAGGGATTACTGAAAAATCCTGTTTCAACCGTGTGACTTCCAGTTTTGTACATCTAATTTAGTTGTTTTAATCATAGACAAAAAATATATGAACAGTCCAGTTACATAAAACACATAGATAGTAAATTTTTACGTGGAAACATTTTTGTTCTCACTACAAATACAAGAAATAAAATTTTAAGCAAATTTATAATATTCTTTATATGTATTAAAGAAATGGGGTTTGTTTTTTCATTTTATTTATTATTTATTTTTGGTTGCATTGAGTCTTGGTTGCTGCGCACGGGCTTTCTCTGGTTGTGGCAAGCAGGGGCTACTCTTTGTTGCGGTGCATGGGCTTCTCATTGCAGTGGCTTCTCTTGTTGCGGAGCACAGGCTCTAGGTGCGTGGGCTTCAGTAGTTGTGGCACGTGGGTTCAGTAGTTGTGGCTTACAGGCTCAGTAGTTGTGGCACACGGGCTTAGTTGCTCCACGGCATGTGGGATCTTCCTGGACCAGGGCTCGAACCTGTGTCCCCTGCATTGGCAGGCAGGTTCTTAACCACTGCACCACCAGGGAAGCCCAGAAATGGGGTATCTTTAAATGATGTCCAGTGATAAGCTTTTGTGAAAGTAATACATTCATACATTTCCAGGAATATTGCTACATTTTGGGTGGCACTATGACTTATGTAGTTAATGACATGAATACTTTCGTACTTTTTTATTAACTCCATTCCTAAGAATTTGTCCTTTAAAATACCATCATTTATATGTATGAAATATGTAAAAGTGAAAAGAGTTATGGTGTGAGAGTGCTAGAATTGTAGATAATAGTTAAGATTTTTTCCCCTTAATTTTGATGTTACTTGCTTTTAAATGAAAGGGGAGAAAATACCCACCAGGAATCCTAATCCTGGAAAATGGATTAAGGTGCAGGAGGCTGAGGGTCTTTAAACCCATGTAATTTAAACCTGTGAATTTCTATAATCTAACTGAAATATAGGCAGTGAACCTATTGAACATTTTAGTTTAAAAATAAATCTAAGAAATTAGGTAAAAAATGGCAAGTTTTGGGCTTCCCTGGTGGCGCAGTGGTTGGGAGTCCGCCTGCCGATGCAGGGAACATGGGTTCGTGCCCCGGTCCGGGAAGATCCCACATGCCGCGGAGCGGCTGGGCCCGTGAGCCATGGCCGCTGAGCCTGCGCGTCCGGAGCCTGTGCTCCGCAGCGGGAGACGCCACAACAGTGAGAGGCCCGTGTACCGCAAAACAAAAACAAAAACAAAAAAAAAGACAAGTTTTGTTTCTTTTATAGTGATCACTTTACGTCTTTTAAAACAATAGGTAATCAAGAATAGCAAGACAGAAATCCCAGAGCTGGAATTATTTCCTCGCTATCTTCTCTTCCTGAGACAGCAGCCTGCCACTCGGACACAGCAGTCTAACATCTGGGTGAATATGGGTATGATGAGCCTGAGAATGTTTCCTCATCATTTACCAAGAGGTAACTTAAGAATGCAGCAAGAATACCATGCATTTCCTTAAAAAAATAAAAACCAATTTGCTCATAGTCTGGTGCCACTGTACTAATACACATTTTCATCTGTTTTCATACAGAATCAGTAAATCACTTGTGGGGCTTAGATCTACGGTCATGCGCAAGAACTAGACGGGGTAGAGGCAAAATCTCAGCAGCAAACTGAGAAGTGTTGTTCCCTTTTTTGGCTTGTAAACATACAAAGATAATATGTAGAAGTAAATTTTATTTATTTTGTTTCTTTGAGAACAAGACATTGTAAATTATGTGCTGGACCTAAGTTAGAGTCTGCCAGTCAATGACTGGTCTTTTCAACTCCACTCAAATTTCTAAGCAGTAATTTCTTTGGCAATATCATCTTTTTTTGTTTGTTTTTTGATTTTTTTTTAACGAAATGATACATTTCTCATACTAGGTCCAAGGAGCCTTTATAACAGACAGATAATACAAAGGAAAAGATATATTTTTGAAAATGAAATTGACACATTTTCTTTCAAAAACATCAAGCCTATCAAAATGACATATAAGTTCTCGTTTTAATGTAATACATGCAAAAAGTTCCCTTTTGATTGTGAGGTTAAATTTCATTTTATTTTATTTTATTTTTCTAACATCTTTATTGGAGTATAATTGCTTTACAATGGTGTGTTACATTCTGCTTTCTAACAAAGTGAATCAGCTATACATATACATATCCCCATATCTCCTCCCTCTTGCGTCTCACTCCCACCGTCCCTATCCCACCCCTCTAGGTGGTCACAAAGCACCGAGCTGATCTATGAGGTTAAATTTTATTGATGGGCTGGACTTGCTCAATGCTTTTGCCTTGCAAATATTTGAAATAGTTCTTCTTCAGCAAAAATAATGAGTTCATCCATTTACACAAAGTCCCACACTGTGTTAACAATGCCAGAATGATGTTATAATTAATATAACTTAATATGAAAGAACTACCTTTGAACCCAAACCAACCTTATAAAGTATCATCCCTCCTTTGAAATGTAATAGAGTAGTTTTATATCTTCATTAAAGGTTGTATTCAGATAATATATGGAGATTCTTACACATACTGTTTGGTAAGAATTATAGCAAAGCAGTGGCCTCTGCCTAACCAAACTTTGTCTTGGAACACATTAAAATCAAGGAACAGTGAAATAAGAATCTCTCTGAGACACTCTTGATTTAATTTTCCATTGAATAATAATAGTATTTGCCTTGCTCCCATGGCACCCTTAGTACATATCTTTTTCAATTCTCTTTGAAAGATAACATGAGAGGCAAGATGTGTTGTTGCGCTGTTAGTAAGTATTCTTTGTAACTCTTGTGCTGATCCTAGATTTTTGCTGCTTCTGTAAATTCCACTAGATTTGTTGGTGCTATTCAAAAGCACGAAATTATGTATAATAAGTGGCTGCCTGCTTAATGAGCTATGCTACAAAAACTGTCTCGAATTCAAATAAATTTCTTATGTGGCTTAAGGACAATAGAAATTGACTTGGACACTACACTTGCAAATGCTTCTGAATCCTAGAACTGGGTAGTTATTATGCTCCAAATTTGTTCTTAATTTGAAATTTTATTTCTTACTAATTAGTTGTGAAATCAATCATTAATCATTTTGAAGTTTATAAAAATATGCTTTCTTGCTGTAATCTTATAACTAATCCTCTGATGTGTTTTTGGAGAAATTTGCTCTTTTGTTTTCTTCTAGGGATTATCCTTTGCTTGCTGATAGTAAATGATTTGCCTTGCTAGATGTTTAAAAATTGATCATAGTTGGGTTTGTTCTCCATAACTTAGTTTTCATCTTTCTCATTACTCAATTTATCACAGCTGTTTACTAGGCTCTTTTATTCCTTTTGGAATGACGGGTGTACAAACCTTGCCACAGTTACAATGACTTAATTGTAGCCTTTTCAACAGACAAGAAGTCATTGTTAGATGATTTTTCAGCTTATTTTAGGTGAGTTAATTCTTGGAAGCTCTGAAGAAGTGGATGATGCCAGTACTTTTCTCCTCTGTTTAGTAGGTAAAGACTCAAAGCACATTTAATGGGAGGAAAAAAGCTAAGTCACCATTGAATGGATGGAAAACTACCTCGAGTGTATAATTGTACCCTTCATGGATTATATTGATATGTTAAGTGTATTTTAGTTTGGGGTTGCTCAGTAAACTATAACCTCCCATAGGCAGAGATGACCATTTTAAGCTACAGCTTTTGTCTAGATTTTTGGCTGAGTAGTTACCCAAGGTTTAGCAGATTGTTTTAGCAAGCTGTTTTTGATTTCCATAATCTCTTGTCATTTTATCACCCTTTTCTTTTGAAGTATGTGGTTAGACTTGATATATTCTTCCTTC
>NW_006791862.1:1333243-1369336 GCF_000442215.2 Lipotes vexillifer | reverse complement strand
CTCTTTCCTCTTATTGCCTCCTTTTGTTTCCACCTTGAGCCCTTCAAGAATTCAAGGTCATGTCTGCTTTTCTCTTTTCGGGTGGGCAGGCCATATGATTCCCCCCTTACTGCCTTTCAATAGGGCATTTTTTTTGTCATGGGAAGTTTCTTGGCTTCACTTTAAAGCTTTGTTTGGCCAAGTAACATCTATGCCTACTTAGAATTCTAAGTACAAGTAACAATTCTTGTGTAATTGTACCAGTGTGCCAGGTAATTGGGCTACTTAATGAGAGTGATGTGATTAGTAACTCAAAGACAGTTTATTTTAAGAAAGTAGATCAGGTAAATCCAATTATCTATCTGTGGAATTCAAATCCAGCCCCATTTTATCTTCCCCATTCTTACACTGAGTTTTGATTTTGCTATTGAGTGTGACTCAGCTGAGGGCAGCCTAGATACGGATGCCCGTTGGTATTTGCCAGTCTTCTTGGGATCCAGATACTGCCAATTATTTGGGCCTGTAATTTTGTTGTTCTTCCTTTCAAAGTTAAGGCTTACTCTAAGACACTTAGTTCTCCTATCTTCATTTTAAAGCTTTCTCTTAAAGTGTCTTAATTTATAAAATTATGAAATCTGTAACTCTCATTTCTCATCATGTCCAAAAATAGTATGGTCCCCATTGCTGAGAGGGGTGCTTTTTTTTTTTTTTTTTTTTACATCTGCGTTTTTCCTTACTGTGACTACTGTGACCATAGGAAATGTACCTTCTCCGAATGCACCATTAAAGCGGGTCTTAGCCTATACAGGCTGTTTTAGTCGAATGCAGACCATCAAGGAAATTCATGAATATCTATCTCAGAGGCTGCGCATCAAAGAGGAAGATATGCGCCTGTGGCTATACAACAGTGAGGTAAGAGACATGTTGGAGTCAAGGAAAGTCCTGATTAAGTGTTAAATCCATGTTTCATTAAGTATGGGTTATTTTTATCTACACTAACTGTTCTGAAAGCCATGTCTCGGAATCGCAGTGGAAACTTCAACTTTTAAATTACTGGATGCATACATGTAGATATTTGTCATCTGAAACCCATAATAACAGTCATGGACAGTACCAATTTGTAAAGATTATTATTACAAAGTAACAGCAAATATCTTTTTTTAAATTAATTAATTTATTTATTTATTTTATTTTATTTATTATTTATTTTTTTTTCTTTTTGTGGTACGTGGGCCTCTCACTGTTGGGGCCTCTCCCGTTGCGGAGCACAGGCTCCGGACGCGCAGGCTCAGTAATTGTGGCTCATGGGCCCAGTTGCTCTGCGGCATGTGGGATCTTCCCAGACCAGGGCTCGAACCTGTGTCGCCTGCATTGGCAGGCAGACTCTCAACCACTGCGCCACCAGGGAAGCCCCAAATATCATTTTTTAACAGTTTATTTTTGATTTGTCTTAAAGTAACTTATATACATGTTAAAAAAATTCAAACAGTACAAAAGTATGTACTGAAAATTCTTCCTTTCCATCCTCTGACCCCTATCTTCCATTCTCCTCAGAGGCAGTGCTGTTAATTGCTTATATATTCTTCCTAACACATGCAATATATTTCCATTAATACTCTGAAATTGGATCATAAGTAGTTTTAACCAGTTCTTTATTCCCTAGTTCCTTCTTTCTTACATCCTCCTTTGGTCACCATTGAGAGGTGACCAATTGTATAATAAGTTAAGAGCAGAGGTCCTGGAGCCACACTGCCATGGATTAAATCTTGGCCCTCACATCTGTTAGGTGAATAACCAAGGGCAAGTCCCTTGACTCTCTGTCTCAGTTTTCTCATGAGTAAATGGGGAAAATAATAGTATTTCCCTTAGGATAGTTGTAAGAATTAAATGAATTAATTTTCTGAGCACTTTAGACAGGGTGAGCATCAACAAAAATGTATAATTCTATTGCATGACATTTGGTTTTACATTTTCAGTTCCTAGTAAATAATCAAGTTCCATCTTGACCACAAGCACATTTACTGAATTTCATACTAGATACTAAAAAAACTTCTTTTCTATAAGCTGTTCAGAAAATCTAAATCTCAATGAATTTTGGTTTGATGTGTGAAGAGTCTTTTCTGGTCTCCCCCAAATCCTATATAACTTTTTTAGAGACATAAAGTATGTGTTTATAAAGTATACATTGTCTTTCCCTCATTTTGCCACCAAAATTATAAGCATTTCGGAATAACTATAATATGCTAAATATCTGTCACAAGTTATGTAACTACAAGGATGTTTTTAATTGTCATTCATTTTTATTTCCATATTTGTTTCAAGTTTAGTAATTAAATTAACAAAACATTTCTTCCTCCATATACAGAATTACCTCACTCTTCTGGATGATGAGGATCATAGATTGGAATATTTGAAAATCCAGGATGAGCAGCACTTGGTAATTGAAGGTACAAGATGGAAGCATGCATTTGTATTAGATTTTTAGGGGAAGAATTTAAAGATTGAATTACTCACTGATAATTGATTTTATAGTTTTTCCAACTGGTATTTGATTACTATATTCTATATAGTAAAGAAAACCCATTAGACCCTTATGTAATCCTACTATAATGTAATAC
Organism: Lipotes vexillifer; assembly: GCF_000442215.2. NCBI lineage: Eukaryota > Metazoa > Chordata > Mammalia > Artiodactyla > Lipotidae > Lipotes > Lipotes vexillifer. Next base: position 1,366,739 of record NW_006791862.1, on the reverse strand, counting down.
TATTTATACTGCTTTAAGAGAAAAACATGTCTACATTCATTGGCTGGAAAGGGTGGAAACAGTGGGTAAAAACAAGTGAATTCAGTTATAAGTTTAGAGCTCCTTAAAATTTTCAAGCTGCCTCTTTGTCAGGAGACTTTCTTGCAACAGTTAGTGGTGCAGGCTTTTCATTAGTCAACACTAGTCATTCACCAACATAAGCATAGATTTACACACTGGCATGCACACATCATTGAAAACTTAGTGTGTCTTTTCTCATCAAGATTCATGAAACATTCCTAGCTGCCTTTGTATTAAAATGAATAGATTACTCTGGCAGTTGTCACAATTTAAGAAAGCATTGTAATAGTTCCAATGTATTAAGTTTAAGAACTTTAATTCCTTTTATAGATGGCTGAGTATAATTTTACTTGAGGTATGTAATTTAGAGATTAGCTTACTAATTAATTCTAACCAATAAAGTCTCCAGTGTAAAGAATTGGAATGGTTTCAGAGGCAATTACTAAAATTAACTTGATTTTTTTTTTCAGTTTCTGATTTAGAAATAAGAACTTTTTTTTTTAACAGAAGCAATTTAGTGGGTGTGATTTGAATAGATAAGAAATTAACACATTGCTGTCTCTGTTTTTCCAGTTCGCAACAAAGATATGAGTTGGCCTGAAGAAATGTCCTTTATAGCAAACAGTAGTAAAATAGATAGACACAAGGGTAAGTCTACACTGTATTATTTTTAAACAATCTTAAAATTATTCTTTTATTTTTCCTTCTCTCAACTATTGAAGTGTTAACAACTTGTAGCTTTCTAGCTCAAAAGCGATTAGGCCCCCTCTTATTTTTCTTTTTCCTGAAGCATCAAATTTCTTTCTAACCATGCAATTAAATAATTTATATATTTTGAAAGACATAATTCTAGGAGAGAATTGTTTGAACTCTAAAAAATGATCATAACAATTAAAGAGAATTACTGCTGCTTCTAGATTACAAATGAGCATAGATTATCATGATTGCCGATGATGCTCCATTAAAATGCCTCTACTTAGCATTGCAAGACCCAATAGAGAAATATTAACCCCATTTAATTGATTAGAAGAGTTATAAAAATCATTGCATTGAATACAAATAACTGTTTGGTCATGACATCTTGCTACAGCTAGGCTTCCGTTCTCGTGTTGTTTGTTCCAGTTCCGACAGAAAAGGGGGCCACAGGTCTGAGTAACCTGGGAAACACATGCTTCATGAACTCAAGCATCCAGTGTGTTAGTAACACACAGCCACTGACACAGTATTTTATCTCAGGGAGACATCTTTATGAACTCAACAGGTAATCTTCCTTGAGTCATTGGCTCTTAACTTTTATAACTTTGCTATGAACGCAATATTACCTAAATCTCCTCTTTCTTCACCCTGGGGGAGCAAAGTCTTAATCTTATTTGCCCTATTAAGCGTGAAATAAGGACCAAATGCTACTTCTCTTATTTTGAAAAGATATTTTGATGTGAGGAAACAGACTCTAGGCATTTCTGTGTTCACATGATTGTGATTTATAAGAATCTTTGGCAACGAATTTTCCTCTCAAACTTCTAGGACAAATCCCATTGGTATGAAGGGGCATATGGCTAAATGCTATGGGGATTTAGTACAGGAACTTTGGAGTGGAACTCAGAAGAATGTTGCTCCATTAAAGCTTCGGGTAAGCACGTTAAAATAATATAAAGGTATTTAAGTCCTAAGCAGTTATTTAAGTAATTATTTTCCTCTACATGTTATTTATATTTAGCTTTTTAGTTTTAGTGTAATGTTTTTGGGTCCTTCACAAGGCGTAAACTGGATGTCAGATACTTTTACTTCTTCACATATATGCAAAATACTACTATAGACATACTGGGTAGAAAAAGATCAAAAGTATAGTCTAAATTTGGGATGTCATTCATTTTACTAATTTATCAGGTATCTTACTTGTATATACAGTAAGCCTTTCTTTCTTGATCCTTCACTATTAGCAGTATTCTAACTGCAAGGTAGACCTGAGTCTAATTAATGATACTCAATACATTTTTAACATTACTAAGATACTTAGTTCTATCTGTAGAGTTTTAAAAATTAGCAGAAAGAAAGAATGTAATTTAATGGATACAAATTTGACATTAATATCATATGCAGTGAATTCTAGTTGATGTTAGGATTACCAGCCACTGTAATAATTATGTATTAACTCATTTAATCTTCTAAATGGCCCTACAGTATAAAGCAACATTATTATCCGCATTTTATGGCTCAGGAAACTAAGACTCATAGCAGTCAAATAGCTTGTCCAAGGTTGCAAGCTAGTTACTAAGTCCTCACAGTTGAACATGAGGCTATTCTGCCTCTAATAATAAAAGTTAGGATACAACAAGACCAGAAAAGCTAACTGTAAAAAAAACATTATAAAAGGGAAGCTTCCAATGTGAGCAAATGCTATTTTTATATTTCCATCTTGTATCTTAAGTAGCTATGTACCTAAAGAACTGTTTGCTTATATGATGCTAAACCAGGACATAGGATTGGCCATAATACTATTTTGGGGCTGGGGGAGGGAGCATCATTTGAGATTAAGATTAGAAAGATTTCATGATTATCCAAAATATATTTGCTGAAATAGAGACAGACTAAATACTGTACTATGTATCTTCTTCTAATGCCTCTGATAGAATTATGGGCATGTTCATTCTAAACTTTATGAGATAGCAAATAATGAGTTTGATTCCTCTTATATTTATAGTGGACCATAGCAAAATATGCTCCCAGGTTTAATGGGTTCCAGCAACAAGACTCCCAAGAACTGCTGGCTTTTCTCTTGGATGGTCTTCATGAAGATCTCAACCGAGTCCATGAGAAGCCATATGTGGAACTAAAGGACAGTGATGGCCGACCAGACTGGGAAGTAGCTGCAGAGGTTTGTCGGTTTTGAGTTTCTAATGTAGGCAATAGATAAAATATTCTGACCACAAATACGTGTTGGACAACTTAATGCTAGCTAAACTATTCTGCGGTCAGAATTTTACTGAGAAAATGAAGGAACTTATATTTCTCTGCCTATTTCTTGTGCAATAATCCTAAAACAAAGCATCTTTAATGAAAATAGAAAAATGTTTCCTCTTCAATGTAAATTTGGGGGAGAGGATGTAGGAATAATCATTCAGTAGAAATTTAGGAGTCCCCATAATTGCTAAAGTAATGTGTACAGTGACCAATAGGCATATTTTATCCGCTTTTTAATGGACAAAGAACTCATCATTGTTACCATGGTAAGAAGAAAGAAAAAAATAGGGTTTTCCATCTGAATTTAATACGTTATAGATTGAGCAGAAAGAATCACATTCTATTCTGGACCGCCAGGGAAGTCCCGATGGTGGTATTTTTTTTTTTTTTTTTTTTTTTTTTTTTTTTTTTTTTTTTTTTTTTTTTTTTTTTTTTTTTTTTTTTTTTTTTTTTTTTTTTTTGGTAGTATGCGGGCCTCTCCCTGTTGTGGCCGCTCCCGTGGCGGAGCACAGGCTCCGGACGCACAGGCTCAGCGGCCCCGGCTCATGGGCCCAGCTGCGCCGCAGCAGGTGGGATCTTCCCGGACCGGGGCACGAACCCGTGTCCCCTGCATTGGCAGGCGGGCTCTCAACCACTGCGCCACCAGGGAAGCCCCGATGGTGGTATTTTTAAAGAAGGGAAATACGTAAGCCCAAAGCTGCCTATACGGAGTGATCTGGCTATGTCACTACAGTCTAGATTTACCCCAGTGAGTGCTGCTGCTACACTTGGCAGCTCTTCTGTGTTACCACTGTTGCCAGAATTCTTGAAGTATTTTATGTATTTCTCTACTATCTCAGTAGACAATATATTTTAAATTACATATCTGACTTGTAAATTTGTAGGCATAAAGCTTTTATTTTTTAAGGATTATATTCTTGACATTTAGATCTCATATATTTAACCATTTTCTTTGAATTTGGGGAGATAAAAAATTTCTCTAATCATTTTTCTTGCTAGGCCTGGGACAACCATCTGAGGAGAAATAGATCAATAGTTGTGGATTTGTTCCATGGGCAGCTAAGGTCCCAAGTCAAATGCAAGACATGTGGGCATATAAGTGTCCGATTTGACCCTTTCAATTTTTTGTCTTTGCCACTACCGATGGACAGTTATATGCACTTAGAAATAACAGGTGGGTCGCAAAGTTATGAAAAATTATTTAATTCCATTGTCTTTTACCTTATTCAAGCAGCCTGAATTTGTAAGTATAGTCATTTGTGTATAATGTGTTCTCATAAAGATTGGTAGTCAGCATGTTATAATTTTTTTTTTTAATTTTATTGGTGTTAGTTGGTTTACAGTGTTGTGAGCATGTTACAATTTAACAATCTAATTTCAGGCATGATTTGAGGTTTGAAAGACTTGGAATATGGGTCCATTTTTGTGCCCATTGAGTCTTCTGTCAGTTTCAAATGTGCCAGGAACTCTCTTTAAAATCTTGCAAAGCCACTCACACTTCTGTATCAGATGAATATCCAAAAAATAATGATTTTACTTAAGATTATCTTTAAGCACCATCTGTCGTAGTGTTTACATATAAAATTAAAATTCTAGACTGAAATGTTTGCTATTTCCAAGTCTCTCTCTCACACACACACAGACACACACAGTGTAAAGCTTTCAATGAAACCTGAATTTTACTGGTAAAAAAATCTTTTCTCTTTACTAGTTATTACGTTGGATGGTACTACCCCTGTACGGTATGGACTAAGACTGAATATGGATGAAAAGTACACAGGTTTGAAAAAGCAGCTGAGTGCTCTCTGTGGACTTAAATCAGAACAAATCCTTCTTGCTGAAGTACATGGTTCCAACATAAAGGTGATATTAACTGTTCTTTTTAGGAAACTCTTGATTCCATCCTTCAAAGATCACAGTTTTCTCAATTAATTATTGTGTCAAATGACCAAGGGAGATAATAAAACACAACAAAAACTGGAAAAAAATTTTGAGGGCTTCCCTGGTGGCGCACTGCTTGAGAGTCCGCCTGCCGATGCAGGAGACGCGGGTTCGTGGCCCGTTTCGGGAAGATCCCACATGCCGTGGAGCGGCGGGGCCCGTGAGCCATGGCCACTGAGCCTACGCGGCCGGAGCCTGTGCTCCGCAACGGGAGAGGCCACAACAGTGAGAGGCCCGCCTAACGCAAGAAAAAAAAAAAAAAACTGAAAAAAAATTTTGAGGGCTTCCCTGGTGGCGCCCTGCTTGAGAGTCCGCCTGCCGATGCAGGAGACGCGGGTTCGTGGCCCGTTTCGGGAAGATCCCACATGCCGTGGAGCGGCGGGGCCCGTGAGCCATGGCCACTGAGCCTACGCGGCCGGAGCCTGTGCTCCGCAACGGGAGAGGCCACAACAGTGAGAGGCCCGTGTACCGCAAAAAAAAAAAAAGAGTTGTCTACCAGAATAAAAGAGTAATAATGATGGTGGTATTTTTATTATTATTATTTTTTTGGCCACATTGCATGGCATGCAGGATCTTAGTTCCCCTACAAGGGATCGAACCCGTGTCCCCTGCAGTGGAAGCACAGAGTCTTAACCATTGGACCACCAGGGAAGTCCCAATGGTGGTATTTTTAAAGAAGGGAAATATGTAAGCCCAAAGCTACGTATATGGAGTGATCTAGCTGTGTCACTACAGTCTAGATTTACCCCCAGTGACTGCTGCTGCTACACCTAACAGCTCTTCTGTATTACCGCTATTGCTAGAATTCTTAAAGTATTTTATATATGTACGAATGTGTTCTTTTAGTACTTATTTATGAATATATATACCTAGCCTTTCAACACACTAAGAAATTAAAGAGTAAAGGCAAAGTGACACAAATCACTTCTTCTTGCATACCAGCTGGAGAAACAAGAAATTTAATAAATATATTGCCTACCCTAAATTGAGCTCCTACCACTGGTATTATTTATATTCATCTTCGGGGTTTCTGAACAAACTCCCACCTCTTTGACATTTTTTTCCATATGTAATGCGGAGGTGAGATCTCTCTGGGGAGTTTGGGTTTAGATTCTTGAAATGACGGACAAAACTTAAGAAGTCAATTATACACATCATACTGCCCTCCTATGAAAAGGGATAATGGTTTTGTCAGGAAGGTTAGTTTTCACTTAGTTTATCAAGCTTTCATTTATAGTTATTTTAGAAAAATTATTTGGACATCTTATTTGTTTTACTGATAAAAGGATCTAAGACATTTGCTTCAGATATATCAGAGAGATGATTCTCCATTTTATCTGAAACATCTCCCCCTTCTCATCTCGCCTCTTTTTCTATAGAATTTCCCTCAGGACAACCAGAAAGTACGACTCTCAGTGAGTGGATTTTTGTGTGCATTTGAAATTCCCGTCCCTGGATCTCCAATTTCAGCTTCTAGTCCAGTACAGACAGGTAAGATAGAACTAGAGCTCCTTCTCATGATTTTAGCTTTGAATAACAGTCTAAGGGTTGTCATCCTTTTTAGGCTTTTGTTTAGGCTAAAAATATTAGAGCAAAAGAATTTTGGAGCCTGAAGGAAACCTTGGTGATCATTTATCTCAAATCCTCATTTTATAGGTGAGGAACCTAAAATTCAGAGAACCTAAGTTAGATAGGTAGTTATTAGCTAAATCTACCACTGGAATTCAGATCTCCTTTAACTCTTTTATCTAATATTAACATGGTAACAGATGGTATGAGAGAAATGTACTATCAGAAAACAAAATAATAAATTTGACTAAAAAAGAATCTGTTTATCTCATATTGCCTGTGATTTAATATGGTCATCCAATGAGTCTTTTTGACCATTAGTGGGGTTTGTCTCCTCTTTATACTGTTGGCAGTTAGATTCGTTCCCCAACTATAACATGCTTCAGAGAGAATGAGGCTCCTCTCATTGGCACTCAGTAGATAGTACTGATGGTTGGGTTGGTGGATGATTTAACATTGCTTTTTGGTTATCATCACCGTCCAATAGAACTGTCTGCAATGAGGAAAACTTCCTGTAATCTTTGCCATCCAATAGAGTTATCTACTAGTCACATGGACTGTTTAGCACTTGAAATGTGGCTAGTCAAAGGGAGGAAATGCACTTTTCATTTAATTTTAATTTAAAAAGCAACGACTTTCATCAGTTGTAACAAATGTTTCACTCTGGTGGGGCAGGTTGCTACTGGGGGAGGCTGTGCTGGGTGGGGGCAGGCAGCAGGTGGGAAATCTCTACCTTGCTCTTTATTTTACTGAGTCTAAAGCTGCCCTAAAAAATAGTCTTTTTTAAAAATTAAACAATTTTTTAAAAACCCATCATCTGGCTTGGGACTACCATCTTAGAACATTTCTAGAAGAATGGAGAAATGAACTTTTAGAGGAGAGGAAAAAGAAAAGCAGTAGAACTGTTTTCGTGCCACAACACGGTACTAATAAAGATTGTTGGAAAAATTTTACTTACTCTTTCTATCAGTTACTCATGCTTTGTCATTTAGTTAGAAGTGTGAGTTATCGAGGTAAAATCTGAAGTTAAAATCTTCCAGTTAATCTAGAATTATCATTTGACCTATGATTCCTCCCTGTCCTCTGTTAAAAGACACTGTCAGTGGTCTGGGTCCCAGCGATATTTGAGAAAAGAGCAAAGATAAAGGTACCACAGACTTGTGATGCTATACTTATCTTTGAATTTGTAGATTTCTCCTCTTCCCCATCTACAAATGGAATGTTCACCCTAACCACCAATGGGGACCTGCCTCGATCCATATTCATCCCCAATGGAATGCCAAACACTGTTGTGCCATGTGGAACTGAGAAAAACTTCACAAATGGAATGGTGAATGGTCATATGCCATCTCTTCCTGACAGTTCCTTTACAGGCTACATCATTGCAGTCCACCGAAAAATGGTTAGTTTAATGTTAGGCAAGTTACTGCTGGTCTTGCCAGTGTTATTTATGAAACAGCCACTTTCTGTCTTTGCAACATCTTCAGTGTGTGCACTTTCAATGTGTTATGTTCTAAGTGATTGCAGCCAGGATTTAATATCACACATGACAGCCTACGTATGAAATGACATTCCTCACTCATGTATCAAGCAGCAACAGGAGAGCTGGTGCATCTGCATATAGTACTACTGTCTTTAAAAAGTTTGTGGCTCCTATATGTTCACGTAGCCATGTACATCTTCTCCGCCATATAAGTGTAGATGCCTTTGGAGAAGGTTTTGTTTGTTTGTTTTGGATGGAGAAACAAGAAGATTCTTGGGCAAGGCAAGTTGTTTCCTAGGACTGCTGTAACAAATTACCACAAACTTGGTGGCTTTCACAGTTCTGAAGGCCAGAAGTCTGAAGTCAAGGCATCAACAGGGTTGTGCCCCCTCCATAGGTTTTAGGAGAGAATCCTTCTTGCCTCTTCCAACTTGTACAGGCATTCCTTAGCCTGTGGCTGTGTAACCCCAATCTCTGCATCTGTCTCGGCCTTCTTCTCCTTCTTCCTCTGCCTTTCACTGATAAGAACAATTGTCATAGGATTTAGGGGCCATCCACATAATCCAGGATGATATCTCAATTTAATTACATATGCAAAAACCCTTTTGCCATATAAGGTCACATTCATAAGTTCTTGGAGTTAGGATGTGGACATATCGTTTTGGGGACCACCAAAATTCACTACAGAAATCATTTATCATAAAATTATCATTTATTCAAAAAACTAAGCACCAAGAAAAAAATTAAATACCTGGAAATAAACTTTACAAAACATATACAAGGTATCTGTATAGAAAACAATAAAATATTATGGCTAGAAATTAAAGAAGACTCAGATGTTTGAAGGAACAGACCGTGTTCATGGTTTAGAAGACTCAGTATTTCAAAGATGTCCGTTCTCCACAAACAAATCTACAGATTCAATGCACAATCCCAATAAAAATGCATACTCTGTATGTGTATGCTTGTGTGTGTATAACTTGATAAGCTGATTCTAATATATGGAAGCACAAAGCACTAAAATAACCAAGACAGTCTTGAAGAAGAACAAAACATGAAGAATTGAGCTACCAGATATCATGATTTTATAAAGCAATGATACTTGAGACATTGTGATATTGGTGTGAGAAAAGGCAAATAGACCAATGAAATAAAATAGAGAGCCGAGAAACAGGTTCACATATGTATGAACACTTGATTTATAACAAAGACAACATTACAGAGCAGTGGAAGACAGTTTTCTTGGTAAATGGTGCTGGGATAATTGAATAGCCATATGAAACTTGACACACCTACCTCTCACCACATAAAAATCAATTCCAGGTGGACTGCAGAATTAAATATGAAGGCAAAACAGAAAAGCAGACCCTAGAAGATAATAAACGTGAATATATTCCTGACCTTGGTTTAGAGAAAAAGATTCTTGAATAGGACACAGAAAGCACTAACCATAAAAGAAAAGATAAATTGTACATCATTAAAATTTTGAACTTCGGTTTCATCAAAAGACATCACTAAGAAAGTAAAAGGCAAGCCTAGGAGTAGAAGATGTTTGTAACTCATATAACCAACAAAAAGGCTCAATCCAGAAAATATAAAGGACTCCTATAAGTCACTAAGAAAAAACAATTCAATTAAAAAAATGGCTAATACTTAAATAGGCACATCACAGAAAGGATATCTAAGTAGCCAATAATCATATGAAAAAGTGATCAGCCACACTGCTAATTAGGGAAATGCAAATTAAAATCACATTACGAAGACTTCCCTGGTGGCACAGTGGTTAAGAATCGGCCTGCCAATGCAGGGGACACAGGTTCAAGCCCTGGTCCAGGAAGATCCCACATGCCGTGGAGCAACTAAGCCCATGCGCCACAACTACTGAGCCTGCGCTCTAGAGCCCATGCGCCACAACTGCTGAGCCCACGTGCCACAACTACTGAAGCCCACGGCCTAGAGCCCTTGCTCCACAACAAGAGAAGCTACTGCAATGAGAAGCCTGCGCACCACAATGAAGAGTAGGCTGCACTCTCCGCAACTAGAGAAGATCACGTGCAGCAACAAAGACCCAAGGCAGCCAAAAATAAATAATTTTTTTTAAAAACCCACATTACAATATCACTGCACATCCACCAGAATAGGTATCATTATTAAACAGGTTGACAGTGTTGGTAAGAATAATTGAGCAACAGGAAATCTCATACACTGCTGATGAGAGTGTACATTAATACGGCTACTTGTAAAAATAGTTTTCTAACTAAAGATAAGTAATTCCACTATTCCATTTTGTGTTTTTATGAAAACACAAAATAAAACCACTAAATGTCCATTAGTAGTAGAAAGGATAAGGAAGTTGAGACATGGTCATATAATAGAATATTATACAGCAATGAAAATGAATGAATTTTTAGTTATACCCAACATAAATGAATCTCATAAACATAATGTGGGAAAGAAGCCAGACACAAAAGAAATACCAATAATATGATTCTATTTATAAATAAAAACTTTAAAGACAGGGAAAATGAAATTTACTGTTTATGCGTAGGGTATAAAATGATAAAGAAAAGCAAAGAATTGATTACCATAAAATTGAGAAAAACTGTTACCGCTAGGAGGAAGGAAAAATTTGTGATTGGGAGGAAGCAAGAGGAAGGCTTTGGAGTGCTGGCTGAATTGTTTCTTGACCTGACTGGTGATTACACAACTATTTGCTTTGTGATAATTCTTTGAAATGTATATTTTCCCTCCTTTGAATCAGTAACTCCCGAGTTAAAGTGATTTTCTGACCATGTGAACGATGTTCTGTGGAACATATTCTAAACAGGATTGTATGAGTGGACATCCTAGAGAATTAAGGGATATATTTGTGTCTTGGAATTTTGTTTAAGCACAGCTCCAACAGGTCCCATCAGCTAAAATAATTGGGGTGATTCATTTATTTCCCCATGTCTTTTTTAACGGAGCATTATCAGATTACATATTAAGAACACATGTATTTTTAATCTTTCTTAGAAAACAGCTCTCTTCAGCTATCATGTATATGTTACATAAAGTGCTTGTAAGTGCTAAAGCATTATATATAGGTTTCTGTAATTATTGGACCATAAAGCCATATTGTCAGCTCGAAATTTTCACCTTTTAACCAGTTCCCTGTTTCCAGTTTCCTTCGTGATCTAGCAGCTTCTTTGGGGAATGCCTAAAATTGATTTTACCATCTGTCCCAAGTCAACTCCCTTTTCCCATTATTCATGTGAAAGGCAACACTGTTCTTCCATGCTAAAGGCTAAAGGCTAGAAGTGTTCTTAGATTTTTTTCCCCCTTTTCTTCTAAAACCCTATATTCAGTATATCATTATTCCTTTTAATTTCTTCTTTCAAAATACTACTTGAATTTACCATTTTTCGTCATTTTCATTGCCACCTTCTTCTTTCAGACCCTTTGATCTCATGGTTGACTTACTTTGAAAGTATTTTTCTTCTACTCCCTTCTACAAGTTAGAAAAAGAAGGGGAATAAGGCAAGGTAACATAGGCAAGAATATTCAGAGACTAAAGGGAGAAATAGTGTTGTGTTGACACAACAACTAAAGGGAAGTCAGGTTCAAAAAAAAATTAAGAAAGAAAGACGTGGTTACATAGGCCAGAGACATCAAAAAGAACAAAAACTGAGAAGCTGGGCTGTGTAACCAAGTAAAGAAATAGGGCAAGAACTTAGCACAGTTAGGTCAAGTGAGTTTTTTCAGATTAGAGAAAAAGTTGTTAGGGGAGGGCAAAAGGAAAATTCCTGATGCAGTAAAGCTGGGAGCATTATCCCATTAGGAACTGAGCAGGTATGGGCCACAGGGCCCTGGGAGAAGTTACCTTCAAAAGGATGAAAATTGTGTGGGTTTAGAAGAGAAATACAGGGACTTCCCTGGTGACACAGTGGTTAAGAATCCGCCTGACAAGGCAGGGGATGCGGGTTCGAGCCCTGGTCCAGGAAGACCCCACATGCAGCAGAGCAGTTAAGCCCATACACCACAACTACTGAGCCCACGTGCCACAGCTATTGAAGCCCAGGCACCTAGAGCCCATGCTCTGCAACAAGAGAAGCCACCACAATGAGAAGCCTGCACACCGCAATGAAGAGTAGCCCCCGCTCGCTGCAACTAGAGAAAGCCCACGCACGGCAACGGAGACCCAACGCAGCCAAAAATAAATTAATTAATTTAAAAAAAAAAAAAGAAGAGAAATACACTGAGAAGAGTAAAGAAATAGTTGCTTAAATGACCTCATTTATTTAGTAAAATAAGTCATCTACCAGGAGTTGGAGTGGAAGAAAAGTAGAAGTTTTAGAAGAGAAAAACTCATCTAAGTTTTTTGATTTTTAAAAAATAGTTCTGAACTCTGTCCACATTTCTCTGGATCTTATAATAATATAACTACCAACACATGAAATGGGGTCTTAAAATCATGTACTTAGCTAACCTTAAGTGAATAACGGCTAAACAAAATACTTGAGGATCTGAAATAAGAGTCTTTTCACTTAGAAACTAGTGGGTTTATAAGTTGTTGGCTTAGCTTCTCTACTATATAAAGACCAAACTTAAAGAATTAAATGTCCAAGCGCTCATCAGCTTTTTTGAGTAATCCTGCAACTCCCAGCAACCTTTCTATTATACTGAACTTTTGTTTTAAGCCATCATTTCCAAGCTAATTCTGTGCAGTATCTCCGTGTTAAGAAATGATAAAAATCTCCTTTAACATACTCAAAGCAAACGTTTTAAAAGTTTACCTTACTTTTATTCTATCGTGTAATTAAGAATATGATTTTTAATTTTTTTACATATGATTCAGTGTGTGTGAGAAATATTTATCAGAGAAAAACTACGCAGTTTCAAAATATTAAATGCTGAAAACCCAAGTTTGATAGAGAGCAACTCTGAAATTGGCAATACCTCAACCTTTCAGTGATTCCACTTTGAATAACCATTCTCTTCATATTAATAAAAGATGGTCCTATAAATAAAGAGAAGTGTGATAGCGACTAAGTTGAAAATGGTAGTGATGCCTGTTTTTGGCAGTCTTAGAAGAATGAAAGGGAGGAATCAGAGGCCTATCTTCTCCGCTCTTTCTTCTCTTGTTTGTACATACAGATGAGGACAGAACTGTATTTCCTGTCATCTCAGAAGAATCGCCCCAGCCTTTTCGGAATGCCTCTGATTGTTCCGTGTACTGTGCATACCCGGAAGAAAGACCTGTATGATGCAGTTTGGATTCAAGTATCTCGATTAGCCAGCCCACTCCCACCTCAGGAAGCTAGTAATCATGCGCAAGACTGGTGAGTTTCAGGGCATCTTCCTAGATCTTTGGTTTCCAAATGTAGAAGAAGAATTTATGTGAATTCTGTGTGATTTATAGCACCCATTCCATGTCAGGTTAATCACTCCTTGAAGAACCATCCATATAGTTCAACCATTTGGTTTGGTCTTTTGAGTAGGAGAGACTGTACACCTTCCTTTCATCACCTAGACATTCCAGTGTCTAATAATCGTTGTATTCTCTGATCTCTTACCTAAATCTTTTCAGCTAGTATTTTATATGCTTCAGGTAATACCCTTGGCTTCTGTTACTACAAAAGTAGAGAGTATGAATTCACCAGGAAATTTGCATCATCTCAACCCTCTGAAATTCCGAATGGGAGCAGTATCTATACGTGCATATCTATACATGAACTCTGAAAAAGTCTCATGCCATAACAATGATTCAGTTGAATTATCTCCCTACCATGTCATTTTAACATGGAGTAATAAGTCTTGGTAAAGAAAATAAGCACCTTCTGTTTTTTTTTCCATTCCTCTTACCACTGTTCTATTGGATTAGTAAATGTATTTACTTCTAATCTTTGGGATTGTGTTGCCTATTATATCTCATTTGAATTGAAGATCATTTTCTTGTTATCATGGTGCAAGTGGGAGTTCTGCTTCTGTGTTAGCTGGGTAAAGAAATTATTTTTGCTGATAGGTTATTTGTTATGGTATGAGGGTCTTTTGATAATTAGGATACGGCTTAAGGTAAATAAATTTTAAAGGAAAAGTACAAATAATAGATAAGTGATTTAATTGATGAATGTTGTGTTTAGTAAAAATGACAATAGGGCAAGATTAAATTTGAAGTGAAAATCTAATTGAATTAAAAGGCTTCTAGATGAGGACTTTTCCCAGGGCTTGCTAATGAATCAGATATGGAGTATGAGGGGAGGAGGAATCCAAGCTAGATTTTCAGCCTGAACAATTGTTTGTGAATGCTGGTACCATTTAATGAAGTGAGGAAGACTGGAGAAGGAGTAGGTTTTGGCAAGCAATGATAGGAATCAAGCTAAATTCAAGATCTGTGTTATATTTTCAAGTGGGAGATAGACTTAAGGTCTTTCCAGGAGGTATAAATATAGGTGTCATCAGCAAATAGTTGGTATTTAAAGCCCTGAGACCAGTTGATATTATTTAGATAGTAAGAGAGAAGATGCCTAAGATCTAATTCCTGATGCATTCCAGCATTTAGAGGCTGAGTAATGGAGGGAGAGACAACAAAGGAGATTCAGAAGGAACAGCCAGTGAAGTAAGAAGAAAATCAGGAGTGAGTAGTGTCCCAGAAGTTAAGTGAAAATAGTGTTTAAGGGAGGACTGATCAGATTAAGAGAAGGACTGGGAATTGACCACTGGATTGATAAAATGGCAGCCTTTGGTGACCTTGCAAAAGCTGTTTTAGTGGAGTGGTGTAGATGAAGACACAGAGGTTAGGGCTTCCCTGGTGGCGCAGTGGTTGAGAGTCCGCCTGCCGATGCAGGGGACACGGGTTCATGCCCCGGTCCGGGAGGGTCCCGCATGCCGCGGAGCGGCTAGGCCCATGGGCCATGGCCGCTGAGCCTAGGCGTCCAGAGCCTGTGCTCCACAGCGGGAGAGGCCACAACAGTGAGAGGCCCACATACCGCCAAAAAAAAAAAAAAAAGAGAAGATGGTCCTGCAGACATTAAAAGAATAATAAGAGCTTATCTTTTAGAGATAACACAGTGAAATATTTATGGATGAAAATGATAAAATGCCTCTGATTTTCTTCAAAAGTACCTAGTGAGTCATAGTAGCCAAGAGGTGGAAACAACCCAGAAGTCCATCAACAGATGAATGGATAACAAAATGTGGTATATACATACAGTGGAGTATTATTCAGCCATAAAAAGGAATGTAGTTCTGATACATACTACAACATGGATGAGCCTTGAAGACATTACACTCAGTGAAATAAGCTAGACACAAAAGGACAAATATTTGTATGATTCCACTTTTATGAGGTGTATCTCGAATGGGCAAGTTTATAGACAGAAGGTAGATTAGAGGTTAACAAGGTCTGGGGGGAGGGGAATTTATTATTGCTTAATGGGTAGAGTTTCTGTTTGAGAAGATAAAAAGGTTCTGGAGCTGGGTGGTAGTGATAATTGCACAACATCGTGAATGTACCTAATGCCTCTGAGTTGTACACTTAAAATGATTAAATGGTAAATTTTATGTATATTGTACCACATTTTTAAAAAATGGAATAAAAGAATCTAGTGGAGCTAGGTAAGGGTATAGATGAAATAAGAGTGGCCAAGAGTTGATGATTAATTGTAGTTGGGTGCTGTTCATTGTACAGTTCTCTACTTTTCTGAGTATTTATGTCAATAAATTTGAAAATTTAGATTAAATGGACAAATTCCTGGAATTGAGGATCCATGCAGAAGATGATTAGTTTGAGGGTCAGTGGATAAGGAGGAAAGTGAGGATCTGAGGGCAGTGATTGGAGGTTTATGTTGGGTCAAAGAATTGTTAGAGTAGTGATACTTGAATAAGTGATCCAAGAAGATAGGAGATGTTTGTTTCAAAGTAGGATGTTTGGAATTGAGATTTTTGGAGATGGTAAAGTCCTTATCATGGCTTCATTACCTTCAGCAGCCATGTAATAGCCACTATCAATTGACAAGATCTAGAATATGACCATTGGAGAGGGTAGATCAATATAGAATGGAGATTATTGTTGGAAGAGAGAAGGCCGAGGAGTTGTTAGATAAGTTACACTGAAGTCACCAAGGGTATGATGGAAGTGACAGAGAGAAAAACAGTGAACTGCGTTCTAAAATCTTTAGTGAATAAAGAAAAAATGTCCCTACCAAGGAGGAATAGCAAGCAGGTGGTATAATTCAGTAGCAGATGCTACATAGAAACCAGAATTTTACCAGAAGTGGTAAAGAGGAGTAAGGAGGAGACCCATATCACCTTCAGGTTCTGGGGTGTATGAGAAGAAAGCTAGCACTTAAGAGGTGAACTGGAAGCGGAGTCCTCAGGAAAGCCAGGTTTCCGTTAGAGCAAAAAAGTAAAGAAACTTTTTAGAAGAGAGGTGCTGCACAGTTCTCTGCCAGAGTGCTACCTGGTTGTTTTGTCCCTTTATCTTTCTTTGGATTCCTCACTTACCATTGACCTGGTTTTCATTGACATGATACTGGGCAGCATGGGCTATCAATAGTCATTCAATCAACAAGTTATGCAGAAAGCTGGGAACTGCTGTGACAGGCATGATACTCACTGTTGCCCTTACACTGAATCCTTATCATGATTTTATTACCTTGAGCAGCCATGCAATAGCCACTACAAATTGCCAAATGATCCATAAAGTATATTGCTCTTATGTTATAGTCATTGCATTGCTTCTTATTGGGGCAAGGATGAATAAATTTTTTTAAAGTTGGAGAACTCACAAAGCTATCTTGCAGTTAAGACATTACCCTAAAAATGTTACGTAGCTTATAGCTTTAGATAGTTAAGGCAAGGAAAGGGGGTATCTGTCATGTACCACGTCAGGGATTCTGATTAAAGCTTCTAAATATATAGTCAACTCCTCTAATACCATTATGACCTTTCAGCTTTCTGTGGTGTGTCAGTGTTCTTGTCATGGAAGAGGTCTGGTTTAATGTGAGTTAAATCTCTTGATAGAATTAGGGCTGAAGGATAATTAGCATTTGATTTCATGATTAGCTTATTTTTATGAAATTTACATGGACCACATGGACTCTCTCAGAGACATCTGGCAGTCTGCTGTGTCTCCCCCTCTATAAGCAGGGAGCCCTGAGTGTGGTTGTACAGGGCTGCGGTTAATGGGTTAGGATAACCAGCGTTGAGCTGTCAATGTGAACATACTGCTCTGACAGATGCCCCTTTCTAGGGTTAGTTCAAGAGAAGATGAAAGAGACCTCAACTAAGAAATGTTTCTTATACTCCTTGGTTTATGTTCTGTTTCAGTGATGACAGTATGGGTTATCAGTATCCATTCACTCTACGAGTTGTGCAGAAAGATGGGAACTCCTGTGCTTGGTGCCCATGGTATAGGTAAAGTGACCTTCTGCAAAAGAAAAATTTTAGAATTGTAGCTTCAGATATTATACACTTTTCATAAGGTTTCCACTTTTTAGAAGTAATAATGAATAATGAAAAGCCTGAAATAAACTTAGGAATTCTTCATTTGTCTCTTCCCTGTGAGGTCTATAGCTAAGTTTTGCTCTTGAGATTTAGCTGGTTTTGTAAACTCTACAATCCTCATCAAATTCATAGTTTATGACTAACTTTTATCATTCTATACCTTCTGCTCCTTAGATATAAATCAGTTTAGCAATTCTGAGCCCAGTAAGACGTAGTCTATTTACTAGACCTTGCTGGAAGTCTATTTTTGGTTTTTAGAAGAGTTATGGAGATTGATTGGCCATTACTGTCCCAGCTTGGAAAATGCCTGAGTTCTGAAGTCAGCCTTCAGAGAACTGTAATAGCTTTAGCAAACTGAGTCTGTACAGGCCTTGGAACCATGGCCTTTGTCATGGTTCCCTCCCCACTCCATAAATTTTTATATATATTTATTTAATGTGCCATTTTACAAACAAGGAAATAGGCATGGTTATGCCAGATAAATTGTCCTACCTCCAAGCATTTAATAACTAAATTTAGAATTTCTTGAGGGTGTATGGTCTCAGATAGCCAATTCCCATATCATTTATTTGCCATAAAGTCCGCATATTCATGTGGATTTACAAATGGTTATCAAGTACCTTGAAAAACCAAAGATTTGAGAAGTGATAAGCAGGATTCCCTGAAATAATAATAATTACTAGTACATATTTATGCATTTATCAGTCTGAAGTTAGAAGCCCATGACAAATTGGGATGCCCAAGAAGGAAAGTAGAGAAGTAGAAAGGGGGACTTCCCTGGTGGTGTAGTGGTTAGGAGTCTGCCTGCCAATGCAGGGGACATGGGTTCGAGCCCTGGTCCAAGAAGATCCCACATGCCGCACAGGTAAGCCTGTGCGCCACAACTACTGAGTCCGCGCTGTAGAGCCCGTGAGCCACAACTACTGAGCCCATGTGCCACAACTACTGAAGCCTGTGCGCCTAGAACCCATGCTCCACAACAAGAGACGCCACTGCAGTAAGAAGCCCACGCATTGCAGTGAAGAGTAGCGCCCCCCCCGCAATGCAATTAGAGAAAGCCCGCAGGTAGCAACAAAGACCCAACGCAGCCATAAATAAATAAACAAACAAACAAATTTATTTTTTTAAAAAAGAAAAGAAGTAGAAAGGGAGAGTTTGGGGGTTTTTTGGGGGTTTGGGGGTTGTTTGGCCACGCCCCACAGCTTGCAGGATCTTAGTTCCCCTACCAGGGATTCAACCCAGGCTGTGGCAGTGAAAGCGACAAATCCTAACCACTGGACCTCCAGGGAATTCCCGGGGAGAATATTTCTGATACAGAAAATTTGGATTCCTTCATAATTACTCTTTCCTCAGTAGATCTTTTTTCCCCCTTTAGATTTTGCAGGGGCTGTAAAATTGATTGTGGGGAAGACAGAGCTTTCATTGGAAATGCCTATATTGCTGTGGATTGGGACCCCACGGCCCTTCACCTCCGCTATCAAACATCACAGGAAAGGGTAAGTACTCAAAACCATCATAAGATGGTGGTTTTCCTATGTAAAATTTTTCCCAGCTTAACTGTATCATGCCATTTCTATTTTCAGACAGTTTAAAAGCAGCTAGAAAAACATTCGTTGGCATTCTCTGTGGCACTTAAATATATTAACATGATTATGTGGCTGTTTCAGTTTTCCCACTTGTAGAGTTAATTGTATTGGAGCACTGAATTTCAAAAATATTAATAATAAGTAAATCTTGAAACAAAACTTTGGGCGTAATTAAGAAGTTATATTCTCTGGCCATGACATATCAAGCGTGCCAGTCTCTCTGCCTGTTTTTTAATTATTATTGAAGCTGCAGCATTTGGTAACCACTATTACTTAGCTCAAGTGCATTCCAGGGCTACAGCTGCTACCTTTAATGGGCACAGTGATCAGAAAATTAGAGAAAGAACTGAATGTTTCAAGACACCTAAGAGTACATCTCCATGCCTGTTCTTCACACTTAGCCTTCCTCTACTGCCACTCTGGCTGGAGCAGTTTTTAAACTTTGAAAACGTAACTTCCAAAAGAATACTACCTCCATATCTAAAAATGTTTGCCAAATATTGTTTGAAGGGTAGATTGACTAGATAGCTTGTGCATAGAGATATGAAGAATCTGGTGGAGATGTAAAAGCAACAGAATCAAAGGAGTTGTTTTAGTCACAGGAAGAGTAGTAGTGGCTTTTGCATTTATATGATTCTTGATGGAAATTTCCTTCACTGTTTCTTAAGGCATTCCCTTTAGATAAGTTAGTAACGAGAATTAACTTTTCTGTCCTTTTTTTTTTTTTTTTTTTTTAATTATGGTTGACTTACAATTTTTGTTAAATTTTTTATTGTAATAACTTTATTTTATTTAACTTTTTTTTCCTTTTTTTTTTTTTTTTTTTTTAAGTATAGTTGACTTACAATGTTGTGTTTCTGGTGTACAGCAAAGTGATTCTGTTATACATACATATATATTCTTTTTTATATTCTTTTCCATTATGGTTTATTACAGGTTACTGATTATAGTTCCCTGTGCTGTATAATAGGATCTTGTTGTTTATCCATTCGCATATATAATGCACGTATAATAGTTCTCGT
The DNA here is from genome assembly GCF_000442215.2 of Lipotes vexillifer. NCBI lineage: Eukaryota > Metazoa > Chordata > Mammalia > Artiodactyla > Lipotidae > Lipotes > Lipotes vexillifer. Next base: position 1,346,631 of record NW_006791862.1, on the reverse strand, counting down.
CTGCTAATCCCAAACTCCCAATCCAACCCTCCCCAACCCCTTGGCAACCACAAGTCTGTTCTCTATGGACTTTTCTGTCTTTTTGTGCTATTGAGGAGTGGGGGAACTCCCATTCCCAGACCAAATTCCCTACTTGGATCCCTAAATATGCCCCCACACACCCTAAGGATCTCACTAGCCAAGGATGAGTACTATTTGTGGATACTTGGCCAAATGAAAGATCATTGGGCTAAAGGAAGCTGAAGAGAAGTAGATGTTTTGGCAGATTATGCTCACTGTAGCAAGGTAATTCAATAACCTCAACCATGGTTACTTTGAAGAGGGAAAATTTTAGCAATTGAAAGAAAGATTCTTAAATCTTCATCAGCACAAAATCCAACAGGACATTATTGTGACAAGATACTCCTGTCAAAGATGAAAAATTATTTGGCTGTAAATCTCCTTCCCTTTTTAACAAACCCAGTGTGCAATCTGAAAAACTCTGGAAGACATCCTGCTTTATAGGAAGAGGGACCTACGTGACCTGTTAAATCTCATCCCACTTCCATTTTCAGTGATGCTCTTAGGATACCATGGAAACCAAGCTGCTACTGAGATATCCTTCCTTGCTGGGGAATGGGGCCACATGACTAATTTCTTCCTACATGTGGTTTCTGCATGTGCTTGGAGAGTCACGTAGACAAAGGAGATTCAAAATTGAGATTGTTGCCTGTATGTTTTATGGTTTTTATTCCAGTAATTCCCCTTTGAAGAATTTATCCTAGGGAAATACTCTGTGATTTGCTGACAAATTTCATCATAGCATTTGTTAGAATAGTAAAAAATTAGAAGCAACTTGTATTTGTCCCACATTAGAGGCATGTGGTATAGAAATTGGATAAAATATTATGCAGCCATTGAAAATGCTGACTACCAGGAGTTTTTCCCGACATACATAGAGAGATGCTTATGATGTCTTGTAAAGTTTTTTATAAAGCAAGCTATAAAATTGAAACAAAAGATATAAAATTGCATACACTGAAAAATCTCTTCATATTAAAAAAAAGGGCAGAAGAAAATCTGCCAATATTTTGACAGTTTGCCTTTATATTAAGAGTATAAAAGGTTTCCTGCCTTTTTACATTTTTCACTGCTATCCAGAATTTCTACATGAATGTTTTATTTGGTAAGGAGGGAAAAATATAGGCAATTGTGCTTATTCTTTTTACTTTTCCCATTTGGACCTCATATTCCTTAATAAAAAATTAAACTAAATAACTTCTCAGATCTCCCTCTTTTTCTGATAGTCTTATAATGTATGAAAGCTTATTATTTCATTCCTTTATGTTTTGGGCTAAGGATGAGCTTTCAAGCAACTTAGATTAAAAAAAAAAAGGAAGAGGGTGCCAATAATAATTTAGACCATTTGAATAATCGTAGAGGATCTGGGAATGGATCCCAAGAGGTAAAGGGAATCTTTGTCATTTAGGGAAATTTTATTAATAAATAAAAATTATTTTTGTCCACAGATATGTTTTTCATCCACCTCCTTCCTCCCTGTCTCCATCCAGCTCTATAGCCTGTGTGTTCTATAGAAAATATAGTCAATAAAAATCAACATTCTTTACTTACTTACTATAATTTGTGGTTGACCATAAAGCATCCCTGGTAGAGATAAGAATACAGATAATGTTTAACTGGCTGTGAGAAAAGAGACAGTACTATATTTAATACACCTCTTTTTCTACTCTGATTCTAACCACCATGATACAGCATGTTTCCTTTTGAAGCATGTCAGTTTTTCCCTTGGATGACCAGCCCTAAAAATGATGAGAGTTAGTATCAGAAAAGAAGTCAAGGTCAAGCCAGATTTTCCTTCCTAAAAAGAAGAGATTTCCTCTAAGTTCCCCTTTTTAAATAAGCTCTTTAGAAATGGATGGTGATGCAATGCTAAAACTCTTCATTGCATAATCAACCCCAACCTTGATAGTTTATAAAAACATTTGACAGCCTGTGACTCAGCCATCTTCTCACGTAGGGAAAAAGTCACACCTGAAAACCTGTTCTAAACGGTGAGCTCAGGAAGGAAAACTTGAGGGAAATTGCCTCAGGCAAAGAGAACCAATTCACCTCAGGAAGGGAGGAGTAATAAGTGGAGTGAGTGTCAAATAAGTGTCAAAAAGAGAAGCATTCATTGTTGTACTTGTTGTCCCGGCCCCACCCTGCGATGTAATCCCTGTGGAGTCTCACCCTCATTCATAGTCATACTATGTATGCCTCACCTGCCTGGTTCTTGATTGCTTATTAAGTGGCAGCCAAGAATTGGAGAGGGAAAAATCCTTCCTTTCTGTTGCATTCTAGGCCCCTCCTTGTCTCCTTCCTCCTGATTCCCACGCCACCTCCAACATACATCCTTGCACATCTACCCCCCTTTGTTCTCTGCTTCCTCATATTTACCTCCTCCTTGCTTCAAAGCCTAGCATGCTGGTTAATAGGAACCACAGAGGTTTGGGCAGGTAATAGGGGTCTTCTCAGCAAAATCAGGCTTTTTTGAGCTTGCTGTTCCTTTTATTGCCATCTCAGATAGAAAGGCACCAAGAGGCAGGAGACAGATAATAATACACATGGTATTTTGATAACTCTGTGTTCCGTGTCATCAATATGCAGATGAGTTGTAGCCTGTGAGTTTTAATGCCCTGGGGGTTGTCCTCTTAAGGTGAGCTTTTCTGTATCCTTTCTTATTTAATCCAGATCTGGCATCTGTGTTTCAGTGATATTATTTCTCCTAGCCTCTGTAAAGCCTGCAGCATACTAATAATATTCTGTGTCCCTGTTAAAAAATAAATGGCCTGGACTTCCCTGGTGGCGCAGTGGTTGAGAGTCCGCCTGCCGATGCAGGGGACACGGGTTCATGCCCCGGTCCGGAAGGATCCCACATTCCGCGGAGCTGCTGGGCCCGTGGGCCATGGCCGCTGGACCTGCGCCTCCGGAGCCTGTGCTCCACAACGGGAGAGGCCACAGCAGTGAGAGGCCCGCGTACCGCAAATAAATAAATAAATAAATAAATAAATGGCCTAATCTCAACACCCTGGCTTGAGAGCCAGTCCACATGTAAGCTGTTTTAGGATTTCAAATTGTAAAATAAACAGGCAATTCCTTGTTTGTTTTTGTTTTTGTCATTTGGAAGCATGCAGAAATTTTCCCCCAAAAAGCTATGTTCATGTAAATAGAAATTTGATCAAGGATGTTATTGATGTTATATTTGTGAATAAATGTACAAATGCCCTATTTGCTTAGACTCTAGTTTGGGTTGTATTTTTTTCCTCATGTAAAGTAAATGAGGTTGAGTCACCTAGAGGATGATACATAGCAGGTGACCATTTTAAACCCCCTGCTTCCCACCCACCCCTTCTCCTGTTCCTCCTGTCCCCTCCCCCTGCAGGTTGTAGATGAGCACGAGAGTGTGGAGCAGAGTCGGCGAGCACAAGCTGAGCCCATCAACCTGGACAGCTGCCTGCGTGCTTTCACCAGTGAGGAGGAGCTAGGGGAAAATGAGATGTACTACTGCTCCAAGTGTAAGACCCACTGCTTGGCAACCAAGAAGCTAGATCTCTGGAGGCTCCCCCCTATTCTGGTATGTTACAGTCCCACCTCTGAGAGAGCAAGAATCTAGCTTGAAGGAAAGAAGTGGGGAACAAATAAGAGTTTTTGAGAATAAGACCCTTCCTGCAGCAGTGTTTAAAACACATTTGCTGTTGCACACAGAGATGAATTGTACTACAGATATATGCTAGTTTTGTATCCTAAAGAGCATACAGCCTAGAAGGGGAGAGAAGTCATAGAGACCAGTAACTGCATTAAGTGCAGTATATGAGAAGTGCCATGAGTGGTACAACCTGGTGAATTTGAACTTCAGGAGAAGGTGGAAGCACTCCTGGCTCTAGGGAGAGAGGAAGCTTTAGGCTTGTGCTTTATGGACTGCAGAAGAGAACAGAGGCTGAACCTCCAATCCCGCTGTGCTTCATCACATGGCCACAACACGCTGCTGAATTAAATGTGAAGGCGCAAGTGCACTGGGGCTTACATATTCTTTCTGGTTTGATGTACTTCTGCCTTCTCCATTCATGGATTAGGAGACTCACCTGTTGCTTGTCAAGAAAGTTTGAGGTGTCAGTTCTTCCTATTCATTTAAGAAAGTTTTTTCCTTAAGGGAGGAAATCATATCAAATATAAGGCACTGGCGTATTTTAACCAGACCTTGTGTGTATTTTTTTATTCATATCTTCTTCCTACTACTCTGTGAGACTGTGAATGTAGACCAGAACAACTTCCCAGGGAAGGATGCACAAGAAATTACTAATGCTGATTAGCTAGCTCCAGGGATGGGAAGCAGAGCACAGGGACAGGCTTGGGAACAGGTAGGTGGGAAGGGGGAAGTTTTTTTTTTTTAGTTGAGGTATAGTTAACATGGAATTAAATTCATAGATTTTAAATGTCTAGTTTGATGAGTTTGACAGTTATATATACTCATGTAACCATCACATAAAACATATCATGAAGCGTTGGCATTTGTAAAACTATGTTTTTGAGGTCTTTAAAGAATAATGAGGGGCTTCCTTGGTGGTGCAGTGGTTGAGAGTCCGCCTGCCGATGCAGGGGACACGGGTTCGTGCCCCGGTCCGGGAAGATCCCACATGCCGCGGAGCGGCTGGGCCCGTGAGCCATGGCCGCTGAGCCTGCGCGTCCAGAGCCTGTGCTCCGCAACGGGAGAGGCCACAACAGTGAGAGGCCCGCGTACCGCAAAAAAGAAAATTGCACCTGAAAGAAAGTAATGAATGGATGCAGTAATGATTAGCAGGTAAACTGGTAAATGATAGTAAATTTAAATAAGAAAAAAAAAAAAAAAAAAAAAAAACAAAGAATAATGAGGAGTGAATGTTATGTTGAGAGCTTGGTGGGCTTCTCTTAAATCCACACACCAGCATGCCCCTTAGAAAGGGGTTCTCTTTATATAAACAGTAAATTGTAAAGCATTTAGGGTAGAGGGAGCCACCCAAATATCTGTGCCCACAGCAGAGAGCATAATAACACTGCGTAAGGCTAGAGGAATTCATTGCTCTTGAAAAGAAAAAGAGAAGCCAAAAAAGAGAAGGGAGATTCTTATGCTCTTCAGGACAGTGAAACTCCGTGGTAGCAACCAAAGGATGTGGTAAGAAGGAAGAGGCCTCCTATTGGAGACTGGGTAAGTTTCATCTGTAAAAAACGCCTCCATTTTTCTTCAAAACATTCAGTATATAGTATTCTATCCTCATGAGTGTGTTTATGAATGGATCTTCTATGATATTGGAGAGAGGTAAAGGTCGGCATGTGTCACAAGCCCAGAGAACATGCAAGTATAGGCTCCTAGGATGTTGAAGGAAATTAGGAGGATTACCATGTTAGTCACTGCTAAAGGGCAGTGGCCTGACGGTTAACTGTGTTACATAATAAAATATATTCTTCCAGGGGAAAAAAAGTTAGGTTATATTTTTGGAACATTTACGTGTATTAGACTTGGGGATTTTTAATGTGTATTTTGTATCTTCAGAACTCTTTAATGCAAGTGTTTTCTATTCTTCTCCAGATTATTCATCTTAAACGATTTCAATTTGTAAATGGGCGATGGATAAAATCACAGAAAATTGTTAAATTTCCTCGTGAGAGCTTTGACCCTAGTGCTTTTTTGGTGCCGAGAGACCCAGCTGTCTGTCAGCGTAAACCACTCACACCCCAGGGGGATGACCTCTCTGAGCCCAGGGTTCTGGCAGGAGAGGGGAAGAAAGTGGATGCTCAGAACTCAGCTGGGGAAGACAACATGCTCCTGAGCAAGAGCCCATCCTCACTCAGCGCGAACGTCATCAGTAGCCCTAAAGGTGAGGAGGCCTGGGGGACTTCACGGAGCCCAGACATCACTCTGCAAGGGGCTCTCCAGGGATCCCTCTAGGCTGCGTGTTTCCCTGTTTTCCACTCTGGAGCAACAGCTTGGTTGTACAAGGAACCTGTCTGAAATGTGACTTTTAGCAAGAAGTACAGCCTCGTTAAATCTATTTTCTCATTCATAAAATGAAGATAATACTAAGTTCACAGAATGAGAAATTGATACATCAAGAGTAAAGCACTTTAGGACTTCCCTGGGTCCAGTTGTTAAGACTTAGCGCTTCCAGTGCAGGGGGCACGGGTTCAGTCCCTTGGTCAGGGAACTAAGATCCCACATGCCGTACTGCATAGCCAAAAAAACCCCAAAAACAAACAAAACATTTAAAAAAAGAAAAAGAGTAAAGAACTTTACATAGAGCCTGACATTTGGTGATCATGAATGATAGTTGTCATCCTTGTTCCCTTACAGCAGGAGTTCTCAAAATGTAGTCTGGGAACCCCTAGAGAGTCCCTGAGACCCCTTCTGGAGGATCAGAACTGTTTTCATAAAAACACTAAGTATTTGGGGGTTCCCTGGCGGTCCAGTTGTTAGGACTCAGCACTTTCTCTGCTGTGGCCCAAGGTTCAATCCCTGGTCAGGAAACTAAGATCCCACAAGCCACGCAGCAAGGCAAAAATAAAAGAAAAAGGAAGGGGCTTCCCTGGTGGCGCAGTGGTTGAGAGTCCGCCTGCCGATGCAGGGGACATGGGTTCGTGCCCCGGTCCGGGAGGGTCCCACATGCTGCGGAGCGGCTGGGCCCATGAGCCATGGCCTCTGAGCCTGCCTGTCCGCAGCCTCTGCTCCGCAGCGGGAGAGGCCACAACGGTGAGAGGCCCGCATATTGCAAAAAAAAAAAAAAAAAGAAAAGAAAAAGGAAAAATTACTAAGTATTTGCCTTTCCACTCTCATTCTCTCACAAGCAGAGTCAGAGCCAACAACACGTGTGATATTGTCAGTGAAATTTAGGCTTGTGTGGGATTTCCCTGGTGGTGCAGTGGTTAGGAATCCATCTGCCAGTGCAGGGGACACGGGTTTGAGCCCTGGTCCGGGAAGATCCCACGTGCCAAGGAGCAACTAAGCCCGTGCACCACAACTACTGAACCTGCACTCTAGAGCCCGAGAGCCACAATTACCGAGCCCACATGCCACAACTACTGAAGCCCGCGTGCCTAGAGCCTGTGATCTGTAACAAGAGAAGCCACCTCAATAAGAAGCCAGCACACCGCAAAGAAGAGTAGCTCCCGTTTACCGCAACTAGAGAAAGCCTGCGTGCAGCAACAAAGACCCAATGCAGCCAAAAATTAATTAATTAATTAAAAAAAGAAAGAAAAATATATGCTTGTATATTGTGTTTTTCAAATTCCTCAGTTTTAATTTCTAGCATGGTAAATATTGATAGATAGAACTTACATAAACAAAAGTTCTAGAGGTCCTCAACAATTTTTAAGGGTATATAAGGGGTTGGGGAGCTGTTCATGGCCCGCTACTTTACAGGATTGTTGTGAGAGGTAGAGATAATAGAGTTCCCATAATCATGCCTAGCAATAGTAAGTGCTTAATAATTGGTGATCGTATTTTTTAATCTAATTTTACAGAGAAGAAGAATATGTATTTGTAAGACTCCTTAGTCTAATATTGTTTTGAACTGAATCTGTCCTAAATCATCTTTCTGCTGTTTTCTAAGTCTGTATTTAGTTGTACTTCACATTTTCAGGACATTGCTGCCTTGAGGGGGTTGGTGTTGAGGAAGACAAGAATGTAACTTACTGTCCACATAATAGGAATAAAGAGTGGCCAGGCAGGACGCCCCTGTCTTTACCTTTATGTGTACGCTTGTGAAGTTGACTTCATAGTTAGCATTTGGTGGCTGGTTTACCTTGTGGCATTTGGTTTTATCTTTTCTTCCCTTTCACAGGTTCACCTTCTTCATCAAGAAAAAGTGGAACCAGCTGTCCCTCCAGCAAAAACAGCAGCCCTAACAGCAGCCCTCGGACTATAGGGAGGAGCAAAGGGAGGCTCCGGCTACCCCAGATCGGCAGCAAAAATAAACTGTCAAGTAGCAAGGAGAACTTGGATGCCAGCAAAGAGAACGGGGCTGGGCAAGTCTGTGAGCTGGCTGATGCCTTGAGCCGAGGGCACATGCTGGGGGGCAGCCAGCCTGAGCTGGTCACCCCACAGGACCATGAAGTAGCTTTGGCCAATGGCTTCCTTTATGAGCATGAGGCATGTGGCAACGGCTACAGCAATGGTCCGTTTGAAAACCACAGTGAAGAAGACAGCACCGATGACCAAAGAGAAGATATTCATGTTAAGCCTATTTATAATCTATATGCAATTTCGGTAAGTGGTTTGTTGTATGTATTCAGAATGATCTGCACTTTCAGTGGTTTGTTTGCTCATCTTCATTCATTCATTCATTCATCATTTTTTCAGGGCCTGCTTATTTGCTGGGCATTGAGCTTGGTGATAGACAAAGTTAGCAGTAGATATCTTAGCCTTTTGGGTAGAATCCAAGATGCTCACAGTGTAATAAAGGGAACAGTCGTGTAATCATTATAACCGGAATCACAGGTTCAAGTCATTCACAATTGTGTGTTTCTCAGGAATTTTTGCTTTCCAAAAATAATTACAAAAATAAAATGGAAAGATACAGAGTTTTAAAATTTTCAGTTTTCCTCTTTGATTTGTTTTTGGAAGAAGGAAAACACTTTTTTTTTCCCAAAAGTGTTTTCCTGTTTGGATCCTAGTACTGTGCCCTGTCAACTACTAATATACCTCCACTTTCTTCTCTCTTATAGTGCCATTCAGGAATTCTGGGCGGGGGCCATTACGTCACTTATGCCAAAAACCCAAACAGCAGGTGGTACTGTTACAATGACAGCAGCTGTAAGGTAAATATCCCCAATCTTTGAATAAAAGAAACAAATGTCAACAGAACTGGAGGACATTTGTTGAAATAATGGACTTTCTCCTGAATAGGAAATAGTTATTGCTATTAGAATCAGGAAAAAAGAAAAAAAAATTCCTCTAAGGGAGAATCAGTATATAGATGCCTTCAGTATAAAGGAATTAAAGTGATATGCAGGGAATTCCCTGGCACTCCAGTGGTTGGGACTCGAGGCCTTCACTGCAAGGGCCCGGGTTTGATCCCTGGTTGGGGTGGGGGGTTATGCAGAGCAGAGAATGAAAACAATGAAGAGGAAGAAGGTATTAGTTATAAGAAAAATTTCTTATCTTTTGAGCTAGTAGAATTTGATGGGTGGTTTTGTTTTATTTTTTGTCATTCTTTTGACTTGTCTATGGTATGAATATTTTCCCCAAAAAATCAAACATTGAAAATGATGGGTCTTATTTTTTAGGGGCAGGTATGAGACAGCCAAAATATTAAGCTGATTGGAAGCAATCAGGTTTAGTAATTAAAGAGAGTTGGTCCTCCCTTCCCTGGTGAGGATTAAGAGCCAGCATAGTGATGGCTTTTTAGTTAAAGCCTTTCTTGCTCCTTCAGGAACTTCACCCTGATGAAATTGACACCGACTCTGCCTACATTCTTTTCTATGAGCAGCAGGGGATAGACTATGCACAATTTCTGCCAAAGATTGACGGCAAAAAGATGGCAGACACAAGCAGCATGGACGAAGACTTTGAGTCTGATTACAAAAAGTACTGTGTGTTACAGTAAAGCTACCACTCTGGCTGCTAGACAGGCTGGTGATGAGGGAGATGACTCCCTGTAGCTGACATTGGGCAAAAGCGTCACTGAAAGGCAAGCTAAATGTGTAGTTATTTTATCCTGTGACCCTGAAGCACAAAATAAAAATCCTAATTAAAATAGCAGTTAACATAACAGTAGTAATAATTTTGTTTGGAAGTGTCTCACTCGAGCTCCCTGATAGAGAACTTTCAGGCAGAGCCCACCATTAGCCTGTAAACAAAAGGGTTTGGCACCAGCCACCTGGGACCAAATAAGAACTAAGTTGTGCTTGTCCAGATATGAACAAACATGTAGCAAGTATAGTTTACCAATAATCATAACAAAATACTAAGAATTTCCTTGGAGTCAAAGTAAAACAAAAAATTGTAGTGTTGTCTGGGGACGACATGACATGCTACCTCCTTTTTCCTGAAGTTTTATTCCACTGTAGTGACTGACACAATGGAGAAAGCAAGATCACAAAGGCGTGCGAAGGATTCTTACAGCATGGACACAGATTTTTCGATTTACTTTTTAAACCATTTTCCCACTCTTTCTATGTCTTTATTGCTTTTTGTTTTTGTTGTTGTGTTTGTGTTTGAGACACAACCAATCACTGGTGGTAGCAGAGGCATATATAAGTGGTAAGTCTGAAAGGGAGACTCTCTTAAGAGTTGCGTGCCTTCTACCCAGGGCCTTGGTTGGGAGATCCTGCAGGAAAAAAAAAAAAAAAAAAAAAAAAAAAAAAAAAAAAAAAAAAAAAAAAAAAAAAAAAAAAAAAAAAAAAAAAAAAAAGCATCCTGGGAGATCCAGCTAAAATAAAATAACCCTCCAGATAGAGGCGGCCTACTTTGAGGGTACTTGAAGAACCCTCAAAAATGTTTACCACCACTGCTGAGTGTGGGAGGGGAGTTGCCAAAATTTGCACCATCTTTACATGCACTGTTGCACAGAGAGCTTCTGAGAGGGAAAGTGGCAACAAAGTAGATGGTATTTTACAATTAGTGGTTGTTTGTTCTTTGTTTCTTTGTTTTGCACTTTAAAGAAAGAATACGTGCAAATGAACTTTTCAGAACTTGTTCATATTTGATGGCTATAAGGGCTATAAATTAACTTAATTGGGGCATTTTCCCTCATCATATTAAATTTAACAACAAAACACATCCCAAACATTGATAGTGTATAAGTATTTTTAATGAAATTGGTGGTTTTAGGAAGTAAACTTTTGTTTGCATGTCCATATACTTTTTTTATTTTGGTGTTTGTCCTTTTTATTTTTTATTTTTTTACATTTCACAGTAGTGGTCATCAAAAGTTATGTTTCTTTGCTCACTTCATTTTTTTCCTTCAATAATTCAAGACTGGAACAAAAGTATATAAATGTTATTTATTTCAGGCAACATTTTTTTCCTGTGTTGTTTTTAAATATGTATTCACTTTTTTTTCAGTCTTTTTTTATTCATCTGGACCCTGGAAGCTGATTCTCATTAATTGTCAGATTCCATTACCCTTCCTTCCTCATAGATAGTAGGTACCAATGTAATTAAGCATTTGTGTTCTGATATCTGAGGTCGGTTGCTATCCAGTTCTCCTCAGAGCATTTGGAAAGGTTGTCATAAATGGCCATCTAAGTTGAAACCCTATTCAGAAGAAGACTATAATTGCAGGTAGGAAGGAGTGGCCTAAATGGTATAATGTGATAAAGTCAGACAAAATGCAGACTTTATAGTTTCATGATTTTCAGTGTATAAAATCTGTCCATTCCTAACTGGACAAGTCCCACGAAAAAGTGGAAGATTTTAAAGAATTTCCTTACAGATGTTTTATTTAAGCAGGTAGCACAATCTACTAATGTTGTTTGATCTGTGTTGGTTATATTGGTTGTAATTAATTTTTTTAATTCATGATTAGCAGAAAATTTATTAAATTAACTAACTACATTCACTTTGTAAATTACTGTATAAAACTTGTTGACAATGCACTGACTTTAGAAAGATGTTAATGTACATAAATAGAGTGTAAATAAAATAGTGTTGATGTACTGAAATATGAACTGTATAAAAAAGTATTGGTAATTGTATATGGAGTGTAACTGTTTATCTGTAACTATTATCCAAACAAATTAAATACTGTGGATGCATCTATGTGCTGTTTTTCCTCTACACAAAAAGTAAACACAAAAAAGTCAAATTCTTTAGCCTTCCTCTCTGTGACCCTGTTTTAATTCTCCTAACTCGAATAATACCTACCTGACTTACAGAGTTGGAGGTTCTATCTCTGAGGGAATGCAAGCTGTGTTGAAGGTAGAACAAGATACCTGCAGTGACCGGATAAATTGATTTAAATTTGGCCCACATCCCTGTTAGGAAATTGCTTCGAAAGCATTGAAGGGGTTGGGGAGAAGGGTGGCTTGCTGGTTTGGAACTAAGAATTGATGAAGGACATTTCGCAATAGTTTTCTTGCAGATTAAGAGAGAAGGTGAAGAAGAGGCTGACTTCTTATTTGTAAAATGCCTTGAGATGATCCTGGATTTCTAGGGGGCTCTGAGAAACCAGGGATATCCCTGGTTGTCGTTCTGGGAGATCTCCAGGGAGGCAGTTGACAGTGTTGAGAAGAGTCGAAGATTTAGAGTTGTGGGTCCTTCACATTCAATCTTTAGAGTTGTGGGTCCTTCACATTCAATCCTATCTATTTACCTTTAAAATCAGAATACCTACCTCTGGGGCTTATATTAAGTAAATGAAGTATGTAAATGCCTGACACAGTTTCTTGGGAAGTGCTCAATGAATGTGAAATCCTAGCCCCATGAGATCAGTCCTATACAAGGAGGTTTTTGTATTCCCTTGCCGTACTGACACTAAAAGAATTTGATAGCTCTCTGCTCACATTCTCCAAAAACCAGGAATACACATTAAAAATGTATAGAATGAAACACGTTGAATCAGCAGCAATAGTAGCTTGTTTAAGGAAACAAACAAACAGGAAAAGGATCAGAAAAGTCATCAGAAATGAAGCACGGCTTCCAAAGTGCAGTCTGTGTCTCTGGCTTTTTAAAAGACAGCCTTGAATATCTTCATCTTTGTATCTCAAACATTGTTCCTGGCACATGGAAGGTAAATAATATATAAAATAAATAATATTTTAATGAAAAAAAAAAGACAGTCTTGAAAAGAAACAACATATAGAGATGGGCAGGCATTTTATTTCTGGTTCCTGAATGGCCCTGTAAATTGAGAGCGGTCATCAGCCTCTCTGGCTAAGGCAGTTCAACATGGAATCTCCCTTCCACTTGGTGGCATTGCTCACTTATGGGTTCTTTTCTTAGTTGTAGATACCATTGAATTGGAGCAAGTAGAGGAATTGCCACATTTTCTCCAACTATTTTAAAGGTTGACTATAGAATTTTACTAGGCTAGAGCCAGAATGTGCAGCTTAGGGAACAGAGATCCCAGCTTTCCTTGATGATGTACCGCCAGGTTTCTTAGTATTGAAATCAGAAGGTCAGAAACACACCTACGTCTATGATCAGAGACCCCTACGTGATAGAGCAATAAAAAGAGGCTGCCTTTAGGTTTGCCAAACTTCCTGCCAGTGGAAAGCAACGTAGTAGATAAGAGTGCAGGAGTTGCAAACTCAGAGACCTATAGGGACCAGGTTGGGAACAGAGTGTAAGAGAAGCTGGTCCAGCTGTGGATGAGAATGGGGAATAGTGGTGAGTTGTAGGGCACACATCCTTCTAAAGGCTCCATTTGTTGCCATGC